>NW_027411866.1:20861419-21176047 GCF_047663935.1 Musca autumnalis | reverse complement strand
ATTGTGTTGATGGTCATTGGAAAAATATTCCTTAAAAATCCACGCTTATTGTGTTGATGGTCATTGGAAAAATATTCCTTAAAAATCCACGCTTATTGTGTTGATGGTCATTGGAAAAATATTCCTTAAAAATCCACGCTTATTGTGTTGATGGTCATTGGAAAAATATTCCTTAAAAATCCACGCTTATTGTGTTGATGGTCATTGGAAAAATATTCCTTAAAAATCCACGCTTATTGTGTTGATGGTCATTGGAAAAATATTCCTTAAAAATCCACGCTTATTGTGTTGATGGTCATTGGAAAAATATTCCTTAAAAATCCACGCTTATTGTGTTGATGGTCATTGGAAGAATATTCCTTGAAAATCCACGCTTATTGTGTTGATGGTCATTGGAATAATATTCCTTAAAAATCCACGCTTATTGTGTTGATGGTCATAGGAAAAATATTCCTTAAAAATCCACGCTTATTGTGTTGATGGTCATTGGAAAAATATTCCTTAAAAATCCACGCTTATTGTGTTGATGGTCATTGGAAAAATATTCCTTAAAAATCCACGCTTATTGTGTTGATGGTCATTGGAAAAATATTCCTTAAAAATCAACGCTTATTGTGTTGATGGTCATTGGAAAAATATTCCTTAAAAATCCACGCTTATTGTGTTGATGGTCATTGGAAAAATATTCCTTAAAAATCCACGCTTATTGTGTTGATGGTCATAGGAAAAATATTCCTTAAAAATCCACGCTTATTGTGTTGATGGTCATAGGAAAAATATTCCTTAAAAATCCACGCTTATTGTGTTGATGGTCATTGGAAAAATATTCCTTAAAAATCCACGCTTATTGTGTTGATGGTCATTGGAAAAATATTCCTTAAAAATCAACGCTTATTGTGTTGATGGTCATTGGAAAAATATTCCTTAAAAATCCACGCTTATTGTGTTGATGGTCATTGGAAAAATATTCCTTAAAAATCCACGCTTATTGTGTTGATGGTCATTGGAAAAATATTCCTTAAAAATCCACGCTTATTGTGTTGATGGTCATAGGAAAAATATTCCTTAAAAATCCACGCTTATTGTGTTGATGGTCATTGGAAAAATATTCCTTAAAAATCCACGCTTATTGTGTTGATGGTCATTGGAAAAATATTCCTTAAAAATCCACGCTTATTGTGTTGATGGTCATAGGAAAAATATTCCTTAAAAATCCACGGTTATTCTGTTGATGGTCATTGGAAAAATATTCCTTAAAAATCCACGCTTATTGTGTTAATGGTCCTTGCAAAAATACTCCTTAAAACTCCACGCTTATTGTGTTGATGGTCCTTGCAAAAATTTTCCTTAAAAATCCACGTTTATTGTGTTGATGGTCATTGGAAAAATATTCCCTAAAAATCCACGCTTATTTTGTTGATGGTCATTGGAAAAATATTCCTTAAAAATCCACGCTTACTGTGTTGATGGTCATTGGAAAAATATTCCTTAAAAATCCACGCTTATCGTGTTGATGGTCATTGGAAAAATATTCCTTAAAAATCCACGCTTATTGTGTTGTTGGTCATTGGAAGAATATTCCTTAAAAATCCACGCTTATTGTGTTGATGGTCATTGGAAGAATATTCCTTAAAAATCCACGCTTATTGTGTTGATGGTCATTGGAAAAATATTCCTTAAAAATCCACGCTTATTGTGTTGATGGTCATTGGAAAAATATTCCTTAAAAATCCACGCTTATTGTGTTGATGGTCATAGGAAAAATATTCCTTAAAAATAAACGCTTATTGTGTTGATGGTCATTGGAAAAATATTCCTTAAAAATCCACGCTTATTGTGTTGATGGTCATTGGAAAAATATTCCTTAAAAATCCACGCTTATTGTGTTGATGGTCATTGGAAAAATATTCCTTAAAAATCCACGCTTATTGTGTTGATGGTCATTGGAAAAATATTCCTTAAAAATCCACGCTTATTGTGTTGATGGTCATTGGAAAAATATTCCTTAAAAATCCACGCTTATTGTGTTGATGGTCATTGGAAAAATATTCCTTAAAAATCCACGCTTATTGTGTTGATGGTCATTGGAAAAATATTCCTTAAAAATCCACGCTTATTGTGTTGATGGTCATTGGAAAAATATTCCTTAAAAATCCACGCTTATTGTGTTGATGGTCATTGGAAAAATATTCCTTAAAAATCCACGCTTATTGTGTTGATGGTCATTGGAAAAATATTCCTTAAAAATCCACGCTTATTGTGTTGATGGTCATTGGAAAAATATTCCTTAAAAATCCACGCTTATTGTGTTGATGGTCATTGGAAAAATATTCCTTAAAAATCCACGCTTATTGTGTTGATGGTCATTGGAAAAATATTCCTTAAAAATCCACGCTTATTGTGTTGATGGTCATTGGAAAAATATTCCTTAAAAATCCACGCTTATTGTGTTGATGGTCATTGGAAAAATATTCCTTAAAAATCCACGCTTATTGTGTTGATGGTCATTGGAAAAATATTCCTTAAAAATCCACGCTTATTGTGTTGATGGTCATTGGAAGAATATTCCTTAAAAATCCACGCTTATGGTGTTGATGGTCATAGGAAAAATATTCCTTAAAAATCCACGCTTATTGTGTTGATGGTCATAGGAAAAATATTCCTTAAAAATCCACGCTTATTGTGTTGATGGTCATAGGAAAAATATTCCTTAAAAATCCACGCTTATTGTGTTGTTGGTCATTGGAAGAATATTCCTTAAAAATCCACGCTTATGGTGTTGATGGTCATTGGAAAAATATTCCTTAAAAATCCACGCTTATTGTGTTGATGGTCATTGGAAAAATATTCCTTAAAAATCCACGCTTATTGTGTTGATGGTCATTGGAAAAATATTCCTTAAAAATCCACGCTTATTGTGTTGATGGTCATAGGAAAAATATTCCTTAAAAATCCACGCTTATTGTGTTGATGGTCATAGGAAAAATATTCCTTAAAAATCCACGCTTATTGTGTTGATGGTCATAGGAAAAATATTCCTTAACAATCCACGCTTATTGTGTTGATGGTCATTGGAAAAATATTCCTTAAAAATCCACGCTTATTGTGTTGATGGTCATAGGAAAAATATTCCTTAAAAATCCACGCTTATTGTGTTGATGGTCATTGGAAAAATATTCCTTAAAAATCCACGCTTATTGTGTTGATGGTCATAGGAAAAATATTCCTTAAAAATCCACGCTTATTGTGTTGATGGTCATTGGAAAAATATTCCTTAAAAATCCACGCTTATTGTGTTGATGGTCATAGGAAAAATATTCCTTAAAAATCCACGCTTATTGTGTTGATGGTCATTGGAAAAATATTCCTTAAAAATCCACGCTTATTGTGTTGATGGTCATTGGAAAAATATTCCTTAAAAATCCACGCTTATTGTGTTGATGGTCATTGGAAAAATATTCCTTAAAAATCCACGCTTATTGTGTTGATGGTCATTGGAAAAATATTCCTTAAAAATCCCCTCTTATTGTGTTGATGGTCATAGGAAAAATATTCCTTAAAAATCCACGCTTATTGTGTTGATGGTCATTGGAAAAATATTCCTTAAAAATCCACGCTTATTGTGTTGATGGTCATTGGAAAAATATTCCTTAAAAATCCACGCTTATTCTGTTGATGGTCATTGGAAAAATATTCCTTAAAAATCCACGCTTATTGTGTTGATGGTCCTTGCAAAAATATTCCTTAAAAATCCACGCTTATTGTGTTAATGGTCCTTGCAAAAATACTCCTTAAAACTCCACGCTTATTGTGTTGATGGTCCTTGCAAAAATTTTCCTTAAAAATCCACGTTTATTGTGTTGATGGTCATTGGAAAAATATTCCTTAAAAATCCACGCTTATTGTGTTGATGGTCATAGGAAAAATATTCCTTAAAAATCCAAGCTTATTGTGTTGATGGTCATAGGAAAAATATTCCTTAAAAATCCACGCTTATTGTGTTGATGGTCATTGGAAAAATATTCCTTAAAAATCCACGCTTATTGTGTTGATGGTCATTGGAAAAATATTCCTTAAAAATCCACGCTTATTGTGTTGATGGTCATAGGAAAAATATTCCTTAAAAATCCACGCTTATTGTGTTGATGGTCATTGGAAAAATATTCCTTAAAAATCCACGCTTATTGTGTTGATGGTCATTGGAAAAACATTCCTTAAAAATCCACGCTTATTGTGTTGATGGTCATAGGAAAAATATTCCTTAAAAATCCACGCTTATTGTGTTGATGGTCATTGGAAAAATATTCCTTAAAAATCCACGCTTATTGTGTTGATGGTCATTGGAAAAATATTCCTTAAAAATCCACGCTTATTGTGTTGATGGTCATAGGAAAAATATTCCTTAAAAATCCACGCTTATTGTGTTGATGGTCATAGGAAAAATATTCCTTAAAAATCCACGCTTATTGTATTGATGGTCATTGGAAAAATATTCCTTAAAAATCCACGCTTATTGTGTTGATGGTCATAGGAAAAATATTCCTTAAAAATCCACGCTTATTGTGTTGATGGTCATTGGAAAAATATTCCTTAAAAATCCACGCTTATTGTGTTGATGGTCATTGGAAAAATATTCCTTAAAAATCCACGCTTATTGTGTTGATGGTCATAGGAAAAATATTCCTTAAAAATCCACGCTTATTGTGTTGATGGTCATTGGAAAAATATTCCTTAAAAATCCACGCTTATTGTGTTGATGGTCATTGGAAAAATATTCCTTAAAAATCCACGCTTATTGTGTTGATGGTCATAGGAAAAATATTCCTTAAAAATCCACGCTTATTGTGTTGATGGTCATTGGAAAAATATTCCTTAAAAATCCACGCTTATTGTGTTGATGGTCATTGGAAAAATATTCCTTAAAAATCCACGCTTATTCTGTTGATGGTCATTGGAAAAATATTCCTTAAAAATCCACGCTTATTGTGTTAATGGTCCTTGCAAAAATATTCCTTAAAAATCCACGCTTATTGTGTTAATGGTCCTTGCAAAAATACTCCTTAAAACTCCACGCTTATTGTGTTGATGGTCCTTGCAAAAATTTTCCTTAAAAATCCACGTTTATTGTGTTGATGGTCATTGGAAAAATATTCCTTAAAAATCCACGCTTATTTTGTTGATGGTCATTGGAAAAATATTCCTTAAAAATCCACGCTTATTGTGTTGATGGTCATAGGAAAAATATTCCTTAAAAATCCACGCTTATTGTGTTGATGGTCATTGGAAAAATATTCCTTAAAAATCCACGCTTATTGTGTTGATGGTCATTGGAAAAATATTCCTTAAAAATCCACGCTTATTGTGTTGATGGTCATTGGAAAAATATTCCTTAAAAATCCACGCTTATTGTGTTGATGGTCATTGGAAAAATATTCCTTAAAAATCCACGCTTATTGTGTTGATGGTCATTGGAAAAATATTCCTTAAAAATCCACGCTTATTGTGTTGATGGTCATTGGAAAAATATTCCTTAAAAATCCACGCTTATTCTGTTGATGGTCATTGGAAAAATATTCCTTAAAAATCCACGCTTATTGTGTTGATGGTCCTTGCAAAAATATTCCTTAAAAATCCACGCTTATTGTGTTAATAGTCCTTGCAAAAATACTCCTTAAAACTCCACGCTTATTGTGTTGATGGTCCTTGCAAAATTTTTCCTTAAAAATCCACGTTTATTGTGTTGATGGTCATTGGAAAAATATTCCTTAAAAATCCACGCTTATTTTGTTGATGGTCATTGGAAAAATATTCCTTAAAAATCCACGCTTATTGTGTTGATGGTCATTGGAAAAATATTCCTTAAAAATCCACGCTTATTGTGTTGATGGTCATTGGAAAAATATTCCTTAAAAATCCACGCTTATTGTGTTGATGGTCATAGGAAAAATATTCCTTAAAAATCCACGCTTATTGTGTTGATGGTCATTGGAAAAATATTCCTTAAAAATCCACGCTTATTGTGTTGATGGTCATTGGAAAAATATTCCTTAAAAATCCACGCTTATTCTGTTGATGGTCATTGGAAAAATATTCCTTAAAAATCCACGCTTATTGTGTTGATGGTCCTTGCAAAAATATTCCTTAAAAATCCACGCTTATTGTGTTAATGGTCCTTGCAAAAATACTCCTTAAAACTCCACGCTTATTGTGTTGATGGTCCTTGCAAAAATTTTCCTTAAAAATCCACGTTTATTGTGTTGATGGTCATTGGAAAAATATCCACGCTTATTTTGTTGATGGTCATTGGAAAAATATTCCTTAAAAATCCACGCTTATTGTGTTGATGGTCATAGGAAAAATATTCCTTAAAAATCCACGCTTATTGTGTTGATGGTCATTGGAAAAATATTCCTTAAAAATCCACGCTTATTGTGTTGATGGTCATTGGAAAAATATTCCTTAAAAATCCACGCTTATTGTGTTGATGGTCATTGGAAAAATATTCCTTAAAAATCCACGCTTATTGTGTTGATGGTCATTGGAAAAATATTCCTTAAAAATCCACGCTTATTGTGTTGATGGTCATTGGAAAAATATTCCTTAAAAATCCACGCTTATTCTGTTGATGGTCATTGGAAAAATATTCCTTAAAAATCCACGCTTATTGTGTTGATGGTCCTTGCAAAAATATTCCTTAAAAATCCACGCTTATTGTGTTAATGGTCCTTGCAAAAATACTCCTTAAAACTCCACGCTTATTGTGTTGATGGTCCTTGCAAAAATTTTCCTTAAAAATCCACGTTTATTGTGTTGATGGTCATTGGAAAAATATTCCTTAAAAATCCACGCTTATTTTGTTGATGGTCATTGGAAAAATATTCCTTAAAAATCCACGCTTATTGTGTTGATGGTCATTGGAAAAATATTCCTTAAAATCCACGCTTATTGTGTTGATGGTCATAGGAAAAATATTCCTTAGAAATCCACGCTTATTGTGTTGATGGTCATTGGAAAAATATTCCTTAAAAATCCACGCTTATTGTGTTGATGGTCATTGGAAAAATATTCCTTAAAAATCCACGCTTATTGTGTTGATGGTCATTGGAAAAATATTCCTTAAAAATCCACGCTTATTGTGTTGATGGTCCTTGCAAAAATATTCCTTAAAAATCCACGCTTATTGTGTTGATGGTCCTTGCAAAAATATTCCTTAAAAATCCACGCTTATTGTGTTAATGGTCCTTGCAAAAATATTCCTTAAAACTCCACGCTTATTGTGTTGATGGTCCTTGCAAAAATATTCCTTAAAAATCCACGCTTATTGTGTTGATGGTCCTTGCAAAAATATTCCTTAAAACTCCACGCTTATTGTGTTGATGGTCCTTGCAAAAATATTCCTTAAAACTCCACGCTTATTGTGTTGATGGTCCTTGGAAAAATATTCCTTAAAACTCCACGCTTATTTTGTTGATGGTCCTTGGAAAAATATTCCTTAAAAATCCACGCTTATTTTGTTGATGGTCATTGGAAAAATATTCCTTAAAAATCCACGCTTATTGTGTTGATGGTCATTGGAAGAATATTCCTTACAAATCCACGCTTATTGTGTTGATGGTCATTGGAAGAATATTCCTTAAAAATCCACGCTTATTGTGTTGATGGTCATTGGAAGAATATTCCTTAAAAATCCACGCTTATTGTGTTGATGGTCATTGGAAAAATATTCCTTAAAAATCCACGCTTATTGTGTTGATGGTCATTGGAAAAATATTCCTTAAAAATCCACGCTTATTGTGTTGATGGTCATAGGAAAAATATTCCTTAAAAATCCACGCTTATTGTGTTGATGGTCATAGGAAAAATATTCCTTAAAAATCCACGCTTATTGTGTTGATGGTCATTGGAAAAATATTCCTTAAAAATCCACGCTTATTGTGTTGATGGTCATTGGAAAAATATTCCTTAAAAATCCACGCTTATTGTGTTGATGGTCATAGGAAAAATATTCCTTAAAAATCCACGCTTATTGTGTTGATGGTCATTGGAAAAATATTCCTTAAAAATCCACGCTTATTGTGTTGATGGTCATTGGAAAAATATTCCTTAAAAATCCACGCTTATTGTGTTGATGGTCATAGGAAAAATATTCCTTAAAAATCCACGCTTATTGTGTTGATGGTCATTGGAAAAATATTCCTTAAAAATCCACGCTTATTCTGTTGATGGTCATTGGAAAAATATTCCTTAAAAATCCACGCTTATTGTGTTGATGGTCATAGGAAAAATATTCCTTAAAAATCCACGCTTATTGTGTTGATGGTCATTGGAAAAATATTCCTTAAAAATCCACGCTTATTGTGTTGATGGTCATTGGAAAAATATTCCTTAAAAATCCACGCTTATTCTGTTGATGGTCATTGGAAAAATATTCCTTAAAAATCCACGCTTATTGTGTTGATGGTCCTTGCAAAAATATTCCTTAAAAATCCACGCTTATTGTGTTAATGGTCCTTGCAAAAATACTCCTTAAAACTCCACGCTTATTGTGTTGATGGTCTTTGCAAAAATTTTCCTTAAAAATCCACGTTTATTGTGTTGATGGTCATTGGAAAAATATTCCTTAAAAATCCACGCTTATTGTGTTGATGGTCATAGGAAAAATATTCCTTAAAAATCCACGCTTATTGTGTTGATGGTCATAGGAAAAATATTCCTTAAAAATCCACGCTTATTGTGTTGATGGTCATTGGAAAAATATTCCTTAAAAATCCACGCTTATTGTGTTGATGGTCATTGGAAAAATATTCCTTAAAAATCCACGCTTATTGTGTTGATGGTCATAGGAAAAATATTCCTTAAAAATCCACGCTTATTGTGTTGATGGTCATTGGAAAAATATTCCTTAAAAATCCACGCTTATTGTGTTGATGGTCATTGGAAAAATATTCCTTAAAAATCCACGCTTATTGTGTTGATGGTCATAGGAAAAATATTCCTTAAAAATCCACGCTTATTGTGTTGATGGTCATTGGAAAAATATTCCTTAAAAATCCACGCTTATTGTGTTGATGGTCATTGGAAAAATATTCCTTAAAAATCCACGCTTATTGTGTTGATGGTCATAGGAAAAATATTCCTTAAAAATCCACGCTTATTGTGTTGATGGTCATTGGAAAAATATTCCTTAAAAATCCACGCTTATTGTGTTGATGGTCATTGGAAAAATATTCCTTAAAAATCCACGCTTATTGTGTTGATGGTCATAGGAAAAATATTCCTTAAAAATCCACGCTTATTGTGTTGATGGTCATAGGAAAAATATTCCTTAAAAATCCACTCTTATTGTATTGATGGAAAAATATTCCTTAAAAATCCACGCTTATTGTGTTGATGGTCATTGGAAAAATATTCCTTAAAAATCCACGCTTATTCTGTTGATGTGGTCATTGGAAAAATATTCCTTAAAAAGCCACGCTTATTGTGTTGATGGTCCTTGCAAAAATATTCCTTAAAAATCCACGCTTATTGTGTTAATGGTCATTGGAAAAATATTCCTTAAAATCCACGCTTATTTTGTTGATGGTCATTGGAAAAATATTCCTTAAAAATCCACGCTTATTGTGTTGATGGTCATTGGAAAAATATTCCTTAAAAATCCACGCTTATTGTGTTGATGGTCATTGGAAAAATATTCCTTAAAAATCCACGCTTATTGTGTTGATGGTCATAGGAAAAATATTCCTTAAAAATCCACGCTTATTGTGTTGATGGTCATTGGAAAAATATTCCTTAAAAATCTACGCTTATTGTGTTGATGGTCATTGGAAAAATATTCCTTAAAAATCCACGCTTATTGTGTTGATGGTCATAGGAAAAATATTCCTTAAAAATCCACGCTTATTGTGTTGATGGTCATTGGAAAAATATTCCTTAAAATCCACGCTTATTGTGTTGATGGTCATTGGAAAAATATTCCTTAAAAATCCACGCTTATTGTGTTGATGGTCATTGGAAAAATATTCCTTAAAAATCCACGCTTATTGTGTTGATGGTCATTGGAAAAATATTCCTTAAAAATCCACGCTTATTGTGTTGATGGTCATTGGAAAAATATTCCTTAAAAATCCACGCTTATTGTGTTGATGGTCATTGGAAAAATATTCCTTAAAAATCCACGCTTATTGTGTTGATGGTCATAGGAAAAATATTCCTTAAAAATCCACGCTTATTGTGTTGATGGTCATTGGAAAAATATTCCTTAAAAATCCACGCTTATTGTGTTGATGGTCATTGGAAAAATTTTCCTTAAAAATCCACGCTTATTGTGTTGATGGTCATTGGAAAAATATTCCTTAAAAATCCACGCTTATTCTGTTGATGGTCATTGGAAAAATATTCCTTAAAAATCCACGCTTATTGTGTTGATGGTCATTGGAAAAATATTCCTTAAAAATCCACGCTTATTGTGTTAATGGTCCTTGCAAAAATACTCCTTAAAACTCCACGCTTATTTTGTTGATGGTCCTTGCAAAAATTTTCCTTAAAAATCCACGTTTATTGTGTTGATGGTCATAGGAAAAATATTCCTTAAAAATCCACGCTTATTGTGTTGATGGTCATTGGAAAAATATTCCTTAAAAATCCACGCTTATTGTGTTGATGGTCATTGGAAAAATATTCCTTAAAAATCCAGGCTTATTGTGTTGATGGTCATTGGAAAAATATTCCTTAAAAATCCACGCTTATTGTGTTGATGGTCATTGGAAAAATATTCCTTAAAAATCCACGCTTATTGTGTTGATGGTCATTGGAAAAATATTCCTTAAAAATCCACGCTTATTGTGTTGATGGTCATTGGAAAAATTTTCCTTAAAAATCCACGCTTATTGTGTTGATGGTCATTGGAAAAATATTCCTTAAAAATCCACGCTTATTGTGTTGATGGTCCTTGCAAAAATATTCCTTAAAAATCCACGCTTATTGTGTTAATGGTCCTTGCAAAAATACTCCTTAAAACTCCACGCTTATTGTGTTGATGGTCCTTGCAAAAATTTTCCTTAAAAATCCACGTTTATTGTGTTGATGGTCATTGGAAAAATATTCCTTAAAAATCCACGCTTATTTTGTTGATGGTCATTGGAAAAATATTCCTTAAAAATCCACGCTTATTGTGTTGATGGTCATTGGAAAAATATTCCTTAAAATCCACGCTTATTGTGTTGATGGTCATAGGAAAAATATTCCTTAGAAATCCACGCTTATTGTGTTGATGGTCATTGGAAAAATATTCCTTAAAATCCACGCTTATTGTGTTGATGGTCATTGGAAAAATATTCCTTAAAAATCCACGCTTATTGTGTTGATGGTCATTGGAAAAATATTCCTTAAAAATCCACGCTTATTCTGTTGATGGTCCTTGCAAAAATATTCCTTAAAAATCCACGCTTATTCTGTTGATGGTCCTTGCAAAAATATTCCTTAAAAATCCACGCTTATTGTGTTGATGGTCCTTGCAAAAATATTCCTTAAAAATCCACGCTTATTGTGTTAATGGTCCTTGCAAAAATATTCCTTAAAACTCCACGCTTATTGTGTTGATGGTCCTTGCAAAAATATTCCTTAAAAATCCACGCTTATTGTGTTGATGGTCCTTGCAAAAATATTCCTTAAAACTCCACGCTTATTGTGTTGATGGTCCTTGCAAAAATATTCCTTAAAAATCCACGCTTATCTTTTTAAGAATATTTTTCAATGACCAACAGCGCTCAACATGTGGAGTTTTTAGAGAATATTTTTCAAGGACCAGCAGCCCTCAAACCGTACAGTTTTCAAAGAATATTTTTCAAGGACCAACAGCCCTCAAAACGGGGGTTTTTAAAGAATATTTTTCAATGACCATCAGCCCTCAAAACGTGGAGTCTTTAAAGAATATTTTTCAAAGACCACCAGCCCTCAAAACGTGGAGTTTTTAAAGAATATTTTTCAAGGACCAGCAGCCCTCAAACCGTGGAGTTTTTAAAGAATATTTTTCAAGGACCAACAGCTCTTAAACCTTGGAGTTGTTAAAGAATATTTTTCAAGAAGTTTTTATTTAAGGAATATCTTTCAAGGACGAAAAACCATTTAATCTTGTAGTTCTAAAGGAATATTTTTCAAGGAGTAACAGCCCTCTAAACGTGGATATTTTAAAGAATATTTTTCAAGGACCAACTTCCCTCACCACGTGAAGCTTTTGAAGAAAATTTTTTAATGACCAACAGCCCTCAATATGTGGAGTTTTTAACGAATATTTTTTCAAGGAACAACATCCCTCGAAACGTGGAGTTTTAAAGAATATTTTTTAATGACCAGCAGCCGTCAAAACGTGGTATTTTAAAAAGTATTTTTCAAGGACCAACAGCCCTCAAAACGTGGAGTTTTTTAAAGAATACTTTTAAAGGAACAGCAGCCCCTAAACCGTGGAGTTTTTAAAAATATTTTTCAAGCAACAACAGCCCTTAAAACGTGGAGTTTAAATAATTATTATTCAAGGAACAACCTCAAAACGTGGAGTTTTGAAAGAATATTTTTCAAGGACCAACAGGCCTCAAAACGGGGGTTTTTAAAGAATATTTTTCAAGGACCATCAGCCCTCAAAACGTGGAGTTTTTAAAGAATATTTTTCAAAGACCACCAGCCCTCAGAACGTGGAGTTTTTAAAGAATAATTTTTTAAGGACCATCAGCCCTCAAAACGTGGTGCTTTTAAAGAATATTTTTCAATGCGCAGTTTTTAAGGAATTTTTTTTTTACGGAGCAAGAGCCCTTAAACCGTGGACTTTTTAAAGAATATTTTTCAATGACCACCAGCCCTCAAAACGTGGAGTTTTTTAAAGAATATTTTTCAAAGACCATCAGCCCCTCAAAACGTGTAGTTTTTAAAGAATATATTTCAAGGACCACCAGCCCTCAGAACGTGGAGTTTTTAATGAATACTTTTCAAGGACCAACAGTCCTTAAAACGTAGAGTTTTCAAAAAATATTTTGCAAAGACCAAAAACCATTTTGACTTGGAGTTTTTAAAGAATATTTTTCAAGTCACAACAGCCCTTAAACCGTGAGGTTTTTAAAGAATATTTTTCAAAGACCACCAGCCCTCAAAACGTGGAGTTTTTAAAGAATATTTTTCAAGTCAAAACAGCCCTTAAACCGTGGGGTTTTTTAAATAATATTTTTCAAGTCACAAACAGCCCTTAAACCGTGAGGTTTTAAAGAATATTTTTCAAGTCACAACAGCCCCTAAACCGTGGAGTTTTTAAAAATATTTTTCAAGGACCAACAGCCTTTAAACCGTGTAGTTATTAAAGACAATTTTTTAAAAACTTTTTATTTAAGGAATATCTTTCAAGGACGAAAACCATTTAATCTTGTAGTTCTAAAGGAATATTTTTCAAGGAGTAACAGCCCTCTAAACGTGGATATTTTAAAGAATATTTTTCAAGGACCAACTGCCCTCACCACGTGAAGCTTTTGAAGAAAATTTTTTAATGACCAACAGCCCTCAATATGTGGAGTTTTTAACGAATATTTTTTCAAGGAACAACATCCCTCGAAACGTGGAGTTTTAAAGAATATTTTTAATGACCAGCAGCCGTCAAAACGTGGTATTTTAAAAAGTATTTTTCAAGGACCAACAGCCCTCAAAACGTGGAGTTTTTTAAAGAATAATTTAAAGGAACAGCAGCCCCTAAACCGTGGAGTTTTTAAAAATATTTTTCAAGCAACAACAGCCCTTAAAACGTGGAGTTTAAATAATTATTATTCAAGGAACAACAGCCCTCAAAACGTGGAGTTTTTTTAAAGAATGTTTTCAAGGACCAACAGCCCTTAAACCGTGGAGTTTTTAAAGAGTATTTTTCAAGGACCACCAGCCCTCAAATCGTGGAGTTTTTAAAGAATATTTTTCAAAGACCAAAAACCATTCCAAGGACCAACAGCCCTTAAACCGTGGAATTGTTAAAGAAATTTTTTCAAGAATTTTTTTATTTAAGGAATATCTTTCAAAGACGAAAAACCATTTAATTTTGTAGTTTTAAAAGAATATTTTTCAAGGAATAACAGCCCTCAAAACGTGGAGATTTTAAAGAATATTTTTCAAGGACCAACAGCCCTGAACACGTGGAGCTTTTAAAGAATATTTTTCAATGACCATAGCCCTCAAGATGTGGAGTTTTTAAAGAATATTTTTCAATGACCAGAGCCCTCAAGATGTGGAGTTTTTAAAGAATATTTTTCAAGGACCAACAGCCCTCTAAGCTTGGAGTTTCTAAAGAATAGTTTTTAAAGACCAACAACCCTCAAAACGTGGAATTTTCAAAGAATATTTTTCAAGGACCTACATACCCCAAAACGTGGAGCTTTTAAAGAATATTTTTCAATGACCAAAACCCTCAACATGTGGAGTTTTTAAAGAATATTTTTCAAGGAACAACAGCCCTCAAAACGTGGAGTTTTTTTTTAAAGAATATTTTTCAAAGACCAACAACCCTTAAAAACGTGGAGTTTTTAAAGAATATTTTTCAAAGACCACCAGCCCTCACAACGTGGAGTTTTTAAAGAATATTTTTCAAAGACCACCAGCCCTCAAAACGTAGAGTTTTTAAAGAATATTTTTCAGAGACCACCAGCCCTCAAAACGTGGGGTTTATAAAGAATATTTTTCAAGGACCAAAAACCATTTAAACTTGGAGTTTTTAAAGAATATTTTTCAAGAATTTTTATTTAAGGAATATCTTTCAAGGACGAAAAACCATTTAATCTTGTAGTTTTAAAAGAATATTTTTCAAAGAATAACAACCCTTCAAAACGTGGAGATTTCAAAGAACATTTTTCAAGGACCAATAGCCCTCAACACGTGGAGCTTTTAAAGAATATTTTTCTATGACCAACAGCCCTCAACATGTGGGGGTTTTAAAGAATATTTTTCAAGGACCAACAGCCCTTAAAAACGTGGAGTTTTTGAGGAATATTTTTTAAGGACCAACAGCCCTCAAGACGTGATGTTTTTAAAGAATATTGTTCAATGACCGACAGCCCTCGAAACGTGGAGTATTTAAAGAATATTTTTCAAGGACCAGCAGTCCTCAAAACGTGGGGTTTTAAGGAGCATTTTTAATGACCGACAGCCTTCAAAATGTGGAGTTTGTAACGTGACCGTTACAGATGATTTATCTATCTATACTCCCGTTTTCTTTTTATTAAATATTCAACAAGCCGAAACTGCTTATTAAAATAAAAATAAAACCAATACTGGTTTTATTTTACTTCACTTAAACTCACCCACTAACACTACCCATCCCAATATTCGTTTTCCTTATGGTACTGCAGACAGATCCGCACACAACACATCACACTTGTGCCAATAACAACAAACATTAAGCAGTTTCCCATTAGGGATTACGCAGTGAATTGCCATAATCGGTTTTTCGATTATTCGGTTTTCGTGAAAAACTTAAAACTCGATTTTCGGTTAGTCGATTATTTGATAGTGTTCTAAAAGTCGACTTTCGATTAATCGTTAACCGCCGAAAACCGATTATAATCGAATATAATCGACCATTTTCGTTGATGCGATCCGTGATGGTTATATGTATAAAAAGTACCGTCAATTATGCGGTTTAGCACACCCAATAGTCAACTACGACTAATAGTCGACCACGATTAATAGCCGACTACGAATAATTATAGAGTATGGCTAATGGTTGACTACGAATAATAGTTGACTCCGTCTTCCGAAAGTCGACTAAGAATAATCGATTATTCGGTTTTCGCGTAGTCAATAGTCGACTACAACTTTTGGAAATTTTAGGTTAATAATCGATTAACCGAAATCAATTTTTACGTATCCCTATTTCCCATTCGTCAACACTCCCCACCCCAGCATACGTTTGGCACTAAATAGAGTTGGGCCATCTAGTTCCTAGTTCCTGGTACTAGTTCCAAAGCGTATGAGTAACATCATTAAATATAACGTGTGATAGTAAGTATACGCAGTTTGTTCAAAGAAAAAAGGTGGGCCATTGGAACTGCGAAGTGAACGAGATAGTTCATATAGTTCCTTTGGCACAACTCTAGCACTAAAGACAAACATACATACGCACACACACATCACTCTTGTTGACAACGCATTTTAATTTCGCCCACCATTCATACTGCAGCCACCATAATATATTTATAATATATATATATAAATATATATATATAATTGTTCCACAAACATCCCAGGCGGGACAGGGAAGACTTCTCTCATATCAATGAGTGCACCCCGATTTATATTAGCTCAAAGATATGGGACCTACTGTTTGTCGCCGAGTCCGAACGGCGTGTCTAAGACAGACGTGACCAAAAAGAGAACAGCCCAAAATGTGAATGTATTCAAACTATTGGCAACTTATGACTGTGTGTTAGTGTGTTTTTATGCACGCACGCTACAAAACAAAAACAAATCAGAACATTATCTCTTTTTCGTACGCTCTTTCTATGCATTCGGGTCGTATGTGTGTAAATTGCCGAAAACTTCGGCACCGCTGTGTCAAAGAAGAACACCCCTGGTCTAAGACATCACTTGTAGAGAAGTTGTACAAGGCTGAAATACCCAGAAAATGTCGCCAACATTACTGAGGGGTATTTTGCCACCGTTGAAAAGTGTTTTGATGTTGACTGGCCGGGGAATCGAACCCACGACCTTTAGCGTGCAAGGCGGGTGTGCATACCATTGCACCACGGTGGCACCCAAATGTAAACATTAATTCTGGTGAATTTGTTAACAACATAGCTACGCGCTCTGCAGCTCGCAGTCCGCTCCAAATCAGCGATATCCCGTAGCTCGCTCAGCACTGCCAACGCTTGTAGCCAGCCGCTCACCAGTCAACGCCCGCTGCTCGCCTGTAACCAATTCTCCGCTCAGCACTGTCGACACTTGTAGTCAGCTACTCGCCCACCAGTCAACACCCGTAGCCCTCTGCTCGCCCGAAACCAATTCACCGCTCAGCTTCGTCAACGCTTGCAGTCAGCTTCTCGCCAGTCAGTCAACGCCCGTAGCCCGCTGCTCGCCCGAAACCAATTCTCCGCTCAGCTTCGTCAACGCTTGCAGTCAGCTACTCGTCCACCAGTCAACGCCCGTAACCCGCTGCTCGACTATAATCAATTCAACGCTCAGCATCGCCAACGCTGGTGACCAGCTACTCACCCACCGCGCAACAACGCTCGTAGCCTGCCCGCTGTTCACATCCAGTTTATCGCTCAGCCAAGCTTAACGTAGCTAGCTACTCGCTTATTACAACAGAACCAGGCTAGTCAACAGCACCCCTCTGAATTCCCTGGACACACCCATGTACCGAAACAGAGGAACCGAGTGTCCGATTTTTCACAAGATTTGTACCATCACATAAACACATAAATATATCTTATCTGCATTATATCTGAAATATCCAACTATATCTGAAATTCCACTTACATACTATTCATTTTTATTAACACCCAAGAGTTAAATAAAGAATTGAACTTATATAACTCGTGTTATCACTTAAGGTTTGTGGGTCCTTGAGTTGACCCTGTAGACAACTGAGCTTGCCTCAGCCTTAGACAAAACCACTCGATATCAGTTTTTAAAAAATATTTTTCAAGGAAAAAAACAGCCCTCAAAACGTGGAGTTTTTAAGGTATACTTTTCAAGGACCAACAGCCCTCAAAACTTGGAGTTTTTAAAGAATGCTTTTCAAGTAACAACAGCCCTTAAGCTGCGGAGTTTTTAAAGAATTTGAGATAATATAAGTTTCTCCTCTGCTTTATGTAGTCCCGTGTTTGACCACCTGCAATTAATGTAAATATTAATAAAGAATGTAAATACTTTATTTCTGACTTCAAAGTGGTCTCGATCATTTTGTATTCCCTCATTTTAAGAAATTTTACTAAAATACTCAATGGAAATTACCATAAAATATGATTAATAAACTATTTTCTTTTTATACCCTCAGCCTTTAGGCTAAGGAGGGTATACACACTTTGATACGATGAAAATGTGCCTCATCGAAATAATGGTTTTAGACCCCAAGTATGTTTGGACGAAATGTGTTTCAGACAATTTGGAGTCAATCTAGCCATGTCCGTCCGTCTGTCTGTCTGTCTGTCCTGCTGGCTGGAGCGCACGATAACTCTCGAACGGATGAACTGATTCGGTTCAAATTTTGGCTTTCGTAATATTTTGCCCAAACTTAGTTTAAGTTCGAAGATGAGCTACATCGATCCACCCCTTCCGGTACCTCCCCCACAAAAGTTCGAAAATGTTCGGAAAGTTTGTGCGCACGATAACTCTTGAAGGGAGTGACCGATTTGGTCCATACTTTGTATAGTGTAAACTTTCTACCAGAGTAATATGAGGTTCCAATATGGTCTCAATAGGTCCACTGCTTCGGGTACCTCCCACACAAAATTTCGGAAAAATTCAGTTTAGGGCCATCTCTCGAATCGCTTTGATGTTTGTTTTAGCAACTTGTATTCACTGCCCTCCATACAACGGTACAAGTTTCATCAGGGGCAAGTCCATACTTCCTGAGAAAATAGCATGAAAGTTGCAAAAAAAACCCCTATGACACCGTGTAAGGTGGTTGGAGCGCACGATAACTCTCGAACGGATCTGCCGATTCGGTCCAAAATATGGTCTTAATACTATTTTGTCCAAACATAGTTTATTTTTGAAGATAAGCCATATCGGTCCACTCCTTCAGGTACCTCCCCCACAAAAGTTCAAAAATGTTCGGGAAAATTGTTCGTACGGTAACTCTTGAAGGGAGTGGCCGAATGGGTCTATACTTCACACATCCTAATATATCTACCAGATATAGATCAGGTTCAAATATGGACTATATTTGTCCACTCTATCCAGTACCTCCCATACAAAATTTCGGATAAGTTCACTTTAAGACCTGATATCGAATCACTTTGATTTTTGTTGAAGCAACTTGCATTCGCTGCCTCATTTACGATGTTAAAAGTTTTTTTAGGGGCAAGTCCATACTTCTTGAGCAAACAGCCCGAAGAGTGTAAAAACCCCCTGTGGCACCATATGTTGCGGCTTGAGATCCACTTCCATAACGGTCAATGTCGATCCATTCCTTTTAGTATCTCTACCGCAAAACTTTTGATCTTTAATCCTAATCAACATTTTCATCGGTTCAAACGCCCAAAATTTTTAAAACCCTCTAAATATATACGTATTTTTGGAAAAAAATTTTTTCAATATACACATGCTGAGGGTATATCTCTGTCGGCAAAGCCGACTGATACTTTTTTACTTGTTTTTTAATAACTCAATTCAGCATTCAGTTTGTTAACTGCGATTTATTTTACCAACAACGGATATTAGCTAAGCATATTCGCCCTTGTGTTTGGCATAATGGACAAAAAAGGATATTTTTCATTAAACCAGTGATGATGTTTATAAGGATGACGATGAGGAGACTAATTGCTCATCACTTTTGTTGATAAGGATGTCACAACGAAGAAGAAGAATAAGACACAAAAGAGATCTCTTAAATGATGGTGCTTGTAATGATGATGATGATTCTTCCATAACATTGTGTTGGTCGCCAGATACAACAACAGCAAGGAATGATAGGTGCTATGCGTCTAAGTTCCTGATATTAACACCCTGTTTCTGTATGTCGTATCGAAAATGTGTGCGAATGAAACACTCTCAAACTCTACTTTTCGAAATATTTTTACCTTTGGTGTTGCTTCAAAGGAATAAACAAATTTGAAGAACACACAAGAGTTTGAACGTGTTTCATTCGCACACATTTTCGTTTCGACAAACAGAAACAGGCTGTAAATGCTCAAATTCAAGAAAGAAAGACTTGTAGTGGCTCCAAATTGAATCATTTACATAATAAAGAAAACAATTAGTTTGGTCGGTGGTAAATTTTTTGTGGAACTTATGTACTGGATTTGATTAGAGAGAGCATTAAGGATGTTTAAAAGAATTTTGTAGCATAGTTTTGGGCGGAATATATAATTTTTGATGATTAACAAATTATGGAAAATATCAGTCTATCAGGACAATTCCGAAGGTATACGACACTACCTATAGGGAGCTATATACAACGGAGATACTCAGAAAGGTTGATGCTGATATTTTTTATACTATTTATACATTTTTGTTTTTCACTTGTCTATAATATTCTACTTCATCAACCGCACTTTGGTTAAAAGATGTGGAATATATTTAAATCCACCTTTCAATGAAATGGATGGAGACCCACAAAAAATAAACCAGTGGATTTTTTTGTTAAAGCTAATTTTTGGTGTTTGTTTCATTGCTCTATATTCAAATTTGATGCTTGCATGTTACAATTTGATAAAACTATTCATTCAAATATTTCATGTCGTGCTCCCTTTGCTTTGTTTATTACATTTACTTTTATACCGTTATCAGTACTGCAGCAACAAATTGTTGTGGTTCATTTCAATTCGTTTTATTTTTGTTTAGTTCTCTGACAAGGACAAACTCTCAATGAATTTGGTCATTTATTATGCAAACAGAGTTTGTAAATAAAATCATGATATTGATGATGTAGCTGTGTGCCATTTTTATGTAACAACTTGAAAAGGTGGGGATTTTAGAGGAATGGATGCTCAGGTCTAGACTTTTGAGGGTTTTTGGAGTATTTCTTTATAAATAGTGAATGAAAAGTCCTATCAAATTACTGCAAAGTGTGAATTGCCAAAAAATGCAACTGGAGCGTATGATTATTATTAATTCATTTGGTACGTATAATTGATATTAATGGGAATGAATCGATATGTTATGTATACGTAGAGGGCTTAAATGTTTAAATATTTTCTCTAATAGAAACATACACGACAAAATAAGGAGGTTCTAACAATATTTTTTAATGCAGGTTCTGCGGGTAAGGAAATAACGAGGCAGATCGAGATGATCAAAAATAGAAAAAAACTACAATGCAATGTAAAAGAGGCCTGGAATAAAGTAATAGATACAAGACCATATTACCATCGAAAAAATATTTTAGATGAATTTTAAATAAATTTAGCAAAGATTTACCTGCGTTACAAATATCCGTTATGCATTTTTTCTCCTTTATGTTTTCCCCTCCATCAATCTTCTTCTAAAGGCGATATAATCCCCATTCATTGTAAGACAATAACAACTATCAAGACACCATTCTTTACTTTAATACATCAATTAACATAGATACCTATTTAGCATCATTCTTCCCGCAAATTATTATCTGCGACACCAGCACGACAAAAAAGAAGATTAACGAAGAGTCAAAGCCTGGATTATCTAAGAATGGCCAACAATCAGGAATACATTTTTACACAAGTGCTGTGCTATACTAATTACAAAACAGATTAACCATTAAGGAATAGAAGAGAACAGAACAAAAAGGAGGAATTTAAATTTGCGTAAATCAGCATAAAGGATAATATGAGATATAGTTAAATGCGAACGGATTATGACAAAATAGTAAGTATGTTATCGTCCACTGTAATACAATTGGACATAAAAAATCGAGTTTAATTAGAATTTTTATGGCCTGTTTCACAAATTCGTTCGAACTACTAACAAACTTCCGTTTTTGAAAAATATTTGGATTGCATTTATTATCAATCAAACAAAACTTTCCTACAACACCAACTGTTTGGTAGTAATTCGAACGAATTTGAATTCGAAACGTCTTAGAGAAACAGGCCATTAAGTTGGGGTCTGAGATTTTGATTATTATTAATATGAAATGGGGAGCTGCTTATGAGTTATTGATTAATGTGTGGTGAAATAATATTTCAAGAATATATTTTTTTAATTTCCAGAATGGGGAATTTTTAAAGAATATTTTGAAAGCCCCATTGTATATATTTTAAAGAATATTTTTTATGAACCAATAAATGTGAAGTTTTAGAGAACATTTTTAATGGGTCATTAAACCTGATTTTTTTAAGATTTTCTTCATGGACCAATAAACTTGAATTTTTTAAAGAATATTTTTTCAAAGAGCCTCAATTCTTGGATTTTTCGGGAAATATTTTTCACACACCAATAAACGTAGATACTTTAAAGATTTTTTTTTCCTGGACTGATAAACGTGAAATTTTTTTAAAAGAATATTTTCCTAAGGCCAGATTCACTCAAAACGTGATTTTTAAAGAATATTTTTTTAAGGCCAGTTGTCCTTAATGCGTGGATTATTTAAAGAATATTTTTCTAGGGCCATATGCCATTATAAAGTGGATGTTTAAAGAATGTTTTCTTAAGGCTATATGCCCTTAAAACGTGGATTTTTTAAAGAATATTTTCCAAAAGCCAGATGCCCTGAAAACGTGTACTCTTTAAAGAATATTTTCCTAAGTCGATTTGGTCTCAACCCTGTGGATTTTCTAAAGAATATTTTCCTAAGGCCAGATACCCTCAAAACGTCGATATTTAAAGAATATTTTTCTAAAGCCAAATTCTCTCAAAACGTGGATTTTTTAAGAATATTTAATAAGGTCAGATGCTCTCAAAACGTGGATTTTTTCAAAAATATTTTCCTAAGGCCAGGTGCCTTTAAAACGTGGATATTTTAAAGAATATTTTCCTAAATCCAGATGCCCTCAAACCATGGATTTTTTAAAGAATATTTGCCTAAGGCCAGGTGCCCTCAAAAAGTGGATATTTTAAAGAATAATTTCCTAAGGCCAGATGCCCTCAAACCATGGATTTTTTAAAGAATATTTTCCTAAGGCCAGATGCCTTCGAAACGTGGATATTTTAAAGAATATTTTCCTAGGGCCATATGCCCTTAAAACGTGGATTTTTTATAGAATATTTTCCTAGGGCCATATGCCCTTAAAACGTGGATTTTTTTAAAGAATATTTTCCTAGGGCCATATACCCTTAAAACGTGGATTTTTTAAAGAATATTTGCCAAGGGCCATATGCCCTTAAAACGTGGATTTTTTAAAGAATATTTTCCTAGGGCCATATGCCCTTAAAACGTGGATTTTTTAAAGAATATTTTCCTAGGGCCATATGCCCTTAAAACGTGGATTTTTTAAAGAATATTTTCCTAGGGCCATATGCCCTTAAAACGTGGATTTTTTAAAGAATATTTTCCTAGGGCCATATGCCCTTAAAACGTGGATTTTTTAAAGAATACTTTCCTAGGGCCATATGCCCTTAAAACGTGGATTTTTTAAAGAATATTTTTTTAGGGACATATGCCCTAAAAACGTGGATTTTCTAAAGAATATTTTCCTAGGGCCATATACCCTTAAAACGTGGATTTTTTAAAGAATATTTGCCAAGGGCCATATGCCCTTAAAACGTGGATTTTTTAAAGAATATTTTCCTAGGGCCATATGCCCTTAAAACGTGGATTTTTAAAGAATATTTTCCTAGGGCCATATGCCCTTAAAACGTGGATTTTTTAAAGAATATTTTCCTAGGGCCATATGCCCTTAAAACGTGGATTTTTAAAGAATATTTTCCTAGGGCCATATGCCCTTAAAACGTGGATTTTTTAAAGAATATTTTCCTAGCGCCATATGCCCTTAAAACGTGGATTTTTTAAAGAATATTTTCCTAGGGCCATATGCCCTTAAAACGTGGATTTTTTAAAGAATATTTTCCTAGGGCCATATGCCCTTAAAACGTGGATTTTTTAAAGAATATTTTCCTAGGGCCATATGCCCTTAAAACGTGGATTTTTTAAAGAATATTTTCCTAGGGCCATATGCCCTTAAAACGTGGATTTTTTAAAGAATATTTTCCTAGGGCCATATGCCCTAAAAACGTGGATTTTTTAAAGAATATTTTCCTAGGGCCATATACCCTTAAAACGTGGATTTTTTAAAGAATATTTGCCAAGGGCCATATGCCCTTAAAACGTGGATATTTTAAAGAATATTTTCCTAGGGCCATATGCCCTTAAAACGTGGATTTTTTAAAGAATATTTTCCTAGGGCCATATGCCCTTAAAACGTGGATTTTTTAAAGAATATTTTTCTAGGGCCATATGCCCTTAAAACGTGGATTTTTTAAAGAATATTTTTCTAGGGCCATATGCCCTTAAAACGTGGATTTTTTAAAGAATATTTTCCTAGGGCCATATGCCCTTAAAACGTGGATTTTTTAAAGAATACTTTCCTAGGGCCATATGCCCTTAAAACGTGGATTTTTTAAAGAATATTTTTTTAGGGCCATATGCCCTAAAAACGTGGATTTTTTAAAGAATATTTTCCTAGGGCCATATACCCTTAAAACGTGGATTTTTTAAAGAATATTTGCCAAGGGCCATATGCCCTTAAAACGTGGATTTTTTAAAGAATATTTTCCTAGGGCCATATGCCCTTAAAACGTGGATTTTTTAAAGAATATTTTCCTAGGGCCATATGCCCTTAAAACGTGGATTTTTTAAAGAATATTTTCCTAGGGCCATATGCCCTTAAAACGTGGATTTTTTAAAGAATATTTTCCTAGGGCCATATGCCCTTAAAACGTGGATTTTTTAAAGAATATTTTCCTAGGGCCATATGCCCTTAAAACGTGAATTTTTTAAAGAATATTTTCCTAGGGCCATATGCCCTTAAAACGTGGATTTTTTAAAGAATATTTTCCTAGCGCCATATGCCCTTAAAACGTGGATTTTTTAAAGAATATTTTCCTAGGGCCATATGCCCTTAAAACGTGGATTTTTTAAAGAATATTTTCCTAGGGCCATATGCCCTTAAAACGTGGATTTTTTAAAGAATATTTTCCTAGGGCCATATGCCCTTAAAACGTGGATTTTTTAAAGAATATTTTCCTAGGGCCATATGCCCTTAAAACGTGGATTTTTTAAAGAATATTTTCCTAGGGCCATATGCCCTTAAAACGTGGATTTTTTAAAGAATATTTTCCTAGGGCCATATGCCCTTAAAACGTGGATTTTTTAAAGAATATTTTCCTAGGGCCATATGCCCTTAAAACGTGGATTTTTTAAAGAATATTTTCCTAGGGCCATATGCCCTAAAAACGTGGATTTTTTAAAGAATATTTTCCTAGGGCCATATACCCTTAAAACGTGGATTTTTTAAAGAATATTTGCCAAGGGCCATATGCCCTTAAAACGTGGATATTTTAAAGAATATTTTCCTAGGGCCATATGCCCTTAAAACGTGGATTTTTTAAAGAATATTTTCCTAGGGCCATATGCCCTTAAAACGTGGATTTTTTAAAGAATATTTTCCTAGGGCCATATGCCCTTAAAACGTGGATTTTTTAAAGAATACTTTCCTAGGGCCATATGCCCTTAAAACGTGGAGTTTTTAAAGAATATTTTTTTAGGGCCATATGCCCTAAAAACGTGGATTTTTTAAAGAATATTTTCCTAGGGCCATATACCCTTAAAACGTGGATTTTTTAAAGAATATTTGCCAAGGGCCATATGCCCTTAAAACGTGGATATTTTAAAGAATATTTTCCTAGGGCCATATGCCCTTAAAACGTGGATTTTTTAAAGAATATTTTCCTAGGGCCATATGCCCTTAAAACGTGGATTTTTTAAAGAATATTTTCCTAGGGCCATATGCCCTTAAAACGTGGATTTTTTAAAGAATACTTTCCTAGGGCCATATGCCCTTAAAACGTGGATTTTTTAAAGAATATTTTTTTAGGGCCATATGCCCTAAAAACGTGGATTTTTTAAAGAATATTTTCCTAGGGCCATATACCCTTAAAACGTGGATTTTTTAAAGAATATTTGCCAAGGGCCATATGCCCTTAAAACGTGGATTTTTTAAAGAATATTTTCCTAGGGCCATATGCCCTTAAAACGTGGATTTTTTAAAGAATATTTTCCTAGGGCCATATGCCCTTAAAACGTGGATTTTTTAAAGAATATTTTCCTAGGGCCATATGCCCTTAAAACGTGGATTTTTTAAAGAATATTTTCCTAGGGCCATATGCCCTTAAAACGTGGATTTTTTAAAGAATATTTTCCTAGGGCCATATGCCCTTAAAACGTGGATTTTTTAAAGAATATTTTCCTAGGGCCATATGCCCTTAAAACGTGGAGTTTTTAAAGAATATTTTCCTAGCGCCATATGCCCTTAAAACGTGGATTTTTTAAAGAATATTTTCCTAGGGCCATATGCCCTTAAAACGTGGATTTTTTAAAGAATATTTTCCTAGGGCCATATGCCCTTAAAACGTGGATTTTTTAAAGAATATTTTCCTAGGGCCATATGCCCTTAAAACGTGGATTTTTTAAAGAATATTTTCCTAGGGCCATATGCCCTTAAAACGTGGATTTTTTAAAGAATATTTTCCTAGGGCCATATGCCCTTAAAACGTGGATTTTTTAAAGAATATTTTCCTAGGGCCATATGCCCTTAAAACGTGGATTTTTTAAAGAATATTTTCCTAGGGCCATATGCCCTAAAAACGTGGATTTTTTAAAGAATATTTTCCTAGGGCCATATACCCTTAAAACGTGGATTTTTTAAAGAATATTTGCCAAGGGCCATATGCCCTTAAAACGTGGATATTTTAAAGAATATTTTCCTAGGGCCATATGCCCTTAAAACGTGGATTTTTTAAAGAATATTTTCCTAGGGCCATATGCCCTTAAAACGTGGATTTTTTAAAGAATATTTTCCTAGGGCCATATGCCCTTAAAACGTGGATTTTTTAAAGAATACTTTCCTAGGGCCATATGCCCTTAAAACGTGGATTTTTTAAAGAATATTTTTTTAGGGCCATATGCCCTAAAAACGTGGATTTTTTAAAGAATATTTTCCTAGGGCCATATACCCTTAAAACGTGGATTTTTTAAAGAATATTTGCCAAGGGCCATATGCCCTTAAAACGTGGATTTTTTAAAGAATATTTTCCTAGGGCCATATGCCCTTAAAACGTGGATTTTTTAAAGAATATTTTCCTAGGGCCATATGCCCTTAAAACGTGGATTTTTTAAAGAATATTTTCCTAGGGCCATATGCCCTTAAAACGTGGATTTTTTAAAGAATATTTTCCTAGGGCCATATGCCCTTAAAACGTGGATTTTTTTAAAGAATATTTTCCTAGGGCCATATGCCCTTAAAACGTGGATTTTTTAAAGAATATTTTCCTAGGGCCATATGCCCTTAAAACGTGGATTTTTTAAAGAATATTTTCCTAGGGCCATATGCCCTTAAAACGTGGATTTTTTAAAGAATATTTTCCTAGGGCCATATGCCCTTAAAACGTGGATTTTTTAAAGAATATTTTCCTAGGGCCATATGCCCTTAAAACGTGGATTTTTTAAAGAATATTTTCCTAGGGCCATATGCCCTTAAAACGTGGATTTTTTAAAGAATATTTTCCTAGGGCCATATGCCCTTAAAACGTGGATTTTTTAAAGAATATTTTCCTAGGGCCATATGCCCTTAAAACGTGGATTTGTTAAAGAAGGCCAGATGCCCTCATCACTTGGATTTTTTAAACGTGGATTTTTAAAGAATATTTGCCTAAGGCCAGATACCCTCAAAACGTGGAATTTTTTTTAAAATCTCTTTTCCTAAGGGCAGAGGCTTTCAAAAAGTGGATTTTTAAAAAATATATAAATATAAAAATAAATAAATATATAAATGCCCTCATAATTTGGATTAATTAAATAATACTTTCCTAAGGCTAGATGCCTTCAAAATTTGGAATTGTTAAAAAATAAATTTATTTATTAAGGCCAAAAGCCCTCAAAATGTGGATTTGTAAAGAACATTTTCCTTAGTCTAGAATCCCACAAAACGTGGCCCTCAAAAGTTGGATGTTTTGGGTATCAAAACTTTTTAAAATAACACTGTGCAACATTTTTAAGGTGATCTTGTGCAAACAATTCGAACTGAAGATTTTTTGAAAGTACAGACCCAAACGACAAGAAACCCTAGTTTGGTTTTGTTGTGTCAGATCCAGCTCGGATTTTATGGCCCCATCTAAACATGGTTAAATATTGAGTTTTTAAAGAAATTCGGGGCTATATCTCTGAAACCAATGCGAATCTTCTTCTGACGTCTGAAGCAAATGTGTAGATAAGGACAAGAATAAAATATTTGGAGAAATAGTGTACTCGAAAAACTACATTTATTGCCTCAAATTTCAAAATATATGCAAAAATTCCACAATTTTTATACATTTTACACCGTATCTCCAAAACCGTTAATTTTTTCTGAATATTTTCTTTTGGAAAAATATTCCCTGGAATGTAATACACAACTCCTCAGAGCATGTCATTGTTGTAAAATGCCTCTATGCCGTTGTTTTCAGTACATTTTTCAACGACGATTTAATAAAAATGTCAATAATGTAGTGAAATCCGAAATGCGAGAATAAACTGTTGGTGTGAACTGTATTTGAAATGCGTGTTGTAAAATATATGATGCAAAATACCGCTGAAACAACATGAAGCAAGCATTTTAGAGTTTCAGCATGTTCTGAAGAATTGTTGAGAAATTTATTTGGAAGATTTTTGCAAAAGGTTACGTGGTTCAAATTCCAATAGTTTAGCCGATACTGACCAGAATTTCAGCAATTATGTAAAATTTTCTATATTTTATAGATTTTGATGTCCTAGATGGAGTTTTTCTTATGTGGGTTTTTCAAAGGATAAGTTCTACTAGTTTAGGGCAACAATATTGCTAAAAACAGCAAGGCCAAATTCCTATTCGTTTCTGAGATAAAGGCCTGATAAGTGCAAAAAAGTGTAGATTTAGCCCGGTTTAGATGAGGCCATAAAATCCGAACTGGATCTGATAGGACAAAATCCTACTAGGGTTTTTGTAGTCTAAATATGTACTTTCAAAAAATGCATACTAGAAGTTGTTTGCATTTTCAGTGTTGCATAGTGTAATATATCTACTTTGACTGCTGAAGATTTATTTCCATCATCCGACTGAGGCCTGTTTTCCAATGTTTTCCATTTCAAATCAGAATTTAGCATTTTCTACAAAAATGTATGTGAAATTATATACAATGTTAAAAAATACCTATGTACAATCTAATCCAATTCCTTCATGTTTTATTTACATCTAATATTTGTGAATTGTTATGTTCAAACAACTTACATAACTTATTCTCTTACTCAAGCCACAAATATGTTTAGTTGTTGTACAATTTATTTGCATTGCTTTTAATTTCCAATAACTGTGTCTTTCCTGTCCACTCAATTCTCCCCTTTTGGCAAAAAGTAATATGCCAAGCATTACTTTTGTTCCACATTTTCGTTTCTTGTTTACACAATTAACATATTGTGTATATTCGCCACAATTATCTGGGCTGCTCATTTTCTTTATTCTTAAATTTCCATTGTAAATAGTTTTTGCATGTTTAAATGTATTTTGTTTACAATTGTTGCTTTGTTTGTTGCCGTTAAACCAAAAAACCAACCAACCACTTTATTGTCAAGCCCTTTTAAGACAGGGAAACCTCAGGTTGTGATGCCGCCCACAGTGTCGGAGTTTTACAGCAGCAAGTAAATCGGAACAATCAACATTCCATTTCCAAACAAAACAAGAACAACCACAATAAAATCAAAAGAAAACAAGAAAAAAAACACAACTAAAAATCTCTAAACAAACCTCAGGGGTTTCTAATGAGGTTATGGTACTCGCTGGTTGTATGGGCTGGAGGGCTGTTTGTAAAGACAAATATTTACTCGATAATGTTCATGAATTCAGGGAATTTATGTCTTATGTCTCCGTGATGATGTCGCCAATGATGATGATGGCAGTGTTTACGATGGTGTTAGGAGATGACTATCGGAAGTTTTGTGAAAAGAAATGTTGCCAACTATGCTAGCGTGTGGTAAAAAGTAAGAACATAAAGTTTTATTCAATTTAATATTAGAACAAAAGAACTATTCAGGAGGGAATAATTTAAAAAAGAAAACGTCCCTCAGAAAATATTTTAAACAAGTAAGAACGACGTTAAGTTCGGCCGGGCCAAATTTGTTATACTCTCCACCACGAGTTGTATTGAAGTAAAATGGAACAATTAGTTTCCTTTCGTTTACGAAGAAGACAGATACCAATATCTCTGTAAGATAATGTGGCTAAAACGTAAAAAAGACCATAAATCAAGAGGTATGCTTCTATAAGAGATATAAGAAGACGTGGACGTATGTCCACTAATAATTCTTTTCTGGAATATTTTATTACCCCATGGAAGACTAAATATCAAACTTCAGTCATTTCGGTGGGATATTCACGTCACAAAGAATTACGAAAATCAGTAGGTACCGTTCTATGGAGACTATATTAAGGCGAGGACCTATACCAACAATCTTTGGGTGGAACGTTTTATATCCTCAACGAAGACTGATAACCAAATTTCAACCATTTTGATAGGATAATGAAGCTAAAACCTTCAAAATACCGAATATTGGGAGGGACCTTTCTATGGGGGCTATATGAAGGCATGAACGTATACCATCAAATTTCAGGTGGAAAGTTCTAAACACCCAACGATAACTAAATACCACATTTCAGCCATTTTGGTGGGATAATGAAGCTAAAACCTCCAAAATACCGAATATCGGGAGGTACCGTTCTATGGGGGCTATATGAATGTGTTGACTTATACCAACAAATTTCAGGTGGAATGTTTTATGCACCCAACGATAACTAAATACCAAATTTCAGCCATTTTGGTAGGATAATGAAGCTAAAACCTTAAAAATACCGAAAATCGGAAGGTACCGTTCAATACCAAACATCCTGCAAGTAATAAAAATTTCTGTACCAAATATTGACTCTCTATCTTTAAAATTGTGAGCTGTATCTTGATTTCAACAGACAGACGGACGGACGGACATGGTTAAATCAACATAGAATTTTATGCTGATCAATAATAATAATAGGGTCTCCGACGAATATTTCGATTTGTTACAAACGGAATGACAAATTTAATTATACCCTCCATATGGTGGAGGGTATACAAATCCCAGGGCCACAGAGGACCATATTCTTAAAAAAAAATATTTTACAAAATCCTCGTGTAAGGGTCATAGGGGTCATTGAGGGCCATCTTAAAAAGTCCACGTTCAGGCGACGTTTAACCTATAATTATTTAGCAATAAATAAATTTAAACAAAATTAGACGGACGGGGCCCACAATGTGAAACCCTACACCACTTCCTCTTGGCGCTGTTTTCCAAGAAATTAATTTTATATGATTGCGGCACGTTATAATATTGATATAATTATCTATTGAATATGGCGGAATATGCCCCCAGAATTGAAAATTTCGACCAAACACTAAATTTGGATATTTTTCCTACAATTGTCAATTTAACCCACTAAATGCTATCCCATCGTTTTTCAAAATTATTGGCACTTTTTCCTTGACCAAAATATAACAGCGACCTCTGCAGTAATTATAGTTACACTATACACAATTAAAACTGTGGGATTCCAGTATATATTAAGCTGTAACTATGTGGTCTGACAACGGTCAAGGTCAAGAGATCCTCTTCTAAATTTAACTTACGGGGGTGAAGCATATCAATTTTAACAGTTTTCCAATTTTTGGTCCATTTCACTCGCTATATATTATCCTATTATCATGTTAAATTGCAACCTTCTTCATTGTCGTATGCCCAAACCTTACTTAAAATTTCTCGTCGATCAGATCAACGACCTCCATTAAAAATTTCGTGACGATTGGTCCATAATTGCGACCTGGAGTTTGATTACTATTTTTAATGGACGGAAAGACGAACACGCATCTCAAAATCGCTTTATCTCCAAATTTATAAAACCCTTTACATATTGTGGTGTAGGTTATAAACATTATTTTTTCATTATCATGGCTATAGGAAAATATTTTATACAAAAAATTGGTTTAAAATATATTAAACAAGTAAAAAAGCGTTAAGTTCGGCCGGGCCGAACTTTTCATACCCTCCACCATAAAATATTCTGAACTAAAGTGGAATAATTAGTTTTCATTCCTGTCCCCAACTTTAAGTGGATACGTTAAAATGTCAGATAATGTACATAAAATGTTTCATTCGGTAGGCCCCTTTTTTATGGTGCCTAAACTATGTATGTTGACAATTTTTGGTGGGCTAGAAATTGGGAGGTACCGTTATATAGGGGTTATAATAAACATGGACCTATGTTGACAGTTTTTGATGGGAGCCTTTAATGTCAAATAACTCCTAATTCGGTTAAAAATTGTAGCTAGAATCCTCAAAATACCGAAAATCGGTACATAACGTGGGAACTTCAAATGTCATTAACAGCTAGTTCGGAGGTATGTGGGCTATACGAAAATATGAACTTAAATGAATAATTTTTGTTGTCTTTTAAATTTCAAATTACAGAAGGTTCGTCCAAAAAATAAAGCTAAGGTACGGAAAATCGGGAGGTTTGTTTTGGGGCTATACCAAAACATGGACTACGTTCGGTTAAACATTTTAAGTAAAATCCTCAAAGTACCGAAAATCAGAAAGTATTGTTATATTGGGGCTATGTTGAAAATTGTTGATGCAGATGTGTGGTGACCACTACAACCTTCAAATGTCAAATTACAGTTAGTTCGGTTAAAAATTGTATCTAAAATTGCCAAATTACTGAAAATTGGGAGGTACCGCTATATGGGAGCTATATCCGAACATGGACCTATGTTGACAATTTTTGATGGAGAGGTGTTGTGACCACTAAAAACTTCAAATGTCAAATTACTGCTAGTTTGGTTTAATATTGTAGCTAAAATTATCAAATTACTGAAAATCGGGAGGTACTTTTATATGGGAGCTTTATCAATACATCGACCTTTCTTGACAATTTTTGGTGGAGAGGTGTGGTTACCACTAAGAATTTCAAATGTTCAAATTACAGATAATTCGGTTAAAACTTGTAGGTAAAATTCTCAAAATATCGAAAATCCGTTATATGGGGATACCGAAATCCGTTATACCGTTATATGGGGCTATACCAAAACATGGACATACGTTCATAATTATTTCGAATATAAGTTTTTTGGTCACTAAGAACCCTAAATATCAAATTATAGCTAATTCGGTCTAGAATTGTGAATTTAAACCTCAAAATACCTGAAATCGGGCGGTAACGTTATATGGGGGCTATTCCAAAATATGGACCTATGTCCACTAGTTATATAAGTTTATTGACATTTAAGAACCCTAAATGTCAAATTATAGCTAAATCGGTCTTAAAATGTAGCTAAAAACGTCAAAATACCTGAAATCGGGCGGTAACGTTATATGGGGACTATTCCAAAACATTGATCTATGTCCACTAGTTTTGTTATATAAGTTTATTGACACTTAAGAACCCTACATGTCAATTTATATCGAACTTGACCTGCCTGCAAACAAAAGACGCGCTTTCCCAAAATTTCAGCGTCCTATCTCCATTTTTGTGGATGCTAGAGTGATTACCACAGACGGACGGACGGACATGCACAGATCGACTCAGAATTTTACCCTGATCAAGAATATATATACTTTATAGGGTCGCAAATGAGTATTTCAATGCGTTACAAACGGAAAAATAAACTTAATATACCCTCCATACTATGGTGGAGGGTATAAAAAGTGAAAAAGATATTGAATCCATATTTTAGGGACGTAGGAAAATAAATATTCTTTATAAAATACACTGTGCAACAAAATGGAGGTGAAAGTCTGGGGCACGGAAAATTCCTCTTGGGGAAGAGAGGCATACTCACCAGCTTATGGTACTTTTATAGTGACCCTTTAAATAAAGGACGAAAAGGACATTGAAAGAAGCGAGTTAGAAGGTCAAAATGCTCTACGAAAATAATCCTCATTCGATTCGACTGAAGACATGTCATCTCAAAAATAAGCTAAAGCAACAGTAAACAAAGATATAACGCTAATTCCTGATGGCTTACAGGGTCTCTAGCAAAAATTTCATCACGCCGTAACGTGGAAGTTCTACTCACGGCGGATCTGTCCTTCAGGCTTCTTACTATACTCACCAAGGGCTTTCATCTCCAAAAGGAATTATCTCTGCCCCAAAATTTGTGTTCACAGTGATATTTTTCAAAAATCCAAGTTTGAGGAACGTGGCAAAAATATTCATTAAAAAATCCTCTCTGTGGCCTTATTCAGTAGGTTTAGACTAATTTCTGTTAATTTAAGAATTTGAATTTTAACGTAAACTTCATTAAGTAATTAGTCCATTTAAATCAAATTTACAACAACAATTACTCTATAAGAATTCCAATCACTACTTTTCTATGGTTGCTATGATATTGCTGTATGCTTTCAGTGCTCTCTCTCTTATTTATTTTTACAACAAAAACTGTATGAAGTTCATTGCAATTATGAAATTATCGCTTAGTTTTAATTTACACTGTTTTCTTAGCTATTACTGTTGTACTCTTTTTTCTATTTACTTTGACTATTCGATTAACAACCCCTTCTCCTCTCCCTTATTTACCAAACCAGACCTACTGGTTGTAAACACTCACCGGCCTGTTTGTATGTACGTACATGTGTGTATTTGCGAATTGGTTAGCAGTTCGTCTGAACATTGTAGAAGCTCCCAGATCAAGGAGACTAGAAAAGTCTATGTAGCAACGGGCACATATAAAGAGGGGAAAGGAGCTTTTGGGAGTTAGTTGTGAATAAACCGCGAGATTTAAACAGTAAGTGTAAGTAAAGAAGTAACCTGAATAGAGTAAGGCATTGTGCTTACTGGAGAAAAGCTGTGTGCTAGTAGAGAAATAAAGTCTTGTGTGAATAACTGAAGTGAATAACGTCAATAATCCAAAACGAACCCTGTTTTATTTGGTACAAATCACATCGGGGAATAAAACAATGTCTACATGGGATTAAGTTCAAACCCTAATTCCGTAACAATATTCTGTGAAAAAACCCCAGTATCAAGCTTAACAATTTTTTATTTCTCACTTAAAATTTGCGTAAATTTTAAAGAAGCAAATATTTCCATTTTACTTTCAATTTATATGTATGTATGTTTATCCTTACTATCCATTCTGCATCTTTTATCTTTTTGTTTCAATAAATTCATACAACAATATGTTTGAAAATTAAATATCTGTTATAACATTTGGAATGCAACTGGAGCAATAACAGCTTCTCTCCCTTCTACCCCCTTGGTAGTACATCATTGCACATTAAACCACAATTGCCTACATTATCAATACCAAAAAGGCCGAATACCGAAAGCCACACCAAACCTCAATGGGAATATCAGAGTTCAAAGGTTCACAAAGCATAGCAGAAACAGAAACATATACATTCATAGTAGAACTAAACAAACAAACGAACACAAAATGAATTTGTCTGCAGTGTGATTTATACATATATAAATGTGTATAATACATATATGCGATGCATATATGGTAAACGCTTATAACAAATTCATTTTGTATTGTGTTTCTAAAAATGGGTCGAGTGGCAAAGAATACTTTAAAATGTTAACTGCAAATATATATATATATAATATATAATTGTTCCACAAACATCCCAGATGGGACAAGGGAGACTTCTCTCATATCAATGAGTGCACGCCGATTCATATTGGCTCAATGATAGGGGACCTACTTTTTATTGCCGAGTCCGAACGGCGTGTCTTTCGACACCACTTGTAGAGAAGTTTTTCATGGCTTAAATACTCAGGAAATGTCGCCAGCATTACTGAGGGGGAATTTTGCCACCGTTGAAAACTTGATGTTGCTTGGCCTGGGATTCGAACCGCAGACCTTCTGAGTGCAAGGCGGACGTGCTAACCATTGCACCACGGTAGGCCCCAAATATATTTCATTGAAATTTGAAACATAACACATTTGAGTATTAAACAATCTTTCTGGCCTAACCTGCTTAAGCAAACCTCAATGAATATTTACACCAAAATACACAGGGTGTCACAATGTATGATTTGAATCTGAAGGTCTTCTCTGATTAATATTTATCCGTGAAAGGAGAATAGTTTTAGGCAATTTGAGGAAGACAAACTTTTTGTCAGAAAAACAGGCTATAATTATAATCTCGCTTATGCATGTAAATTTTTGCTTTATAAAATTTAAAAAAATACGGATCATTATGTAGGTTCTTTTTTGGTATATTTACTCTTCTTCTAAGTTGTCCTCCAAAAATTCAATCTTATCGCTCAAGGTTTCTCACAAAATTTTAGTCGTTTTAGCTGGCTGACACACTGGCACTTCTGACCAGAAGAATCGGTTTCCAATTAGCTAAAGAATATACTGACTACGTTCTTCGTTCGCTTAACATACGTACGTAAAAACACACAACATTTTAGTCAGCTATCTATGTGAGCTCTTCTGCCTTCTTTTCTGTGGAGAATTTATGTCACAAACTGACTTCAATGGCATCATTACATTATATAATGTAAATGTTTTAATATTTTAAAAATCAAAGTTAAATGAAATACTTATTTAAATTGCTATATTATATTGTTGATTTGTTGAAAGCTTTAAAGGATGGTTTTAATATTTTTATACCCTCCACCATAGTATGGAGGGTATATTAAGTTTGTCATTCTGTTTGTAACACATCGAACTAATCATTTGCGACCCTATAAAGTATATATATTCTTGATCAGGATAAAATTCTAAGACGATCTAGCCATGTTCGTCTGTCCGTCTGTCCGTCTGTTGTAATCACTCTAGCGTCCGCAATAATTGAGATAGAGTGCTGAAAATTTGCACCCGTGTGTCTTTTTTCCATAGGCAGGTCAAGTTCGAAGATGGGCTATATCGGTCCACTCTTTGGTATAGCCCCCATATAACGGTACCTCCGGATTTGAGGTATTTTGACGTTCTGCGCCACATTTGCTGACCGAATTAGCTATAATTTGGCACTTGGGGTTCCTAGTGATCAACACACTTATATCCCAAAGGAAATGGGCGTAGGTCCATGTTTTGGTATAGTCCCCATATAACGGTACCTCCCGATTTTCGGTATTTTGAGAATTTAGCCACAATTTTTTAACCGAACTATCTGCAATTTGACATTTGAGTTTCTCAGTGGTCATGAAACATCTCCACGAAACATCGTCAACATAGGTCAATGTTTTGGTATAGCCCCCATATAACGGTACCTCCCGATTTTCGGTATTTTGAGAATTTAGCCACAATTTTTAACCGAACTATCTGCAATTTGACATTTGAGGTTCTCAGTGGTCATGAAACATCTCCACGAAACATCGTCAACATAGGTCCATGTTTTGGTATAGCTCCCATATATCGGTACCTCCCGATTTTCGGTATTTCGAGAATTTTAGCTACAATTTTTAACCCAACTATCTGCAATTTGACATTTGAAGTTCTCAGTGGTCATAAAACATCTCCAACGAAACATCATCAACATAGGTCCATGTTTTGGTATAGCCCCCATATAGCGGTATCTCCCGATTTTCGGTATTTTGTGAATTTTAGCTACAATTTTTAACCGAACTAGCTGTAATGATCAGTATTTTGAGAATTTTAGCTACAATTTTGTCTATTCAAAAATAATTGTCAATATAGGTCCATGTTTTGGTATATCGCCCCATATAACTGTACCTTCCGATTTTCGGGAATTTTCAGTGCTCACGAAATTTCTTCACTAAAATTCGTCAACATGGGTCCATTTTTGAGGGTCTACATTGTTTTGATGAAACTGACCTCAATTTGACTCTTGAAGTTCCCTGCAGCTATAAAACATTTCCGCCAAAAAAATTAAAGATAGTGGTACCTTTCACCTAGCTGAACACATTTTTTAGATTAGATAACACTGTGCAACAAAATGGAGGTGAAAGTCCGGGGCATCACCCCATAACGCTGAAGTTCGACTTACGGCGCATCTGTCCAAGGGCTTTCATCTCCATAAGGAATTATCTCTGCCCCAACATTTTTGTTCACAGTGTAATTTAAGCAATAGTGGGAGGCAGTAGGAGTCTATCTATTGCCGAAAAGTTGTTCCACTTAAAATTGTGATAGGACCCTAATTATTCCATTTTAATTAAGACTATTTTATGGTGGAGGGTATAAAAAGTTCGGCCCGGTCGAACTTAACGAGTTTTTACTTGTTAAATATTACAACGTATTAAAAAAACATATTTAATTTTTTAGTCCGTCGAAAAAACAATGGAATTTGTATTATTATTTGATTTTAAATTCTTTTCAATAAATATTTAAAGACAAATCAAATATAATTTTGTTATTTTGTGGTTTACCTGTGTCGCACACATATTAACTGAAATATTTTGGGGTATATGAGTTGTGGTCTACCAGAAAAAATGTACAGAAAAAATATTGTAATGCAAAATTTTTCCAACAACAGCGAAATCGATAAATAAATGGTCTCTTGTCTAATGTTAAAAAATGTTCTTAAAATTTTAATAGACATACATTTTTAGAAGAAGCCGCCATAGTGCAGTGGTACGCATGTCCTGTTTGTAAGGAAAGGCCGTTCAGAAGCCAAAACGTTCTACTGCATGTGGCGTTTTTTGTTGGTGTTTGGATCTATAATAACAGCTTACTGCGCATCCCATAACACAACTCCATATCCCCCTACTTTTCGGTCTTCCCCAACCGCTGTGTATGCTCCCAGCCTATTGTCTTCAGCTTAGATATTTGAATATATTAAATTCGATTCAATTGCCTATTGTTCACATTCAAAGCAGCAATGAAATTAAACATTAATTTAAGATTTTTTATTTCAATCTTCATTCGATAACTATTTATAAATAAACATATCAAACGGGCAATTGTTCTTTTGTGGTTTACCTCCATCACACACAATAATTTGTTTAAATGATTTTAGCAGAAAACACCTATTGTGGTATATTTTAAACACGTGACAAAGCAAAAACAAAACATTTGGTGAAATAAATATTTTTCGAAGTCGCAAATTAATGAATAACTGATTTAAATATTCTTTAACTTTTTAATTTAATTATGTTGAATTTATAAAGAAAGACAGAAGGTAGCTTTTGTTGGAATTTGGATTCAAAGGTGTCCGTATACGTTGTGACAACAGTTATACTCAAATACTGCGCGAATTTAAAATGTGAATCTTTTTTGACAAGTGATTTTTTCAAGTCCTCTCAGCACCCAAACCATAGTCCTTTGTTGATAATTTGTTCTTCAAGTGACGCTCGTCATCGTCTTATATTGACATCTATTGTGGTTCCATATTATTTTTTAGGCCTGCCATGATGCCAAAACCCGGACTTTTGTTAAGTTTTTATATTTCACATTCAAATAAGGAGGCAAAATGTGGTCTTATATTTTGGCCATTCTGAAGCTTATACCTTTTACTACATATACTGACAAGTAGTGAATGTTGTTCGGAGCGCGCGACCGTAGCTCTAACTTCGAACTCTAGTTTTTCTGTTCATCTTTTCGTTTTAGAGCAAGTCCTTTCTCTCCAAAAATTTAAACATTATGTTTTCTGTTTTATAACAATACCAAACAATAGACAAAATTTTACTTTTGAACTGACAATAAAGTGAAAAACTTTGATATTAAGGTAAAAAAATCAAAGAATTATTGCAACAATAAACAAAATTGTTTTTAAAATATGCTTAAAATTGTATAATATAATTAGGGTGCATTTTTAGGGGAAAAAATTAGGGTTAAATGCAAGAAAGGGCACGGTGCTCTTGAAACAGATTTAAATGGAAGGTGCTTACACCTCGGAAGTTTTTGCGGATTCTTAAACTTCAATGTTTATAGATGAGAAAAATCAAAAAAAAACAAAAAAAAATCGCCAGAGCGCTTTTTAAATAAATCGCGATTTAAGTTGACATTTTTAGGGGTTGTTTAGGTTTTCACGATTTTGCTTAGAAACCGCAAGTCCTACCAAAATTTGACTAAAGAAAATGTTGTAGCTATAAAAATTCTCTACAAGATCGATGTTTATTGTATTTTCGTAGTTTTTACCGTTTTTGAGATATAGAAGTTCAAATTGGGACAATGCACTGACTGTATCGCCCCCTTATAAAATAATGCCATGAAATGTGCGCCTTAACTAACTTTTGATGAAAACCACTTACACAGAGGAAGTTTTTGTGAATTCTGAAACAGCAATGTTCATAGATGAGAAAAATTCAAAAATAAGAAAAAAACGCTGTAGGGATTTTTAAATAAATCGCGGTCAAAATTCACATTTTTAGGTGTTTTTTAGGTTTTCACGATTTTGCTTGGAAACCTCAAGTGCAATCAAAATGGGGCTAAAAAAATGTTGTAGCTATGAAAATTCTCTAGAGGATTGACGTCTATTATTTGTTCCCAACCTGTTCCATTTTTGAGATATAGAAGCTCAGTTTACATTTTTAGGTTTTTTATTAGGGTTTCGCGTATATATATCATATCACATATCTTATCGATATGGGACCTGACAAAATCTTAAAGCTGTGAAAATTCTCTACAAGACTGGCTTAAGTAACTTATCCTAAGTTGTACCATTTTTTATAGATATATAAGTTTAAGTTGGGACTTTGCAGTCATGACATTGTTTTATAAGGAGGCGATACAGAATTGAATTGAATTTGAATTGTCCCAATTTGAACTTCTATATCTCAACAACGGTAAAACCGACGATAATACCATAAAGGTCAATCTTGTAGAGAATTTTCATAGCTACAATACTTTCTTTAGTCCCATTTTGATAGGACTTGCGGCTTCTAAGCAAAGTCGTGAAAACCAAAACAACCCCTAAAAATATCAACTTAAATCGCGATTTATTTAAATAGCGCTCCGAGGATTTTTTTTTGTTTTTTGATTTTCTCATCTATGAACATTGTAGTTTCAGAATCCGCAAAAACTTCCCAGGTGTAAGCACCTTCCATTTAAAATTATTTCAAGAGCACCGTGAGGGGTGCGTATACGTTGTGACAACTGTTACACGCACTATTGCCCGAAAAATGGCCAGAAGTAGCATAAAACGAATATCTAAAATGTCCAGACAACCAAGTTTTCTCTTGATGATCTTGAGGATAAATCCACGCTTGTTGGTTGTAAAAACTCTGCTTTTATCAATCTAATGCAAAAATAACTTCACTCTGTGAGAGTCATAAAAGAAATATGCAGTAATAAATCCACCCCTTAAGGGTCCTTTAAAAACAATGGTTAATAAATAACACTGTGCAACAAAATCTAGGTAAAAGTCTGTGGCACGGAAAATTCTTCTCGGGGAAGAAAAGCCTTGGTGAGTATATTAAGAACCCCGAAGGACAGATCCGCAGTGAGTCGAACTTCCGCGTTATGGCGTGATGAAATATTTGCTAGAAACCCTGTAAGACATCAGGAATTAGCGTTATATCTTTGTTCATTGTTGCTTTAGCTTTTTTGAGATGAAATGTCTTTAGTCAAATCGAATGAGGATTATTTTCGTAGAGCACTTCGACCTTCACGCGACAAAATTGATTAGTTGTCAATGAGACTCGTACCTAAAATTTTCTGAGCGACATTTTTGCAGAACATTTCGAAGCTGAAAAACGTCATCTTGTGGTACTTTTATAGCGGCTCTTAAAATAAAGGACAAAAAGGTCATTGGAAGCGAGTTAGAAGGTCGAAGTGCTCTACGAAAATAATCCTCATTCGATTTGACTGGAGACATGTCATCTCATAAATAAGCTAAAACAACAGTTAGCAATGACAGAACGCTAATTTCCCTTACCGGGGCTTCAGCAGAAACTTCATCACGCCATAACTCGGAAGTTCGACTCACGGTGGATCTGTCCTTCGGGATCTTAATATACTCACCAAGGGCTTTCATCCCCAAAAGGAATTATCTCTGCCCCAAAATTTGTGTTCACAGTGTAGTAAGCCATTCTATTCTAAGTTCCCTTCTGGTTCCGATTTCTTTCAATCATTAACTTCATTTATGTCCCTTTTAAAAATTGTTCCTATTTTTAATAGAATTACGCCCTTATCACCATTAAGATACATTCACTTTCCATCCAAGCAAATTTCTTTTACGTGACTGCTAATGCAGTTTATGGTTTGCATAGCAAGGGGCGAAAGAGAAAGCAACTTAACTGCAATTTTGTGGTTTTAATAGCTTGGCCTGATCTGCATGTAAATGAATTGTTCACGTCTTCGTAATTAGACCACAAAAAGGGTTTACACAAAAGCGATACGCTATAACAAGATAAAGATAAAACGGATAGTTTATTGAAGGGGCAGTAATAGAGAGTATTTGTTAACCACATACTCCCATTACGCTGTAATAGAGAGTGGACAAACGAACAATAGTTGACCACAATCATACGCCCACTACGCACACATGAAAAGACTTTAAATTATTATTTATCAAAGTAATGGCTGAAGCAGATGAAGTGATTGGCATAAGTCATGGGATGGTTTGAAAAACGATATAAAAATGAAGACTGAAAGGGGGACACATCTAGTCACTTACCGAGTTTTAGTTAGTTTTAATTTATGCCTTATAATTTCCTCATGCTTCTCTTTTCCCTCATGGAACTTGAATTAATTAAACATTGTGACAAAAGATTTTCATGCACTTACTTTAGGTAGTAAAGTTTTACGGTTGTTAAATGCGCTCAACATTGTTTTAAATATTTGTATATGTATTTTGTTCTCAGTAGAAAATTGTATTCTTATTAAAATTGCCACATACCTTCGCATCCACAAGTTTATATTAACTAAGGAGTTTTAGTGAATTTAACATAAAGTAGATCTTTACATTTTTAATTGAAACGTTAACGCGCGCAGCTGCTGCAGAAAATTTTAATTTATGCAACAAAGTTAAAAGCGGGAGTAGAAAAGTTTTTCGTTTTTTTTTATTTTTCAGCATGAAGTTCCCTTAATTATTCTTGATGTAAAACTTCTATATAATAATTAAATGAATAATGAATGAAATAAGTTGTTGAGACGCTGTTTATTGGGGTGTTTAAGTATAAACCCCCAGAAGTAGTTATACGTAATACAGATAAAATAATAATATCGCAGTATATATGACTCAGAGGAATGCAGGTATACAAATATAAAATGGGGAGAAATATTATTTTGTTGCCACAAAAGCTATGTAGTCAGACTGGATTGTCATAAGATAAAGCTTTTGAATGCTAACTGAAGAACTAAGTACGGGAGGATCGTAGTGGCAAAAAAACTCCATTAGCCTAAAAACGTAGATTTTTTAAATAAATATTTTCAAGAAAGAAAATGGAGATAATGTACAATTAATTTGAGCTAAGGCTGTTATGCAAATAAGGCTGCCGTCTGTCTAGGACTATTATTTAAAAAATGCATCAAAACGTAAATTTTAAAGATGACTGACTGATGGCTCTTCCCTAAGATCCCGTTGGCAAACATTTTACACTAGACGTATACGTATTGACGGCATTAATATGCACCCTATTCCCTCGAAGAGAAAAGTTTATATCATTCTGATTAGAAATCTAGACCATTAAAAATGCAGCACCATATTCTACCTTACAAAAAATCTTTCTTATGAAACGCATAAATATGTACATACATATATCAAATTTCTTATTTTTGAATGTGATATGTATATGTATGTACATGCGAACTATACACATTTCTAGTTTAAAACATTTACAAGATTTATGTTCACTGTCAGTCTTTGGTAAGTTTTTGTAGAAAATCTTGTAATACAAGTTTTCATAACAATTCTATGGAATTTGATAAATGTTCAAATATGTATAAGCATTCAACTAAAGAAGAAGAAAAAACAATAACAATTGAAAGTTATTCTCTTTGGTATTGGAAAAGTATGGAAATTAAACACTATTCATAATACCATAGTTACATTTGGAAGGAAAATTTTAACTGGGCAAAGAGACGAATAAAAATTTGGTAATAAATCACTTGATTGTGGCAAAATTTTACAAGATTTAGATGCGATTACTTTTAGCGGGAACTACAGGACATATGATTAACGGGATCACGTATACGTCACATTGCCCAAGAGTTTAAAATTTATAAAACTCTTTTACTTCCAAAAACAAAAAAAAAAAATTGAAAAATGAGTCATTCCTTGAAATAAAATTTAATTTCCGGATGCTATTTACAAATGGAATGTCTAAAGATATCTAATGGTGGGAGGAACTTCCCAATCTAACATAGTTACATATGAATAATTACACTATTTGAAGAATACTAGACGTGTTTTAGCAATTAATACAAATAAAATTGACCTGGGAACAAATATCATATAGATAACTCTTCATACATACAAACATATGTTCCCACAACATCAATGAATGCCTGCCAATTCCTATTGGCTCGATGATATAGGACCTATTTTATCGCCGAATCCAAACGGCGGGTCTTACGACACCATTTTGTAGATAAGTTTTTCATAGCAGAAATAGTGGGGAAATATAAGCCAACACTCCGCCTATGGGATTTACCATTGACGAAAATTTTGATGTTATGCTCAGGGATTGAGGCGCAGACTTCTGAGTGCAAGGTCAACGTGCTTAACACTTTACCGGTGGCACCCAAGATAAGTCTTCCACTATTGAAAAATGATCCATAATCTCACTTGATAAAACCCTAAAAAGAAAATATCCCTCAGCATAAGCCAGGCTGGGATTCGAACCTGGGTCTCCGACAACTGCCGGCGTCTTAACGTTCTGATCCACCATCAAATTGTCAAAACTTTAGTAGACAGTAATTGATGATCAAAAATCTTCTGATATAGGAGAGCAATTACTAATGACGTAGGAATAAAACTTACCATAGTATTTGTGAACATTGAAAAAATGGATTACCGAGCAGGACTATAGGAAAAGTTTGGAGTTTCAATTAACTGGCATAATTTCGCATATGCATTTATCTACTGAAGTGCGATATATATATACTAGTTCCCAAGCTTTGCCTTCGTCTGCCACAAAAACAACATTCAATGCGCCTGAAGATCGGCTTAACCACCAGTGAAACGTAGCGTAATGGTTAAATGCGTGGGACTTCAGTAGACTCCTAATTTTTCAATGTATATAATAGGTCTAATAAGCTCAACTCGAAAGAGAATTAATTAAATATCACTATAAATGACCTTCGCCTTAATAAGGCAAAAAATAAAAAATCCCTTAGGTGATGTTTCGGACTTCAGAGGTGCTTTAGTCTGGTGTTATTAGTATTTAGAAGAACATGGGACGTATGACTACTGGTAGCACGTATTCGTCACCATGTACATAATTGGTAAACATTTACAACTTGACACACAATTGCATCCAATAACATTATTCCCCTTGGGACGAATAACGAGAGTCCAAGTTTGATTTTTCATTAAGGACTCATATTCCGCTGCCATGGCTTCTTTCCATTTATCAGAATTCTCAGAATTCAGTGCTTCCGCAATTGTTTGGGGATTTTCAATTTCTGAGTTCAACATTTCCATACTTTCGACTACTCTTGATCTAAGAACTCTATCTGACTGCGCAATAATACGTTTATGCCTTCTTTTATTATCAACTGTAACTGATTCTTCCATTTCTGAAAGAATCATTGAAACTACTGCTCCCGAAACAACATTTTCTGTGATATCATCAATAGAAACTTGATTAGATGAGGACGAAACAGGTACTGATACCTCTGCATGGGTATTGCCATTTTCTTCAATGTTTTCAAAATTTCCCAGCTTCAAAATGTCTGTAGAAAACAATTCAGAGTTGTTTGACTCACCCGAAATCTTTTTAAAGGACTCTTCGTAAAATAAAACATATCGAGCGACTTCAATTTGTCTTGATTTAAGATCCCATAACCGATATCCTTTTGATGAAGTGGAATAACCAACAAATTTCATTTTGATTCCTTTCGGCATAAATGTTCTTCCCTCTGATTTCAGGCCTTTACGCAAAGCAATTGCATCACAATCAAAAGTTTTGAAATGGAATACTGATGGTTTTCTGTCAACCCATTTCTCATAGGGAGTAACATCTCCAAAAACGTTAGTAGGAGCTCTTTTTCTTATGTAGGCAGCAGTATTGATTGCCTCACTCCACAAACTTTGTGGCAAACCAGACGAATGCAACATGCATCTGGCCATCCCCACTAAGGTTCTCAGTATTAGCCCTCTCGGCTACACCATTTTTCTGAGGAGTGTAACACACTGTCGTTTGATGAACAATGCCTTTGTTTGCAAAGAGATCCTGATATTTAGCATTTACAAATTCCCTGCCGTTGTCACTACGAACAATTTTAATTTGGCGGCCTGTCTGCTTCTCCGCAATCGCAGCGAAATTTTGAAAGACTTCAAAGGCTTCAGATTTCTTCTTTAAGAAAAACACGGAAGTAAAACGAGAAAAATCATCTATAATGGTCATGAAATACGAACATCCACCTATCGAATGAACATCCATAGGTACGCATATATCCATATGCAACAATTCCAACACATCTTTCGTTTGCATTTTAGGGTAGGCCTTACATGGTTGGGCAGATATTTTACAAAGTCCACATGTGACACACTCTATGCTATTTGAAACCTTTCTATTTCAATCCATTAACCATTTTCTTTGACACTAATTTACATTTAAATGACCAAGTCTCTTATGCCATTTCTGAGCTACATCCTTGTCAATAGCAACATTCACCGCCTGCACTACATGCTCCATTTTTACCTTGGCTATAAACATGTCTTCCATCAAATCAGCCGTCAAAATCTTAACGCCATCGGCACTTTCATTACACCTTTATTTCCATTAAATATCACGGAATGCCCGGCTTTGATAATCTTGGAAATTGATAAAAAAAAAAATTGAATAAAGTTGTGGTACATACCATACGTTTCGCAACGTAGACGTCTGCAATACAATACCTCCGATTCCTTGAGCAAAAATGCTTTCAATTTCTTGTCTAGATTCTGTCAATGAATGAAAAAACTCCTTGTTCCGGCACATAAGCGATGTTGCCCCACTATCCAGAATCCATGATGTGGCAATTTTGGATCAATTATCGTACAGGGAACAGGAATAGTCGTTTCTTTTCCTCTCATTATCGCTATTTTTACATTGCGATCGAATGTGACCCACCTTACCACAACGAAAACACTTCATATTTGCTACATCCGATTTCTTCTCATTGGAATTGGGTCTTGATTGCTGAGAATGCTTGCCACTATTCGGAATACGGACATAATTTGCATCCTTGTATTGATTTTAATTACCGCTCTTGGAGTTTGCAGCAAACACAGTCTCACCATTATCCACATTCCTGTCGCCTTGTCCAAAATCTTAGAAATTAAATTATGATATGTGGGCAGTTTGCCTCTGCTCTCAATAGCAATAACAAAACCTTCCATTTCTTCAGGAAGACTGCATAGCAATAAAATGGCCAACAAATCATCATTCAAAGTTACGCCAATTTCTTTTAGCTCATCAATTGTTGAACAAAATTCATTAATTTGCACTGACAATTTCTCACCAAGCTTGAACTTGAAGTAAACCAACTTCTTGAATAACTTCACCTTTCTGGATGCTGTGACCGCCTTGTATAATGAATTAAGGACATCCCATGCTTCCTTACCAGTTGAACAATTCTTGATGTATATTAATTCGCTTGCCTTCACAGTAAGGGTTAACGTTACCAAAGATTTTCTGTCATTATTCTGCCTAATTGCTTTTTCAGCAGCAGCCGCTGGACATTCAACTTCAATAGTATTCCAGAAATCACCATTATTAACAAGCATTTAACCTGGATACACCACGTTCCATAATTTTCGCCTTTTAGCTTCTCTATACTAGCCACAGAATTAGCAATTTTTCTTCTTTTATTGACAAATGTTGAACTTGCACACATTTGATTTGATAACTTCTGAAATCTGTGCCCATAACCCTTGTTAGATGATTCACTCCTAAGATTCTTGTATCTATTCCACGCAGTTAGAAATACCGTGAGTCCGCAAGTTCCTAAATTGAAAATTCCGTGGTGTACAAAACAAATACAAAAACGTTAATTGTAAATTAAAAACAGCAATACTCGCATGATTTTCAAACAAGAATAATATTCCAAAAAGTTTAAAAATGACAATGTGCAATAAAACATTTTTCATTGATTGCTATGACTCGAAACAAAAAGTTTTAACAAAGAATTTGAATTGAAAAGTATAAATATTACAACAGAATGCAATTCTTGCACGTTTAGTTTCCGTTTTGTTTAATTGCAAAAATATAATAAGCGCCACAAAACGTGGATTTAAAAAAATAATTTTTATGAATTTTAGGATTTTTAAGAAAAGTTTTTCAAGGATTAAAGGACCACAGGCGTGTCTTTTAAAAATATTTTTTTTCAAAGACTTATGGACCATAAACGTGTATACGTGTATTTTTAAAAAATATTTTTTAACGGATATAAGGAACAAAGAAACCTGGATTTTATTATTTTTTTAAATTAATTACCACAAAACGTGGATTTTTAAAAAATATTTTTTTTAGGGATTTAAGAACCACATAACGTAGATTTTTAAAGAATATTTTTAAGGATTTAAAGACCAAAAAACGTGGATTTTTAAAGAATATTTTTTAAGGACCGCAAGCGTGTATTTTTAATGTATATTTTTTCTAGGACTCATGGACCATAAACATGTATATTTGAAGAAAATTTTTTCAGGGAATTAAGAATCACAAAACTTAGATTTTTGAAGAATATTTTTTCACGGATTTAAGGAACACAAAAAGCGGATTATCAAAGATTTTTTTTTTAAAATTTAAGGATCACAAAACGTGGATTTTTAAGAATATTTTTTCAAAGAACTAAGGAACACAAAAAGTGGATTTTTAAAGATTTTTTGTTTTTAAAATTTAAGGGCCACAAACCGTGAATTTTTAATGAAAATTTAAAAAATTATTTTCATGAATTTTAGGATTTTTAAGAAAAGTTTTTCAAGTTTTGTCTTTTTGTACCCTCAGCATTTATGCTAACGAGGGTATATACACTTTCATACGGGCAAAATGTGCCTCATCGAAATAATGGTTTTAGACCCAAAGTATGTTTGGACGAAATGTATTTCAGACAATGTGGAGTCGATTTAGCAATGTCCGTCCGTCTGTCTGTCTGTCTGTCTGGCTGGCTGATGAGCACGATAACTCTCGAACGGATGAGCCGATTGGGTCCAAAATTTGGCTTTCGTAATATTTTGTAGAAACTTGGTATAAGTTCGAATATGGGTTATATCGGTCCACTCCTTCCGGTACCTCCCCCACAAAAGTTCGAAAATGTTCGGAAATTTTGTGCGCACGATAACTCTTGAAGGAAGTAACCGACATGGTCCATGCTTTGCACATCGTAAAATTTCTGCCAGACTTAGATGAGGTTCCAATAAGGACTCAATCGGTCCACTCCTTCGGGTACCTCCCACACAAAATTTCGGAAAAGTTCAGTTTAGGACCAGCTCCCGCATCGCTTCGGTTTTTGTTGTAACATCTTGTATTCACCGCCCCCCATACGACGGTACACGTTTTATCTGGGGCAAGTCCATACTTCTTAAGAAATTAGCCTGAAAAGTACAAAAAAAAAACCCTTTAACACCCTGTGTTGTGGTTGGAGCACAAGATAACTCTCGAACGGTTTTGCCGATTTGGTCCAAAACATGACATTCGTCATATTTTGTCCAAACTTAGCTTAAGTTCGAAGATAGGCCATATCGATACACTTCTGTACCTCCCCCACAAAAGTTCAAAAATGTTCGGAAAAATTGTGCGCATGATAAATCTTGAAGTGAGTGATCGGTGTGGTCCATACATTACACACCCGAATATATCTACCAGATGTATATCAGTTTTTAATATGGATTATATTTGTCCACTCCTTTGTGTACCTCCCACTCAAAATTTCGAATAAGTTCACTTTAAGACCTGCTCTCGAATCACTTTTATTTCTGTTGAAGCAACATGCATTCGCTGCCTCAATTACGACGGTAGAAGCTTTTTCAGGGGCAAGTCCATTATCCTTGGTAAAACTGCTCGAAAGGTGTAAAAACCCCCTTGCACCATATGTAGTCGCTGGAGAGCACTATAACTCTGGAACTGATCAACCGATTTGGTCATATTGGCTTTCGTCATATTTTGTCCAAACTTAGTCTCAGTTCGAAGATGGGCAACAACTTACGGTACTTCCCCCTCAATATTTAAAACATTTCACTAAAAATGCAAAATTGAATGCACGATGTCTCTTGAACGTGGCCACCAATTTGTTCAAAACTTTGGATCTCCTAATATGTTGTCCAAATTTAATTTAACTTCCAAAATGACCGATATCGACTTTCTGGTCCAAAATTTATGCGATGACCCACTGAAATGACTATTGGGCGCGATATCTATCAAAAATAAGATCAACTTTCGTAATGGACTATTTCGGTCCATTCCTTTAAGTACCTCCTCCGCAACACTTTTGAATTTTAATCCTAATCCACATTTTTATCGGCAAGTTCAAATGCCCACAAAGGGGCCACAAAATACTGAAAAGACCCTAAACACATTCGATCTGTCCGTAGATGATAGTTTAAATTAGGATAGGCTGAGGGTATATCTCTGTCTGCAAGACCGACGGATACTTTTTTACTTGTTAAAAAGTATATTTTTCAAGGACTTATGGACCATAAACTTGTATATTAAAATAACACTTTTTCAAGGAATTAAGCGTATTTTTAAAAAATATTTTTCAAGGATATAAGGAACAAAAAACCTGGATTTTATTTTTTTTAATTAATTACCACAAAACGTGGATTTTTAAAGAATATTTTTTAAGGATTTAAGGCCCACAAAACGTGAACTTTTAAAGAATATTTTTAAGGATTTAAGGCCCACAAAACGTGGACTTTTAAAGAATATTTTTTTAAGGACTTAGGGACCACAAAACGTGGATTATAAAGGATTATTTGTTCAAGGATTTAAAGACCACAAAACGTGGATTTTAAATTAATATTTTTTCAAGGATTTAAAGACCACAAAACGTGGAATCTAAATTAATGTTTTTTGAAGGATTTAAAGACCACATAACGTGGATTTTAAATTAATATTTTTTCAAGGATTTAAAGACCACAAAACGTGGAATTTAAATTAATATTTTTTCAAGGATTTAAAGACCACAAAACGTGGATTTGAAATTAATATTTTTTCAAGGATATAAAGACCACAAAACGTGGAATTTAAATTAATATTTTTTCAAGGATTTAAAGACCACAAAACGTGGAATTTAAATTAATATTTTTTCAAGGATTTAAAGACCACAAAACGTGGAATTTAAATTAATATTTTTTCAAGGATTTAAAGACCACAAAACGTGGATTTTAAATTAATATTTTTTCAAGGATTTAAGGACCACAGAATAGGGTTTGTTAAAAAAATAATTTTCATGATTAAAGGCCCCAACACGTGGTTTTTTAACAATATTTTTTAAGGATTTAAGAACCTCGTTTAATGCATAGGTTTACATACATAGTGATATATAGTATACTTTGTGACAACATCCATACGCTAATTGGTAACAGTTATCTTCTTAAATATTTAGGAATTCTCTGGTTCAAATCCTTAACTCTTTCTCTTTCATTGTCCTGTCTACATTTCTGACTTTCCCAAAAGGCTTCACAAATTTTTTAACTTAAATCATATTATTTAATATCATCATATCCCTAAAATGTTCAAGCCTCATCAGTACAAACATATGTATGTGTGTCGCCCATCTCAGCAAAATATTCCCAGAGGACATCTTCTAAATGTCTCAACAAATTATTTGTGTTTATGTATAATTTCGCAAAACAAAACGTGTATGGCCTGTTAATGGCCTTTTCGAAAGGCAATTTGGAGACATATAGAGTTAACACCCAATGGCATATATGTGTAAAGAAGTGCCGTTGCAAAGTTGTTGGGTGGCTGGGATGAAGAAGAAGGATAAGGTAAAGAAATAATTACTTAATGCTCTTACCACAAAACAAAAAACCTTGTTAATCCAAACACCTTAGGGTGTCGATAAGACTACTTTATGGACATGTCATTGGTGTTTTTTGTTATGATTCCCATGAATTTGGGGATGAATCACACATAGGGATGAATTGCGTGAATTGAATACAAGACAATGGGTAATTGAGGTTTTGATAATTGCAAAGGATTGCCATGGTAATGGAAATGCCAGGGCGGGGTATATGGATGTGGAAAATAGTTGTATGCTAACCTAAAAATTTAAAACCAGTTACTATTTATTTGACTATAGTAGTGGCTGTGATAGTGATTTCCAACTATGCAAAATAATTGTGTTTGTGATAAAAAATAGAAAACAAACACGTTTTTGGTATAATAAACAGAATTTTTCTTCTTTATTTTTTAGGGCGTATATATAATGACAACAATTATACGTTACATTGACAGACATTTCCATTTACAGACAGCAGTTGATTTTTGTCTTATCTTCCTATTGTCATAACTTTCCAGGAGTCAATAGCATAAATTATAGTTCCAATGCCTTATAAAAATGCTGCATTGTTTCATTCGTAGTTTAACGAATGCCGACCATCCGAATAGAACTATTTAATAATGATGTCAGCTTTAGAAACGTGTTCAATTGTGTTTACACAGCAAGACATTTTGCCAATACCAATGCCGTAAGGCATTACTCTAAACTATTGCTTGTCGAAAGTAGAAATCCTTGGTTTGGGATTACTGCATTTCGCCTTTCCATGCATGCCATGTTTATGTGCACTATAACATACCAAACCCAAACCACGTTATATTTACTGCATCTTATTTGCATTTCTAAGAAAAGTTTTTGCCCTTTTGCCTTGTGGACAACATTAAAAATGGTTGTTGTAATTAGCATAAACATTGTGGTTGTTAAGAACAGCAGGATAATCCTTGATATCCTTGCCACTTAATATGACTGCATTGTGGAGGGAAAATTCCTGTAAAAGGGAAAGGATTTGCAGAAATGTCTGCAGTAAATTGGTTGAGGTTAGTGTGCGGAAAACATATTAAGAGGATATACCGCAATTTGGGGATTTAATGTGCGTTCATATGGATCGCAGGGGTAAAGCGAAATGATTTCTAAGATAACTGTTCGAAATGTAAAGGTCTTGTCGCATTGACAACACGTCTACTGAAAAGTAGCGTCTATAAAAACCCGTAGGAGTTAAACAGAAGAAGCTTCTAAAGGCAAGAGAATCCCCTTAGGATCTATAAAGGTCATTAAAAAAAACACTGTAAAATAGAGGACTCACGTAAGGGTTTGCTAGAAAACTCCATCGTAAGAGCCTTCTGTGGGATTGAAGAGCATCCTAAGGATATTTTTAAGAAACAATCCATTAGGGGCTTCAATAAAATGGACCCTGTAATAGCCTTCTAAAGAAAAATATTTATATAAAAATTTAAATAGCATTTATAGAATAAAGGGCTTCGGACGAATAAAACACCTTCATTAATGTCTTCTTTGCAATGGAATCTAAGAATATTAACCCTTTGTGACCCGACGTTGCCGCAATTTTGTAATTTTGTGTATGCTTATTGAGTGGGTGTCGGTAGGTTGATTTCATAAGAATAACAAAAAGGAAAGTACTTTTAAATAAATAACTTTAAATAATAGCCACACGACCAACATTTTGAAAGTTCATGTTGGCGAAAATTTCTTATTTAACAATGACGTAAACCTTATTTTCGACTTATATTACTGATACAATAATTTTCAATACTATATTTTAATTAGAACTGTTTTGACAATATATCAGAGTTCAAAACAATGGATATATTAATAATCGCATATATTTTTGGGTATATAATTTATCAAATTATGAAAGAAAGAGTGTACAATCGGAAAACCTTCGAAATATCTTAACATTTAATTTTTTTGTTTACATGGAATGCTGAGGACCTTTCCTTTGTTTCCTACTTCACAAAAGTTCAAAATTACGGCTTCAATTTTCAACTCCAATTTTAGTGAGTAATTTATGGAAGGAAAATGGGATAGAGAATTGATTTATGTAGAGGGAACGTTTGGATGTCATGGCGTTAGCCACTAGTTTTTTTTTATATTTACAGGCAGAATTTATGAGTTATATAAATAAAGGAAAAACGGCGAGACACGTGTCTTCTTTTTTTTGGTCTTTTATCAAGTTGCGGTGTCAGTATATGGTCAAATGATCGGAAATTCAGGTGTCCAATCGTTGTTATTGTCATAAAGAAACCAATTGTAGTTATTTCCCTAAAGATATTTTGGTGTCCAATCGCAGATCTTATCACAAAGAATTTCTGGGACCTAGACCCCCTCTGGCTAGGTCGGTGGTATCGGGTAATGTTTATTTTGAAATGCGTGTAAATTGCGAAATCCTCAAAATCACTTGATGCACAGGCGGTTTGCCGATGCAACGAATTGTTTTCTTTTCATTTGTATACAGTTACCAAGATTTACTTTGGCCGCTAAGATGAAGCATCGTCTGCAGTTTAGTGTCCAAAAAACTGTATAACGTTTATAATTTACACAAACTGCATACACTTTTTATGGGCATCTAATTTCACTATCAACCATGAAAATATACATCGATCTAAACTTATTTCATTAAAATCCATCAAGAACCGTGGATGTAGGTAGCATCACAAACTATTTTTGGGATAAATCGGATCTATCTCTCTTGCCACTAAATTTCGCTGCTGATTTCGCAAAAACGCGAGTGATGTGGCAGTTTCTTTATTGAAAGGGAAACGATCCACAGAAAACGCGATTAAGTCCGCGACATTTTCAAACACATTTTTATGTTTTCGCAGTAGCCGTTTCAGCTGTTTTGGTGGATGGATTTTCACTTTCTATGATTTATATGATCTGGACTATGAAAAACTAAAATATCTTGGGGTCCCAGCGCAATCAAAACATTATTGTTAATACTGTATCAAAAAAAAAAAAAGGTTTTTTAGAAATAATATAGACTACATAGACTACATAGTCAATATACATATCAAATTATGCTAAAGTTCTTTACTCCTACTACTGACTTTTTTAAATACCCGAATGCGCGCCGTATTTAGATCAAAAATACAAAATAAATAAAATCTGGCTTCAAAATGTCAGCATCCATAAAAGTCGTATGCAGTGGAGATTTTGAAAAGTGATACATTAGAAGTCTAATCTTCATTTTGTATTCTTTTACTTTTACTTGGTGCAGATATCGGTAACTGAAACGGTTTAACCAGCAATCGAATATTATATACATATATATATATATTTATTCCTTTAAACTCCTATAAGGAGCATAGGGCCATAACAAAATTATGAAATCTATTTCTACCTAATGCTAATAATTTTATTTCACTCCATGTAACACCGATTCTTTCAACATCTTTTTCAATTTGTCGCCTCCAGGTGAGTGCTGGGCGTCCTCTTCTCCGACTTCCCTGTGGATTCCATTCAATGGCTTGTCTTGTTATATCACCAACATCCTTCCGCAGTGTATACCCTATCCACTTCCATTTCCGTTCCATTATATTTATATAGATTGGCTTTTGACTCGTTAGTGCCCATAGCCTGTTGTTTGGTATTGTGTTGGGACAGTAAATTCTTAGCAAGCGTCTTAGGCAGCGATTGCTGAAGCTTTGTAGTCGCTTTATGAGCTGAGGCGCCGCGTTCCATGTTTCACAACCGTACAAAAAAACTGAAGTTACGTTTGAGTTGTAAATACGTATCTTGGTTTGAATGGAAAGAGATGTTGATGTCCAAATGTTCTTGAGTTGTCCAAAAGCTTGCTGTGCTTTTTTAATACGGTTCTCGATATCGTCAGCGCTTCCACCGGTGTTTGTAATAGTGCTACCTAGATATATAAAAGATTGCACATTTTCCAGCGGTTTTCCGTTTAGAAGAAAAGGACGATTGTTCGTTGTTTTTAGTCGCATTGCTTTCGTTTTTTCAATGTTTATATGAAGTCCGGCATTGGCGGCAGTTGTAGCTATTGATTTGAGTTTGCGAGCCATATCATCATATGTGTGCGCAAGTAGACAGATATGGTCAGCATAGTCAAGATCTTGCAGGAATCCATGTAGTCCCCAGCTAATCCCCCTTTGGCTTTGGAGTGCTTGGTTCATAACAACATCTAGGACTATATTGAATAGTGTTGGGGATAATATGCAGCCTTGCCTTACTCCTACTTTGATGAAAACCTTATCACTAAGAACTCCTTCATGCAATATGCGGCAGTTTGCTCCGTTGTACAGGTGCCTAACAAGTTCTATGATTTTCTCGGGAAAACCTTTGCACCGCATTGCAGCCCATATTGCCTGGTGGCGTAATTTGTCAAACGCTTTCTGAAAGTCGATGAAAATTAGGTATAACGGCGACCGATATTCGACACTTTGTTCAACTATTATGCGAAGACTATTGATATGATCAACGCACGATTTGTGGGGGCGGAAGCCAGTTTGTTCTGCTCGACACAGCTCAGGGTATGCTAAGTTGATTCGTTTGTTTATTATATAGGTTATAACTTTATTGATGGTGCATAATATTGTTATACCTCTCCAGTTTGAGCATCTTGACAGATCACCCTTTTTTGCCAACTTTACTATTACACCTTCTTTAATGTCATCGTCTAAAGTACCATTTTCCCAGAAGTTTGTAATTATAGGGTATAGGAGCTTTGCGCTCACTAACGTGTCAACTTTTATCAACTCTGCAGCTATATTATCAACGCCAGCTGTCTTGTTATTTTTTAAAGCTGTTATAGCTTCAGCTATCTCACTTATGGAGGGAATGTCGGTTTCCATATTTGGGTTTTCAATGTGTGTATGGCAGTTACATTGAAACTCGACATCATTATCCGCTTCGTTTGATAGCAAGTCTGTGTAAAAGTTCTTCCATACCGCAATTTGCCTGTTTTTTGCCGTGATCAGTGTACCATCGTCATCCCTGATAGGCTTAACAGATGTGAATGGTCGATTTGACAAAAGCTTTGTGGCTTTATATAAGTCACGGCTACGATTTGTTTCACTTGCTCGCTGGGCTTCTGTTGCAATACGATCGATGCATTTCCTTTTATCTGTGCGGGCACTTCTCTTTACCTCGCGGTTCAATCTATGGTATTGGTTACTTTTTTCCATCCTAGCATTCCTCGTTTTTGCAGCATTTATCGCTTCTTTAGCAAGTTTCCTGTTTTGTATTATGTCCCAAGTTTCATCGGAAATCCATGGCTTTCTTTTACTATGGGCGTATCCAATGTTGTTCTTGGCTGATGATAGATATATATCTCTGACAGTACTCCATGACCTTCGTTGTTCAACGGGGATGTTGCTGAGGGCTTCTCTTAAAGGGTTTGCAAAGGCTGTAGAAACCTCCCTAATTTTTAGACGATCTATATCAAACTTCCGTGAACACTTGGCTTCTTTCTTTATAGCAGCCATTTTTAATCGGACGGTTGCAATAAGAAGGTGGTGATCACTTCCTACATCCGCTCCCCTTTTGGTTCGTACGTCCAGTAATGAGCCTCTCCATTTCCTGCTTATCAAGATATGATCAATTTGGTTTTCCGTGCGGTGGTCCGGAGATGTCCATGTTGCTTTATCGAATAACAACGTAAAAAACCCGTTTGCTTCAACGTGTTTTTACCTACTTTTATTCATTTACGCGGTCATAGAATACACGCAAATTAACTTTTTAGCACATTTTTGAGCTTTGATCAAAATCACTTCATTTGATCCAACTATAGTCATAGTTTATGGTATACAACAATATATCGTGAGTTATAACAGCTCAAACCTTGGCTTCACCTATTTTTTTTTACTTTCACTCATATACCCTCGTTATCATAAACGCTTAGGGTATAAAAATAATACGTAGCTTTCTTGAAAAAAAAAAAATCATGAAAAAATTGTTTTGGGCTATAGAAATGGGGTTACCCCTACTCTTTATCATATTGAACATCCACCAACACAATACACATAATTTCCTGTTTCTTTTCCAGTTTTTTTACGTTCCAAAGTTGTGTGGAAACTACAAGCAACAAAATATATTTCATGAGTCAAACATTTGGAGACTACCCACATTAGTATCTATGAAGTGTAGAAGAAATGTGGAACTTGTTTGAGTGGAGAATTGTTGTGTGTGTGGGCTATAAAACAAATGCTTGGGAACTAAAACAATAATGCCAGAATTTGAGTGTGTTTGTGTGTGATTCAAGGATCATCGACAAGGGAAGTTAAAGTAAATTTTTACATTTTATTATTGCATGGTAATGCAGCTTAATCTCAATTTTGTTGTTTTTAAATTAAAAAAAAAACAACAAGTCTTTTTGAAGTGGAAGAAGTTAGAATTGTTTTGATTTCGGGACAGGCAGAGAAGACTATAGTTTTGATCAAAGGCAGTAGACCTCATTAGTTCTCTTAGTTCTTTGTATTGCAACAAAGAACTCTTCACCAATTTTATGACGAATCGAGCTTAAGAATAAATGTGGCTGGTGAATTCATAAATTTTAACATTTACATTATATATCGGAAATTACATTCTTAATATTCTTAGTTTTTGTTAAACATTTTAATTGTGTTTATTATCAAGCGGTGATGTTTTCTCTGGCTATCATTTCCCAAAACTTTTGCTTTTATAAAAAAAAACTTTTCCAGCCTTCTCTCAGTTTTACAAGAGTGACATGTGTTTTTGAGAATATTCCTTAAGCAAACTTTAATTTAATTTGCCTGAGAACTCCAGGTTTCTCCTAAATTGCTTTTCTTAGCCGCCTTATCCCCCAAAGCATACATTGTGGCCTTCGACGCTTAAAAGTCATTGGTGATGTATGAATATTCTTCATTGTGCAGACTAGACACAAAATGTTTACATGAAACTTTTTTGTTCACGCATAGCTAAGAAGTACATTAAGTTTTAAAATGTAGACAAATGTTTCCATTGGAGACATTTTAAAATGACTTTTTCGTGTTTGTCGGGCTTTGAACCAAGTTATTTTTTTGTGGTGAATAGAGAAACGAAAACATTTGTTAACAATATTGTAACTTTCCTTGATATGTCTTCTTTGAAAATGTTAAAGTAAATAATTGATGAGATGTGGTAGATTTATTGGCTTTTAGTAGGGCTCAATGTTCTGGTTGACCTTCATAGAGAGATGAAGAAAGGAATAGATTATATTGTATTGCCCACCTTTTTTATGTTACAAAAAATAGCATTTAACTTACAATACGCAAATTTAAATGATTTTTAAAGTTAAATTACAAAGTAGGAGACATAGAACAAAAACACAGGAATGTAAGAAGGCAGGCAGGATATTTATTGTGAGCTTTAACTAATTTAATATAAAACTGGCAATATTGAAGCCATCTGACAACATAAGAGTCATGGATGAATCATATAAATAAATTCCGCAGAAAACTAGTGCCCAGAGTAAGTGGTGTAGGGTATCATATGGTCGGCCCCGTTCGACTATAAGCCTCTTTTACTTGTTTTGGTATGTCTTCTTTGAAAACATTAAAGTAAACCATTTACAAGCTGTTGTAGATTTATTGGCTTTTAGCAGGGATCAATGTTCTGGATGACCTTCATAGGGAGATGAAGAAAGAAATAGATGATATTGTATTGCCAACCGTTATTTTATCTTACAAAAAATTACATTTAAATAGCAATACGGACCATCATAGTAAAGTTGGCAATCTAGTTCCCAGTTCTAGTTCCAAAACGTATGAGTAAAGTCATACAAACTAACGTGTGATATTACGTATAAGCAGTTTCTTCATACAAGCGATGTGGGACATTGGAACTGCATGGTGAACTAGATCGATCAATTGAATTAGATTGGCACAACTCTACATTTTACACAAAATATTTTTCAAATTTAAAGGTATCTGACATTTATATCTCTGCCGTACCTTGTGTTTGTTTAGTTTAGTTTACTTTCAAGAATACAATTCTAATGAAATATTAAAAATATTACAACGTTATCGGTTAACCGAAAATTACGTTTTAGGCTATAACCGGATTCGGTTTTGTAACTCAAAACCAGATAACCGGTTTTGGACACACTACAACATTGGAGCCATGGATGAAAATTTCGATTTTTTCTTAATCCATTTCGTACTTGGTGTTCGATTTTTCGAACAGTAAAATCACTTGTTTTCAAAAATATTTATGGATGGAAAAGGTTAAATTTTAAATAAAACCAGTAAGGAAAGGATCAAAGTCGGGCGGGGCCGACTATATGATACCCTACACCACTGTGAATATGTAAAATATAAATCGGAGCTATATCCAGATCTAAACCGATTTTGATATAATTTGGCACATTTATTTCCAGACCGAATTCAGTCACACATTCCAAATATCATTGAAATCCGACTTATATAGCGTGTTTGGAGCAGCAAATACGCGAAATCGGCCGAAAATATATATGGGTGCTATATCCAAATCTGAACCGATTTCGATATAATTTGGCAGATTTATTTCTAGACTGAATTCAGTCACACATTCCAAATTTCATCGAAATCGGAAATATATAGCGTGTTTGGTACAGAAAATACGTGAAATCGGCCGAAAATATATATGGGAGCTATATCCAAATCTGAACCGATTTCTATATAATTTGGCACACTTATTTCTATACCAAATTCAGTCAAACATTCCAAATTTCATTAAAATCGGACGTATATAGCGTGATTGGTACATCGCATACGTGAAATCGGGCGAACATATATATGGGAGCTATATCCAAATCTGAACCGATTTCGATATAATTTGGCACATTTATTTTTAGACCCAATTCAGTAACACATTCCAAATTTCATCGAAATCGGACATATATAGCGTGTGTGTTACAGAAAATACGTGAAATCGGCCGAAAATATATATGGGGGCTATACCAAAACATGGACCGATATAGCCCATCTTCGAACTTGATCTTCCGACGGCTAAAAAAATTGTATTCCCCAATTTTCAGCGAAATCGGTCAACAAATGCGACCTGTATGTTGCGAACGGACGGACGGACGGACGGACGGACGGACATGCATAAATCGACTCAGAAAGTGATTCTATGTATATCCCTAGAAGGAACTATGGGTCTATCTCGCTTCCTTTTGTATGTTACATACAAATGCACTAACACATAATACCCCTTACCACATAGTGGTGTAGGGTATAAAAATGCTTCCCTTGAAAATCCCCGCCTCCCCCACGATGTTAGGGGTACATTTTTGAAACCTATATTTTTGGAAACTTTTTAAATTAATTTTAAAAAATAATAAACAAAATGAAATTAAAAAAGTAATCATGGGAAATTATTGCCAATACATGTAGCCGTTACACAAAATATAGAGAACATAATTTACTTGCGCAAGCGCGACTTTACATTTGTGAAAAGTTGACTGTTCGAAATTTCGAACGCTGGTACTTAACCTACATATCGGTGGGTATTACAAAAACGTGGAAATTTACTGACAAATTCCGAGAACAAATTATTATATCCCCATAGAAGACTAAATACTATAAAAGTCGGCGATATCATGCCCCTTTGACTTAAATCTGAATTACAATTTTCTACTTTATTGTCGTCGAAGAAACATTCTTCCATACCAATTTTCGAACATTTATGATACATGTGGGCAACTATGGTGGATTTGTGAGCATGATAACACATAAATTTGTACTGCAAGGATAGTTAAAAAATGAAACTTGAACTAAAATACCAACTATTTTCAATGACCTTTCTATTTTATCGATCCTAATAATATGACTACACTTGGTATTTGCTTTCAGACAATTTTCGAAGCTTTGAATATTTCTTGATTTTATCTGAAAGTTCTTGGTAACTTATTCAATGTTGAGAATTGAACCCACGTTCCAAATAAAGCGGGTCAAATTTGTTGTAGAATTTATCAGAATGTTCCATTTTACTAAACTAAACCAAAAAACTGGGCAATATTTGCTTGGATAGTACAATTTTTCAATTTTATTTGATTCAAACCTATTCTGATGATCGCAAAAATTGGTCACTTTTTTGTACATTTTTTATTATAATTGGGATATTTTCCGAAAATATGGCAACACCGTCAAGTTTTTTCTTGGGAATGTTGGCATAGTATAGGACTCTCAAAAACTAAATAGTATGGATCTGCAATACGAACACATCAGAAGATACCTTAACATATAAAAAGAAAAAAATTCAAACCTATTCAGATGACCGCTAGTGTATATAGCTTAAGCGCCAGTGTTCGAAATTTCGAACACCACTTTCCGGGAAAATGAAAAATCGGAAGATTTTTCTGAGTATATTTTTGACGTCAGTGGGTCCTAATTACCCTAAAAAAGGGCTTTGTTTGGAAAAAATAAATAAACAATTTGTCTCGGTGCGATATGGGTTAACCGGTTTCGGTTTCGGACACCCTACCACAATGGAGCCATGGATGAAAATGTCGATTTTTTCTTGAATACTCGAGTATTATCTACAAAGGGTTCGAAACTTCAGGAGTCTGATATGTGGTTACATCCTCATCAGTCTTATAAGAAACAAACAAAGATCCTGTTCGGAACATCGGTCAATAAGAGAGTGTAAAAAATCAAACAAAGTGAGAAATAAAAAAAGAAATAAAGATGAGTATTTTCTATTGTGTTGAATGTATTCACGGCACATGAGTTGTGTCTTGGGTGTGCTAAATGCCGATTGCCTATCTCAAGTTTGTGTCTAGGAAAAGTAAGTGAATCACATTTTGTTAGAAGATCCATTTATATTACATAAGAGGATCTATAGATCCTGTCCAATAAAAATACCTGTTTCTTTCAGAAGACCGATTATTCTCCTATAAGAAAATAAGACCAATTAGTCTTCTTAACAAAAACCTTCTGTTTACAAGAAGACATATTCGTGTTCTACAAGAAGATAATTAGGATTTTTAGAAAAGTTAATCTCTTAGAACTCTTTCAGCTTTTCTATTATGTCTATAATCTGTTCAATAAAGTCTCTCTTTCTGCTTGTCTCTAATAGCTCCTTTCAGCTTGTTTCCTAAGGCTCTCTTTTTAGGATCTTTTCAGCTCCTCTTTAAAGACTTTCTTCAAATTGTCTCCCTACAGATCCTCCCATCAGCGCATCTACAAAGACTTACTTCAGCTCAGCGAAAGGGAATATCCCATGGTCTAGAAATACATCCTTTCGCTCGTCTATAAAGACTCACTTTCTGAATTCGTGAGCATCTACCATGGTTTACGTTTTACAGCTTCCTTCCTCGTTCAACATCTTCCAGTTTTGGTGAAATAAAAAATCGATTATTTAATGCGTACAAATTAATTACCTAGCTATTCGTAAGTGGAACATCAATCTGATAAGTATGGCCCCAGCTAGTGGCATTTATTTATGTCGAATAATTATCGACAAACGTTTGTGTCAAGGGTATGGTGACACTGACTATCAACCTATGAGTGTGTCTAGGATAATGACTGAATCACCCTGTGCCAGAGACGCAATATTCATGTTTGGCACGTTGCGCTAACATCTCCCTATTACCAAATTTTTGATTGAGGCAAGAGAACTTGTCATACACAGAAATTTATATAGAACGAATTAACGGTTCAGGGGTTCGCTGTCTCAACTAATTTAGAGTTGCTCAGTCATCTACAAAGAATGTCATCGGTTCAAAGGTATAAGGGGCAGCCCGTTTTTCAAATCATTTTTAATCGCAAAGATTTTTGCTTGGAAGACACTACAGGCTTTATAAAAATTATCAGAACATTGAAGTGCCAGCTATTTACAATGTAAGTAGGCCCTCATATACTTGTCCATCTTGGAGCCATTATTGAGCAAAGCAGAAGTGCGAAACAGTTCGAAATTGGCTCGATATGTGTTCATTGATCTGTTAATACACATTCACTGTTATATGTACCTCTGTTGCAATTCTTCCATTTGTTGGCATGTTTTGCTTTCTTTGTCTTTCTTAATTGAACAAAAAATCAGTGTCTCAACTTTGGCGCCATCTAGTAGAAAATAGATAAGCATCTTTATTTCTGTTGAATATATTATGGATTTGAGCACAATGATCATTAACGTTTGTAGATAGGGTAATGACTGAACCACCCTGTTCCAATGTACCAATATTTGGACCTTCCACCATGGTAATCTGTTGTGAAATAAATCCTATGAAGTATGTTTTAATATGCTTAAGAAAATATATAGCAGATGAATCTACGAAACATACCTCGACATTGATTGTGAATAATACCCAAGAGCAGAATTAAAAAACATTGCTACCGTCTAGCAGCAAATAGAGGAGTATCTTCATTAATGTTTAGTATATTATGTTCATATGGTTTAGCTCTAGGGTGTGGTGAATAATGATAAACTATCTTAGGTTCCTGTTTAGGATGATGACCGGCTCATTTCCTTGCAAAGTGACAATCTTTGCACTTGCAGCATTTGCTCTATATTTCTTGCTGATATGTGGGTCGAAGAAAAGGTACTAGCAATACGAAATTTGTATTTGAGAACAAGTTTAAAGAGCCAATCTGCGTTTAGATTTTATTGCATACATGTAACATATGAAGTACGTGCTGAAGCTATTATGGGAATAAATATACATTCTTCAGCAAAAAGTCAATCGAAAAAATTTTTTACATTATTCACATGTTGACATTTGTATCCCGCCCAATGTCTTATTTGCTGCCCAGTTTCTACTATTGATAATCCAAATGTATTGTTGTCTTCATTTCTACTTGTATTATTGAGTTAACTTGGTAATAAAAAACAGTATCAAAATATATATTATCACATAATTCATAGCCTGCAATTAGGCGACAATTGCTTTTCATTATTCTTATTATTTGTTAACCACTAAACTGTAGGTAATAGCTTTGACAATTTACTGCCCAAATAAATGCAATAAATATGTGTAAATTTGGTAATAATTTTTTAGGCGAGCATATTTATATTTGGAGGCAATGTAGCAAGACTGAACAAATTGTGTATACCAATATAAGAATGGAAATAATTTATTGTTGGACGAAATTTACAACATTTTCGTGACTGAAGCAGTTCTTTATGGTCAATATTATTTAATAGATAAACTGTTCAACTCCATGCTCAAATTTGGTGGAGATTTCCATTAGTTATAAAATGTTTGAGCCTTCGTTGCGTATAACTACGGACGCAACGTATACGCAATGGTTCACCATATTTGTAAGTAATTCCCAATGTTGTTTGCTTCAACATACCACTACTTTACACTTTACATTCTTCTCTTGAAGTTCTTTCGCTCCCCTACCGAAGCCGTGCAATCGAATGCTTATGACACTTATGTGCGAAATGCCAAAAGGAGGAAACACTTGTCATGTAACTGTTCCTTGATTGTTTGCTTTAGACAACATTTGTAAGTTGTCTGGCCAAGACGCCTAACTTCTTGAAAAGCCGTTAATGTGTCGTTATGGCCATTACAATGATAAAACGGAAGCCTGTAAAGGATGTGGACTGAGTGTAATAACTGTCCAATTGTAATGTAAAGATGAAAATAGATATCAACAAACAGCCAAATATAAAAGAGGGCGGGAAAAGAGAAACCCTTGTATTGACTATGGAGATTATGGCAAGTACGACTTGTTGCACACAATGAGGATAAGTTAAGTGATGTTGCAAATTGATATTGTTAAGAGGTATATTTTTCCCTCATTTTCTTTTAAGAGCTTCCTTGAAATTTCGTTATATTATGGTAATTTTTGTTGTAAAATAATAAATCCCAATTTAGGAACTCAAAATGTATAAAAACTAGTTTCTGTTGTAGTCTTATTTCGAATAACTCTTAAAGAATAATCTTTTAACTCAATAACTGACTGCAAAAACGTTAATATAACTAGAACGTAATATATAATGCACTTCGTTAAGTACCTTTGTGGTTTAACAAACATTATTGTTATAATAATTTTAGTCTAGACAGTACAGGCTTAACATTTGTTGAAAAGAAAACGTTTTATGTATGACAAAATAGCTGCACATGATTTTGTTCCAGTTCTTTCTGCTTAAAAATTGTGACCAGAGAAAATTTTCGAAAATACAATACTACAGAAATATAAAAGAGAGTTGCTATGCTAAAAGCAAAAAACTGACTGTGTCTGAGTAGGAGAAAGAGTTTTACTAAAATTCACACTTTGAGGGCGGATAGTGTCTAAAAACCCCAAATATTAAAAATTAAATTACTATACTTTCACATGGTCCTCCATTTCATATGTTTTAATCCGCTACTCTTTAGTAGAGCTTAGGTCTCGATAGCTCGATAGTGTTATGGTTCGACATAAAATTAAACATCTCCTATTATCACCATTTGACTTAAAATAGAGGGGCATGGTAAACTTAAATTAAAAAATTAGTACTCTTAAGAAAAAATTTAGCTGACAAATCTTGTGGCGGCGGAAGTCGCCGGCTCGTTTCCGCCCACACCACCTGTCAACTTTAACTCGACTACTTTATAATTGTTTTTTGTTTGTAAGTACCCAAGATTGAATTGTACTGAATAACATGAATTATTGAATTTCAATGAGTATACATTAATGGCGGTAGGATTATTTCCTCGCCTGTATTTTCGGAGTGGTGTGTAGAAGTTAACAAGTAGCAACAATGCGCCTGGATGATGTTGTCATGTGACGAAAACAACCAGCAACAAAATATACGTCGTATGATCCACCTAGGCGACACGCAGAAGTAAACATCTAGCAACAATTCGCCTGGGGGTTTGAGGAAAACAACCTGCAATAATATTGGAGGATCCGCAAGGCGTTATTTTAGTGTAAACAGGGAACAACAATTCCTTACATAGGACTGCGCTGTGACTGCGGCAAAGGTGACCCTCGACGCCCTATAAAAAGGCGTACTCTGAGAACTGGGGGACAGTGAAAGAAAGTGCGTAGTGAAGTCGCTTGAACTACTGAACCCAGTATCCCAGCAACAGGTAAGAAAGGCGTCGCTGTAGCCGAGTCGATAGTACGTCCCAGCCGACTGAGTTGTCCCTCGCCAGACACAAGACCAATTTACGACTTCCTCCAGGACAGACAATCCCATCCCACGGCTGAATTGTTGTAAGCCAGTCGCGAGCCTACGTCATGTAACAAGACGAAGTTTATTTAGTCAGCTCCGAACCAGTTCTCCCAACTCCACGCCGAGGAACACAGCGACTCTGCAGACTGAGTTGTCCCACGCCAGTCATAAGGCCCACCTACGACGTTCACCAGGACAGACGATCCGATCCCACGGCTGAGTTATTGTAAGCCATCCGCGAATTCTCATTGTGCAGCGAGACTAAGTTGCTTCAGCCAGTCCGAACCAGTTCTCCACGCCGAGGAACAAAGCGACTGAGTTTCCATAGGCCAGTCGAAATCCCGCATCACGCGCGCCCTCGTGACGGCTCGGTTGCCCTTAACCGGAGGCGACTGAGTTACTCTAGGCCAGTCGACACCGCACGTTCAGAGGAAGCTAGGCCCGGATAGACTGTCTGAAGGTCGAAGGCGCGAAACCCACGACTGCCTCCCAAAAATAGGGCTGTTGTCCTCCTTGAATAAAGCCAAAGTATCTCCCACCTCAAAAATCGCGTTTATCAACTCTTAGTCTCTGGAATCAATAAATTTGTCTGGCCAAGACGCCTAACTTCTTGAAAAGTTGTTAATGTGTCGTTATGGCCATTACAATGATAAAACGGAAACCTGTAAAGGATGTGGACTAAGTGTAATAAGAGTCCAATTGTAATGCGAAGATGAAAATGGATATCTACAAACAGCCAAATATAAAAGAGGGCGGGAAAAGAGAAACCCTTTTATGGACTATGGAGATAATGGCATGTACTACTTGTTGCACACACTGAGGATAAGTTAAGTGAAGTTGCAAATTGATATTGTGAAGAGGTATATTTTTTCCTCATTTTCTTTTAAGAGCTTCATTGAAATTTCTTTTTATTACGGTAATTTGTGTTGTTAAATATTAAATCCCAACGTAGGAACTCAAAATGTATAAAAACTAGTTTCCGTTGTAGTCTTATTTCGAAATAAATTTAGCAGACAAATCTTTTGGCGGCGGAAGTCGCCGGCTCGTTTCCGCCCACACCATCTGTCAACTTTAACTCGACTACTTTATAATTGTTTTTGTTTGCAAGTACCCAAGATTGAATTGTACTGAATAACATGAATTATTGAATTTAAATGAGTATACATTAATTGCGGTAGGATTTTTTCCTCGCCTGGACAGGCCGTACTACGGTAAGTTGTCAAATAAGGTAAGTTGTTTATCAAAACATGGGTTTTTACATCCAAACAAGTAGCAACAAAACGCACAAGTAAACAACCAACAACAATGCGCCTGGCCAATGTTTGATGTAAACAGCCATCAGCAAAGCACACGCAGTAGGATCTTCTTAGCCGACAAAATAAAGACACGCAATAGGATCTTCGGAGTGGTGTGTAGAAGTAAACAACTAGCAACAATTTCCCTGGGGTTTTGAGGAAATCAACCTGCAATAATATCCGAGGATCCCCTAGGCGTTATTTTTGTGTAAACAAGGAACAACAATTCCTTACATAGGACTGTGGTGTGACTGCAGCAAAGGTGACCCTCGACGCCCTATAAAAAGGCGTACTCTGAGAACTGGGGGACAGTCAGAGAAAGTGCGTAGTGAAGTCGACATTGAAACCGCGAATGCTTGAACTAATGAACCCAGTATCCCAGCAACAGGTAAAAAAGGCGTCGTTGTAGCCGAGTCGATAGTACGTCCCAGCCGACTGAGTTGTCCCACGCCAGTCACAAGACCAATCTACGACTTCCTCCAGGACAGACAATCCCATCCAACGGCTGAATTGTTGTAAGCCAGTCGCGAGCCTACGTCGTGTAACAAGACGAAGTTGCTTTAGTCAGCCCCGAACCAGTTCTCCCAACTCCACGCCGAGGAACACAGCGACTCAGCAGACTGCGTTGTCCCATGCCAGTCACAAGGCTCACCTACGATGTTCGCCAGGACAGACGATCCGATCCCACGGCTGAGTTATTGTAAGCCAGCAGCGAATACTCATTATGCAGCGAGACTAAGTTGCTTCAGCCTGTCCGAACCAGTTTTCCTAACTCCACGCCGAGGAACAAAGCGACTGAGTTTCCATAGGACAAAGGCATCATCTAGTTGCAAAGCAGAGTAAGAACAAAGACATAGAACTGTAAAAATTGGACATAGTGCACAATGCAGTTCAATTTTACCATTAAACCATAGATGGTGTTTGTGTATAACAGACAACTAACAGAACACGACGGCAACAAAAACAGGTATAACATAAATTCATGTCACCATATGGTAACATAACATTATGTTACACCTCCATCGCCATCTGCCGATGTATAGTAGCAATGGAAATGCCATCTTGTTATATTTTATGTCTTTGGTAAGAAAAACAATTGATACCATACATCGGCAGATGGCGCTGGAGTCTAACATAATGTTATGTTACAATATTGTGACATTAAATTATGTTATATTTAACATAGTTTAGCATTTGTGTACCTTTTTGTTTCCGTTGTGTTCTGTTAATTGTCGGTTATACACAAATGCCTCTATTGTTTAATAGTGGAATTGAATTGCATTATGCATTGCTTGTCTTGGGTAAGATCTTAATTTGAGTTGAACTAATTTCCGGCATATAGTTAGTGCCTTGGGTGTGGTGAATACCGATTTTGAACTACGGTTTGTGTCTAGGAAAGGGTACTGTATCACCCTGTGTGTGATACTATTTGAAATTCCTTACAAAGGTGGCAGGTTTACCTGGAGGGACCAAGAAAAAATCCCTAATTCACTGCTTGGAGAACAAAGAAAAACTATTATTTAATAAATTCAATGTTTGGTGCAGCAAGAAAAAATATTCTTTAATCAATCTACGCCAAGAAAATATATTCTTTAATAAATCCTCGCCTTGATAGCCCAAGAAAAAATTATTTTTTAATAAGTTGACTGCTTTGAGGACCAAGAAAATATATTCTTTAATAAATCCACGCCTTGATAGCCCAAGAAAAAATTATTTTTTAATAAGTTGACTGCTTTGAGGACCAAGAAAATATATTCTTTAATAAATCCACGCCTTGATAGCCCAAGAAAAAATTATTTTTTAATAAGTTGACTGCTTTGAGGACCAAGAAAATATATTCTTTAATAAATCCACGCCTTGATAGCCCAAGAAAAAATATTCTTTAATATTTTGACTGCTTTGAGGACCAAGAAAATACATTCTAAAGCAGTTCTTATTCAATAAAGCAACTTGTTGTTGTGCTCCACGTTGGTGCGTCAATAAAGCAAACACGATTTTCGTAGATTGTTTGGTTGATTCACTCTCTATATTGCGGTTGATGCTCTGCTATCAGTTTCAACTACTTAAGGAAGCACTGAGGTTGATGTACAGAGTTCAAGTGGCTCAAGAGGAATGAACGAATTTATTGAATTTTATTCTACTTAGCTTCACTTTTGAGAAGCGGCAAAGTCGTTTAGACATGTATGATAAAATTTAGTAGTACATAGTTGCTTAAAGTAGTAGTATTAAATATATTTACAGAGGTGTATTTTTAGCTGTTAACTTTAAAAATGTAAAGATCAATCACAATAGGAAATATGAAAAGGTATAAAATCACAATGACAAAAGTACAAAAGCTTAAAAGTGTCAGTATTGAAATGTAGAGGGCGTTAAAATGTAATTATTAAAATGTTGATTGCTTCAATTCTTTAATAAATCCACGCCTTGATAGCCCAAGAAAAAATATTCTTTAATATTTTGACTGCTTTGAGGACCAAGAAAATACATTCTTTAATAAATCCACGCCTTGATAGCCCAAGAAAAAATATTCTTTAATATTTTGACTGCTTTGAGGACCAAGAAAATATATTCTTTAATAAATCCACGCCTTGATAGCCCAAGAAAAAAATATTTTTTAATAAGTTGACTGCTTTGAGGACCAAAAAAATATATTCTTTAATAAATCCACGCCTTGATAGCCCAAGAAAAAATATTCTTTAATATTTTGACTGCTTTGAGGACCAAGAAAATATATTCTTTAATAAATCCACGCCTTGATAGCCCAAGAAAAAATATTCTTTAATATTTTGACTGCTTTGAGGACCAAGAAAATATATTCTTTAATAAATCCACGCCTTGATAGCCCAAGAAAAAATATTCTTTAATATTTTGACTGCTTTGAGGACCAAGAAAATATATTCTTTAATAAAACCACGTCTCGATGGGCCAAGAAAAATATTCTTTAATAACTTGACTCCTTTGAGGACCAACAAAAAATATTCTTTAATAAGTTGACTGCTTCGAAGACCAAAGAATATATTTTTTTAATAAATCCACTCCTTGATAGCCCAAAGAAAAAATATTCTTTAATAAGTTGATTGCTTTGAGGACCAAGAAAATATTTTCTTTAATAAATCTACGCCTTGAGGCCTTAAGAAAATTATTCTTTAATATATTCCCTGCTTGAAGGACCAAGAAAAATATTATTAAATAAATCTACGCCTTGAGGGCACAATAAAAAATATTTATTAATAATTTCACTTCTTGTACGACCAAATAATATTTTTTAATAAATCCACGCCTTGAGGGTACGAGAACAAATAATAATAATTGTTCCACAAACATCCCAGATGGGACAAGGGAGACTTCTCTCATATCAATGAGTGCACGCCGATTCATATTTGCTCAATGATATGGGACCTACTTTTTATTGCCGAGTCCGAACGGCGTGTCTTACGACACCACTTGTAGAGAAGTTTTTCATGGCTTAAATACTCAGGAAATGTCGCCAGCATTACTGAGGGGGAATTTTGCCACCGTTGAAAATTTGATGTTGCTTGGCCTGGGATTCGAACCGCAGACCTTCTGAGTACAAGGCGGACGTGCTAACCATTGCACCACGGTGGACGAGAACAAATATTCTTTAATATATTCACTGTTTCGAGGACCAAGAAAAAATATTTTTTAATTCAAACACACCTTAAGGACCCAAAACATATATTTGTTAATAATTTCACTGTTTGTAGGACCAATAAAAAGTATTCATTAATAAATCCACGACTTGAGGGTAATTCAAAAAAATTAAAATGGTAAAATCCAATCCCTTGAACATCAGTGCGTATAAGTACTGTTATAACTTATACGCCATGTATACTTTCCAAACAATAACACATTTAAAGGTTTTAACTCAAACGACATTTTATATTATCCTCTTTGTTGCTTTTTTCTTCTTGTTGTTCATTATTATTTTGCACCATTTTTCAATTTAACGCATCATTAGCCAATGGCGTGTCATTTAAACACGGATAAAAGAAGAAAGTAACCTCGTTGACATTAAACATTAAAAAGAAAACTTTTACCACAAAAAAATATTTAGTTTAAGGTGAAAAAGAGCAATAGACGCTACAACAACAATACTTTAACAAAGTTTAATCCTCTTAAAGAGAAAAAAAAATAAATTTAACCTATACACTTTTGTTCAACTATGTTTGTTTCTCGTCTGATTTGATAAGCGAATGTCAATGTTTTGAAAATTTGTCACGTTTTCTATTGAAGGTGTAATGTCAGTGACTGACTGGATGGTGTTTGTGCCAAGTTTGCTTTTAACGCCAACAATGCATAAATCACCACACGCATACAACAAGAACACTCAAGTAGATGTAGAGGTGGTGTTAAATATTTTTATGATGGCCATAAACCAAACAAACTCAAATGAAACCAATAAAATGAGCAAAATTGAAGTGTTTGATAAGCTAGGGGGATGTTTGAGAGGGGTAGGGATTTAAAAGTTTTAAGACTAATAAAAATAATAAATTACTGCATATGCCATTAATGTCAAAATCACAGGAAAAGACTTCAAAGCATTCCCTACAACTTCAGCTAGTTAGGTCCACAAAGTTGATCCATGTGCAAAATAGCACATATGTACATACATACCTACATACATATTTATGTGCGAATATTTTCTGCCTCAGTTTATTTTGTGTTAACGCCTTGCCACTAGACTAAAATTCATATTTGCACAAAAATACAACCAGTCATTACTTACGTCGCCTAAATAGCAGCAATGTAGACTCATAGCAAAACGTGACTCTCTGCTTTCATGTTTATATTGGCAACATTCCTAGGTGGCAAATTGACATGAAGTAATGAAAATATTATATAATGGAATGCATACATATACAAATGTGAGAGATAAAAGTCTGCGATGACTAAGATAAATATGCTGAGAATGTCTTCAGAAAAAAGGAAATAGGCACAATTTCATTTAAATAGAATAAGACAATATGTCTTCAAGTTGCAAAGAATGGTAGGCGTTAGAGAGAGAGACGAAAGGAGCCTTAATGGAAGAAATAAACATTTTTATATATCAAAAATCCATGCCCAATGTCCTTCAAAATGATTCTTTAAAAACGTATTGAGAAAGTTAAAATCGACATTCTGAGAGATGTCAATTAAAGAAAAACTATGGAAAATTTATCCTTTAAAATTATCCCGTATTCAGGTCTGCTGTTTGTTCCAAATGCAATTCAAGCTCTGAAAGCGTTAGAAGAAATAATTTTTAATAAATCCACTCTACGTCCCTTAGAAACAAGTTTTGATAAACTCACGCTTTGAGGGTCCTAGGGAAAATCTCATTTGATAAATCTACCCTTTGAAGGCCATAGAAATAACCTCAAATTCGATTTTGAAAAATTATTATTCACATTTTAACTTGTTCTTTAATAAATACAAATATTTACTGATGATAAAACGGTTCGGTAGCGCATACTTGACAACAATAGTTATACGCATAACTGCACCCAATAACTAGCTAAGCATATCTTATATTCCTGTGTCTTTAATTTCTCTCATGCCATATTATTCCCTACTACTATTGTCCTAAAAACTTTAACACATGCTTCCTTAATACTTTCCCTTCCCCTTGATCCTTTAGGAATAATGTTTGTCTAACAACAATGAATTTGTTTATATTTAAGCAAGAACTTTATTTGTTTTCCATTTAAGGAACAAACTTTCCACTTTCAGAAAAACAAACAAAAGTTCATTAAAAATGCATAAATTTAGTAAAGTGCAAGGGCCGTTTCCTATTTGGAGAACAGCTGCGATTTTGTAAATATTTACCTTAGCTAGAATTGTTTTCATTTCAGCATAAAACTTTGGGCAACAGTCTAACACACAACAGACAATAGTAAGACAAAAGATTTTAAGGAAGATTATGCTAAAAATTAGGAAGAATAAACAAGTAAGAGAGGGCTATAGTCGGACTGCCGACCATGGGATACCCTACAGCACTTGCCCTGAGCATTAGTTTTACACGGAATTTATTTCATATTATTGCGACACGTTATATTTTGTTTTAAAATTAGTGTTAAGATTGAAAGTGAAATAATTTAAAACAAGTAAGAAAAGTCTATAGTCGGACGGAGCAGAACATGGGATACCCTATACCACTATCCCCGGACAATCGCTCTCCACGGAACTTCCTTTCAATGATTTTGAAAATTTAATTATCAAATATCAGAGATGTGATGTATAATACCAAAACCAAAAAGTTATCTAGCATGACAAAGACATTTTTGTAGTAGGAAAGGAAAATTTAGTTCACACAAACGTTGGTTTGTACGCTTCTTCTTCATCATAAAGTCAAACTTTGTTTAAAATTTTGCGGGTTATTATTTTGACTTACAGAGCCGCTACAAAATTGGTTAAAATTTTATTTTTGGTCTATTTCATCCCCTGAACATTTCACGATCATCACCAAAACTAATCATTTCATTAAAAAATCGTTACAATCGGTCCATAATTGCGGCCTTAAGCTTGTTTACAATTTTTAATGGACGGACGCACATCGCTAAATCGCTTTATCTCGTCGAGATATGAATTTCGGCATATCAAGTAAGGGGTCTAGGACGAATATTTCGTGGTGTTACATAAACTTTTGGAGAGACAATATGTAGCATGGGATAAAAATATGGTTCTCTACACAGAACCTATTATATATTAGGCAGTAGGCCCGTTATCTAGCAAACACATTATTGCAATTTACATCAGAGGAGAGGTCAATAGTTTTTTTTTCCATATGTAGGCTACTTTGCGAAATATATATGCCCTCAAGGAATTAAAATATCGACCAAAAATACAATTTTTATATTTATATTCATACAAAAGTAATGACCCTTTTCACCCGCTAAAGAATATCAGAATATCATTCAAAATTTTAGGCATCTTTTTCAACCTATACTCTTACCCGGTGCAAAATTTCGTGACTATTGATGCATAATTGCGACTTCTAGCGAGTTTATTATTACACTACAAACAATAACGGAATACATTGGGCTGTAACTCTGTTATCTGATCATGCACACCAACATAATTGGCATCATTGAAAGGTCAAGCGTTCCACTTTCAAGTATATCTTACTTGTCCGGAATGTCACTTTCAGGAATTAAGATATAAGCTGTATATTAAAAATTTTCACAATTTTCACACAAACGATTTGGTCAATTTAACAATCTAAATATTATCCGATCGCCATCTCAAATTGCAAGCTTCTCCTTTGTGATATACTCTTACCTTATTTAAAATTACGCGTTGATCGGACTATTATTGAGACCTACAGAGCCGCTTGGATAAATAATATGTTTTTGGCCCATTTCACCCGCTAAATATTTCACGATCATCACCAATAAGAATAGGGATCTATTCTGATCTGAACCCGACCTCCATACAAAATTTCGTGACGATCGATCCATAATTGCGGCCTGGAGCCTGTTTACCATTTATAATGGACAGACGGACGGACGGACACACATCTCAAAATCGCTTTATCTCGTCGAGATATGAAGATTGGTATACCACATTGGGGGTCTCCGACGAATATTTCGCGGTGTTACATGAATTTTTACCAAAACAAACTTATAATACACTTTTCCACATTGTGGTCTAGTTTATACCCTAAACAAACAATTCTCTATTTGGGGCACGGTTTGTATGTTTTGTTGGGGCTGTAATAAACAGACCAACAAACATTTTGTTATGTTCCCTTCGTTGTAATTCAACGATACATAACAGTGGATAAGGTTTGTCTTGTTTAGCAAACACTTTCAGTGGGGTTGTGTGATCTTGCCAAAGAAAAACTTCTCATTGAACTTGTTTCTTTGGTCACCTTTATACTTCGAGCTGACGATTGATGTTTGGGTACAAAAAATTTTTTTTGTTGAAGAATTTATTGAAAAATACTTCGGTGGAGACTATCCACAAACAAGAAACAAGCGAACTGATGAGATCCTGTGACGAGGATCGAAACTAGTCTTCCCTGCCTTACCCCTTGGCGAACAATACCAAACTTTCTCCAGTAATAAATTAGTTGTTTTAAAATATTAAAACAACAACAATGGGTTAAGCCAGGCTTTTTTGAATAAACGAGATTAAATTAATTAAAATAAATTATACAATATCTGGCTATGCATGTGAAATTGTTATTGATAAGAAGATTAAATCGAAAAAACTTGTTAAAGCTTATCAATGTTAGCAATTTAAGTCCAGGAGGATAATGTCTACAGGAATATTTCATGTCAATTATAATCTATGTCCACTTTTAACAATTTTACATTTACATCTCCAGTAAATCAACTTAACACTAAATAGTATTCATGCACAGAAAAAAAGACAACCCTAAAATTTTGATTAAAAGTTTCATCACCATATTTTTTGTTGAATGTCGATCAAATATTTCAAACATATCGGGAAAATATTTATCAATCATGAAAATGTTACTAAAAAGCGACAGATAAACGAGTTCAAAAAAAAATTTTCATTGAACTTTGTTCAAGTTTTTTAACCAATATTTGTTGTTATAATGGTTTTCAACGTTTGTCACATGTTCTCGCTCTCAAGAGCGAGAGAAAACTACTTTTTATGGCACAGATAGATTTTCCGGTAAAACAACGTGCTGCGTTTGTGCGTGTCGTTGCTATGTGTATTTCAAAGCATTGGTATGACATTTTTGCGGCATGGAGGGAATGTGTGTGTTGCGTTTAGTTTATTTGCCACGGCGAATGCTTGTATGTATACTAAAACTTTGGTTTGTTGTTTTTATGAACCTAACAAAAGAAGAGGAAAAGAAACAAGCGTTTTGTTAGCAAGAAGCCTTTATTTTTTAACCAACAGTTTGGAGGCAGTTTGTTTAAAACGTTTGCTGTGATCAGATCGAAAAGTGTGGAAATAAATCAGTGTTTATTTGTAAATAATGGTGATTTTATATTTTAATATTGGAACCAAATTTGGTAATTGAAAAAATCAGAAAAAGGAGAATGGGAATATTTTATTAGGCGAAGAAATAATCGCACGGTAATAATATTTTATATATTTGAAAGATGATGTACCTATTTTTACATTTTATTCCAGATACGATTTTCCGCTAATGATTTTTAATTTAACAGGAGAATTTGTTTTATTTCACAACCAACAAGATTCCTGCATTTCATATTTAAAAGTGTTTTATTTTTTTCTTCTATTTAAATTGAAGTGTCACGCTAAACTATTATTTGGTTATAAATTGTACCATTCCGTTTTTCTTTCATTGTGTTTATTTATAATTGTGAATGTACCTAGTGTCTGTTGTTGCTTTTGTGTGTTTTTTTTTTGTGTTTGACATTTTTACATTTCAATAAAAGAAGTAACCACCATTTATAAATGTGTGTGTATGTATCTATTTTTTGTGGCTTTTGGGTTCGTATTTAACAAAAAAGTCAACAAAATAATTGTAAATATGAACATATTTTTATCGATATTTACTTTGATATTTATCAAACCTTATTTATCAAATAAAAATTGAAAAATCGTTTGTTAACATGAAAAATATTTTATCGATTGAAAAAAATAAAATTCAACAAAATTCTTAGTTAATATGAGAATTGATTTATCAAAATAATTTCTAATGAAAACAGAAAATTTCTTTATCGAAGATTGTCAATCTGAACATTAATTTTATCGGCAAAAAATCAATTAAAAACAAGTAAGAAAAGTCTATAGTCGGACGGCGCCGACCATGGGATACCCTATACCACTATCCCTGGACAACCGCTCTCCACGAAACTTCTTCAAGGAAAATTTAATTATAAAATATCAGAGATGTAATGTATAATACTTATGACCAAAACCAAATGTTATCTAGCATGACAAAGATATTTTTGTAGCAGAAAAGGAAAATTTAGTTCACACAAACTAAAATGTAATGAAACCCACTTATTTAGTACTACTACTTCCGTTGTTTAACCGCTACGTTATTGAAAATTTTACCAATTTCACACAAAAGTGTTAGTCCATTTAACCCGCTAAGTATTATCTAATCTTCACGTTGGTTTGTACGCTTCTTCTTCATCATAAACTCAATAAAATAAAATTTTGCGGGTTATTATTTTTACTTACAGAGCCGCTAAAAAATTGGTTAAAATTTTGTTTTTGGTCCATTTCATCCACTGAACATTTCACGATCATCACCAAAAACTAATCATTTCTATTCTGGCCCGAACCCAACCTCCTTAAAAAATTCGTTACAATCGGCCCACAAGTGCGGCCTTAAGGTTGTTTACAATTTTTAATGGACGGACACACATCGCTAAATCGCTTTATCTCGTCGAGATATGAATTTTGGCATACTATATAAGGGTCTAGGACGAATATTTCGTGGTGTTACATAAACTTTTGGGAGAGACAATATGTAGCATGGGATAAAAATGTGATTCTCTACACAGAACCCATTACATACTAGGCAGTAGGCCCGTTATCTAGCAAACACTTTATTGCAATTTACATCAGTAGTCAGCAGTTTTTTTCCATATGTAGGCTACTTTGCGAAATATATATTTCCTCAAGGAATTAAAATATCGACCAAAAATAAAATTTTTATATTTTTCATACAAAAGTAATGGTCCATTTCACCCGCTAAAGAATATCAGATCATCATTCAAAATTGTTGGCATATTTTTCGACCTATACTCTTACCCGGTGCAAAATTTCGTAGCTATTGATGTATAATTGCGACTTCTAGCTGTAACTCTGTAATCTGATCATGCACACCAACATAATTGGCATCAATTGAAAGGTCAAGCGTTCCACTTGGAAGTATATCTCTCTTGTCCGGAACATCACCTTCAGGAGTTAAGATATAAGCTGTTGTATATTAAAAATTTTCACAATTTTCACACAAAAGTTTTGGTCCATTTAACCCTCTAAATATTATCCGATCGCCATCTCAAATTGCAAGCTTCTCATTTGTGATATACTCTTACCTTATTTAAAATTTACACGTTGATCGGACTATTATTGAGACCTACAGAGCCGCTAGAAAATTGGATAAATATTATGTTTTTGGTCCATTTCACCCGCTAAATATTTCACGATCATCACCAATAAGAATAGGGATCTATTCTGATCTGAACCCGACCTCCATACAAAATTCGTGACGATTGGTCCATAATTGCGGCCTGGAGCGTGTTTACAATTTATAATGGACAGACGGACGGACGGACGGACGGACGGAAGGACGGACGGACACACATCTCAAAATCGCTTTATCTCGTCGAGATATGAAGATTGGTATACCACATTGGGGGTCTCCGACGAATATTTCGCGGTGTTACATGAATTTTTTACCAAAAACAAACTTATAATACCCTTTTCCACATTGTGGTATAGGGTATAATTAATCAGATTTTTGAATTTTTTATCAAATGGTTACAATTTTTTTCTGTGTATCATCTGCAAATACATATTAATATTTTTATGACTCCTAGTATTGACGAGTAATTGTAGTTGTTGCAATCTAAGAATTGCAAGTAGCATTTAGGGAGAAATAATGAACATTTTCAATGCAATTGCACAACAATGATAAATGCATATGCAGATGTTGGACATGTTAGAGATGTATTTATTACATCCTGTAAATGTGTACGTGTTTAGTAATCTACATTATTATGTATGCAAATTGCATCAAATTGTTTCAAACAGTAGTCGGTACAAGGGGAGCTAATGTTGCCAGGAATTCAAGTACAAGCTTTTAAGGAATTTTATGAAATGCTACTTGTCAAATTTTGTTTATATGTGTAGTGGTTTCAATGAGAACGTTTTCAATGCATATTTCGTTCATAGTATCGGAGAGGGAGAAGACAAGCAAATACATAGCCTACTTTAAAAAAATGTATTCACGACTTGAGCTCAATTAAAGAAACTATGCAAAAATTTTCATGGAGCTTCGAAGCTTTAGTGCGGAAAGCACGCCCTTTATTATTGTTCCCTTTATTTTGAATTTTTGTTCTATTTATTAGGACTACTCTATCTGTGTTGGGTTTGCATGTTGTTATTATTTGTATTTTTTGTCAATTATGACCTAACTTCATTTTCTGCTGTTTTTACATCGACCATCAACCACACTAACAAATTTTATACTATATAGTCATTAAAATTCCTACCATTATCACCCATTGGTAATGCTTTACTGCTTTTCATGATCTCTGACAAGTTTTAATTACTTCTCAAAAGAAAAACTCTGTAAAAATCAAAGATCCGGTTAACATCATTTGGCCATTAAAATAAAAAAAAAACTCAAATGACAACTACAATACAATTGTTATTAGAAGACTTTATTGGCTGTCAATTGCGGTAGATGGTTTGCAATGTTGTCGGATAGAAACTGAGAAATTACGGAAATGAAGACTATTTTTTTTTTGAAAATGTCGTACTTGAGGTTTTAAAAGAATAAAATAGTAAAGAAACATCAGTCGACATTGCCGACAGAGATATACCCTCAGCCTGTGTGAATTGAAACTTTCATCTATCGACAAAATCGAATCTTATATAGGATACGCAGATTTTGTGGCCTTTTTTTCGGAAGTAAGAACTTGCCGACAAAAACTATATTTGGTTTGAAGCTTCAAAGTATTGCGGATGATGTACTTGACATAGTACATTTTGGAAGTGAATCTTATTTTTGGAGTCATTCCTTTCATTTCATTTGGTCACCGTATAACTTAGAGCTTATGGACCACTATTTCAAGAAACATTGACATAGCCACGAAAAGCATAATATCGCATAAACAGGACACAAAGAGAAGCATCTGTGTAATTCTCCAAAAGATTTTCGAACAAATCCTAAACTGCACTTGAACAAAAATATTGAACTTCTGTGGTGGAGGAAACGTAAGGAGAAGTGCGCTCCAGCTACTACACATGGTACCAGAGGGATTTTTAAAGCTTTCGAGATATTTCTCAGGAAGTATTTACGTGCCCCTGAAAAACCTTTTACCGTGGTAATGGGTGTAGCGAATACAAGTTGCTACAACAAAGATGAAAGCGATTCGAGAACAGGCGATTCCATATATGAATATTACGAAGGCCAAATTTTGGACCGAATTGGCTGATCCGTTCGAAAGTTATCGTTCTCCAGCTACTACACATGGTCCAATACGGGTTTTTAAAGCTTTCGGGATATTTTCTCAGGAAGTATGGACATGTCCCTGAAAACCTTGTACCGTCGTAAGGGGGCAGCATATACAAGTTGCTACAAAAAAGACGAAAACTGGTAGAAATTTCCCCATGTGCAAATATGGACTAAATCGGTTACTCCCTGCAAGTGTTATCGTACGCACAATTTTCCCTAACATTTGTTGGAGACTTGCCTTAAGGAGTAATCGGTCCACTCCTCCGCCCTCATCTGGCTCATCTTCAAATTTAAAATGTTTTTGGACAAAATATTACGAAGGCCAAATTTTGAACCAAATCCGTTTGAGAGTTATCGTGTAAGAAGCGTCCCGTGGAGGAATTCTATTCTGCAGAAGCCTCTTCTGGACGCTGCCTAATCTATTGATACGACCAAAAAAGCCTATAAGCGACCTTCAAGCATATGGAAGCGTCCTCAGGAACATTTCTATTATAAATAAAACTTTATAGAAGCCTCCAGTGGAGGTCTTTTGTTTTATAGAGGTCTTCTCTGCAGTTTTTTTTTTATTAAAGCATCATCGGCAGATCTTCTATTCTATAGAACTCTACACTTGATGTTTTCTATTATATGGAAACCTACTCTGGAGACCGTTGTTTTATAGAAGTCTCCTCTTGAGGTTTTCTTTTCTAGAGGAACCTTCCCTGAATGCCTTCTACTCTACTGAAGCTTCCTCTGGAGGCTTTTTATTCTTTAGAGGCCTTCTATTGTATGGATGCCTCCTCGGGAGGCCTTCTATTCTAAAAAATACTCCTCTGGAGGCCTTCTGTTCTATAGAAGCCTCCCCTAGAGGCTTTCTGTTCTGTAGAAACCTCCACTGGAGGCCTTCTATTCTATAGAAGCCTCCTCTAGAGGTCTTCTATTCTATAGAAGCATCCACTAGAGGACTTCCATTCTATAGAGCCTCCTTTAAAGGACTTCTATTCATTAGAAAGCTCCTCTGGAGGCCTTCTATTCTATAGAAGCCTCCTCTGAAACCCTTCTTTTCTATAGAAGCCTCCTCAGGCAGACTTCTGTTCTATATGTCTCATCTGGAGGACTTCTATTCTGTAGACATCTCCTCTAGAGGCCCTCTTTCTACAGAAGCATTCTCTGCAGGCTTTTTGTTCTATAGAAACCTCCTTTGGAGGTCTTCTTTTGTAGAGAAACCTTCTCTGAATGCCTTCTATTCTATAGAAGCCTACTATGGAGGCCTTCTATTCCTTAGATGCCTCCTATGGAAGCCTTCTATTCTAAGATGCCTCCTATGGAGGCCTTCTATTCTATAGATGCCTCCTATGGAGGCCTTCTATTCTATAGAAGCCTCCTATGGAGGCCTTCTATTCTATAGAAGCCTCCTATGGAGGCCTTCTGTTCTATAGAAGCCTCCTATGGAGGCCTTCTGTTCTATAGAAGCCTCCTATGTAGGCCTTTTATTCTTTAGAAGCCTCCTATGAAGGCCTTCTATTCTATAGAAGCCTCCTATGGAGGCCTTCTATTCTACACAAGCCTCCTATGGAGGCCTTCTATTCTATAGAAGCCTCCTAAGCCTCCTATGGAGGCCTTCTAGTCTATAGAAGCCTCCTATGGAGGCCTTCTATTCTATAAAAGCCTCCTGTAGAGGTCTTCTATTCTATAGAAGCCTCCTATGGAGGACTTCTATTCTATAGAAGCCTCCTATGGAGGCCTTCTATTCTATAGAATCCTCCTATGGAGACCTTCTATTCTATAGACGCCTCCTATGGAGGCCTTCTATTCTATAGAAGCCTCCTAAGGAGGGCTTCTATCCTATAGTTGCGTCCTCTGGGTACCTTTTCTATTCTATAGAAATCTCCTCTAGGGGCCTGCTTTTCTATAGAAGTCTCCTTTGAATGTCGTGCAAGGACACCTCCTACACAAAACGCAGTTAAGTCCAGGTTTTTGCTGCAGGTAGTCTTAATGAAGATTTCGTCTTTCGGTCCGGTCAAACTTAACGCCATCTTTTACTTATTTTGAATTTATAAAATTACTGCCCACAGATTTATTTAAGAATATCCGTCTTGGGAACTTTGACAGAGTATTGAACTTGGTGTTGAAGACGAAGTCATTGCGAGATTAAATGCCTCCTTAAAGCACAAGTCTGTCCCACCATCCTCACTCCTGTCACTTCCCGTAAACTGCACCTTAAACACACACTCCAACTTTTTCCCACCACCAAAAAAATATTGATTGCCAAACATGACATGATAACTTTTTAGCAACACTTCAGGCCATAGATGAGGGAAAAAATGAACATTTGAGCAAATAAGAAAACTTCGACGACCTGTAGCCAAAAGTTCAAACGAACAAAGAATGAAATGTAAAGTTTTCCTATAATATAAGGGTTCAAGAAATATATTCTGCAAACAAAAAACAATATGCTGAAACATTTTGCCAAAGTATTTTGAATATTTTAACAGATAATTTCATAGAAAGATTTGTTATATACACATAAAGAGGGGAGAGCACGAAAAGGGGTAAAAGAAATGGTTACGATAAGAGTCTGCCAAACAAATTGAAATAACTTGACAAAACTTTTGCAAGTAGATAAACTTAAGTTCAATACCAATTTGTAAATTAAAAGTCGATTTTGTTTAGCTTGTTTTTTTAATCAAAATTCCTACCTTCTTACCTAACAGCGTATATGTAGTCGAATAAATATTAAACACTTTAAGTTTTGAGACAGAAGCTACTAAAAGTGTCATGTTCCTGGCGTGACATTTTCAATGTTTTTCGTATTTTGTATGAAAATAATATTAATGTTTTTTTCTACGACGAACTAATCCAAGTTCTGCTATTGTAGGCACTATTTACACTATTATTTTAATCACATTAATTTAGTTTTGTATTGTAAATATTACAGAGCTTCAATTTTCAATATATTCATAATGTTAATTTGCTTTAAATAAACCACTCTACCCAAATTCATATTATGGAATAAAATTACAGGGGGAAATATTCCCAGTTCGTAGTTTGTTGAAGCATAGAGAGAGAGCACTCCCATACCTCACCACACCATATAGAATACAAATCTTACATTATAAATTTACCAAGCCTAACCCTGCGTTTACAAATGCCAGGACAGTTGACTTCATGTATTGATTGTCAAAATCCCAAAACTTGTCTTTGTGACGTAGGCGTCCAGCCAATTGCAAAAACAGTTGTAAAATTATGAATGAGAATCATCGATTTCTTTTTGTTTTCCATTCACATATTTTGCTTTTGTTCATGTTCTTTTGTTTTTAACACATTTCAATTATTATCACACACATTTTTACACAAAATGTAAAAAATTTGTTAAACCTACTGTCTGTGAAAAAATATGGACAGCTGAGAGACAGCCGACAAATGTAGGTAGATGTTAGTAAATCAGAGTTGCATTTGAAGACAAATTGTCTGGTGTAAACGCCTGGTAAAAGCACACCAACAAAAATTCATTTATTGAAACTGCATTGACCAACAACAAACCCAAAAGGTAGGCAACACTTATCTGCCAATGACACAGAGAAGACTGTCATCGTCATCATTATCAGCAGCAGCAGCAACAACTATAGTAACAGCCACAACAGCAACAGGGGTATCTTTGCCAGTTTATTTGCAATTCGATATTATATAAATTATTATGGGAAAGAGATTTTTATATACACATTTCGCAATGCGTACCGAAATACAATTTGATTACACTGAATTCGTACAGAAATTGGTGTGTGTAAAGACATTCGCATGTATAATATTTTATTGATCAATGTAATATAGTATATGAAATATGTATGTCGTACTCGTTTCGATTACAGTTGGCCTAAAAATATGTTACACTCACATATAAAATTGGTTCATATTAGGAAATATGCACAATTTTAATAGGGCGCCAACAAAGACTGGTGTTTTCTTTTTGTACAAGGGACTACTTCTAATGGTTTGCTTGAAATAAAGAGAGAGATAGAAATATACAGAAAACAATTGAAAGACCAACTATTAACAGAGAACCCTTAAAAGGTCTTCTGTACTGAGATGAATGGACTTCTATATTCATAGGACCTTTGTGAAGGCTTCTGTTGTCATAGGACCCTTCAAGGGTTTTCTAAAGACAGAGGAGTTTTAAAATGTTCCATATACACAGACAATTTTTTAAAGGTTTTCTCTAACCGTAAGTCAATTGAAGAAGAGCTTTTCATGGTAATCTATAGCCAAAAGACTGAAAAATCTTCTGTAACCATTACAGTTGGGTAATCTATTTCCAACTTCACTGTACTAGTTCCAAAACGTGTAAGTAACGTCATCAAATCTAACATCACGGTGCTCTTGAATCAAATTTAAATGGAAGGTGCTTACACCTGGGAAGTTTTTGCGAATTCTGAAACTACAATGTTCATAGATGAGAAAAATCAAAAAAACAAAAAAAAAATCGCCGGAGCGCTTTTTAAATAAATCGCGATTCAAGTTGACATTTTTAGGGGTTGTTAAGGTTTTTGCACTTTTGCTTGGAAACCGCAAGTCCTATCAAAACGAGACTGAAGATGATGTTGTAGCTATGCAAATTCTCTACAAGATTGACCTTTACGGTATTTTCGTAGGTTTTACCGTTTTTCAGATATTGAAGTTCAAATTGGGACAATGCACTGACTGGTTTTTTGGGTTTTTTGTTAGGGTTTCGCGATTTTGCTTGAATACGGCAAGTCTTATCGGCATTGGACCTAAGAAAATCTTATAGCTGTGAAAATTCTCTACAAGACTGGCTTATGGAATTTTTCCTAGGTTGTACCATTTTTTAGATATATAAGTTTAAGTTGGGAAATTGCAGTCATGCCATTGTTTTATAAGGAAACGATACAGAATTAAATTGAATTTGAATTGTCCCAATTTCAACTTCTATATCTCAAAAGTTGTAAAATTTACGAAAATATCTTAAGGTCAGTCTTGCAGAGAATTTTGATAGCTACAACACTTTCTTTATTCCTCTTTTGATAGGACTTGCGGTTTCCAAGCAAAAGTGCAAAAACCTTAACAACCCCTAAAAATGTCAACTTGAATCGCTATTTATTTAAAAAGCGCTCCGCCGATTTTTTTTTTGTTTTTTTGATTTTTCTCATCTATGAACATTGTAGTTTCAGAATTCGCAAAAACTTCCCAGGTGTAAGCACCTTCCATTTAAATTTGATTCAAGAGCACCTTAACATGTGATAATATGTATACACAGCTTCTTCAGCAATATAGTTCATTTGACAGCACTTTAATAACCAGATGATCATTGAACCAGAAGACCATTGGAAAAGCACTAAAAGGTTTTCTAAATCCAAATGTCTTTTGAGAAGTCTTCTATGGTCAAAACACCTTTGAAAGATATTTCAAGGATCTTCTGGCCATAGCCATATCGAGAGACTTCTGAATATAAAAGATCTTTCAAGGGTCTTCTTAGCATAAAGGACATATAAAAAGTTGCCAGACTGTAGAAGACTTTTCAAAGGTCTTCCGGCTTTCAAAGTTCATCTGGGATATATAATGTCTTCTGACTATAGAAGACCTTTCAAAGATCTTTCAAGGGTCTTCTGGGCATAAAGGACATATAAAAAGTTCTGCTTGCTATAGTAGGCATATCAAAAGATTCCAGACTGTAGAAGTCTTTCGGCTTTAGTAGACCCTTAAAAGTATCTCTGGCTATAGAAGACCTTTTAAAGCTAAAGTCTTCTGACTATGGAATACCCTTCATAGTTTGTCTGGGCACAGACAAAGGTCTTTTGGCTACAGAAACCCATTCGAAGGCCTCTGGCTATAGAAGATCTTTAAAATGTCTTCCGGAAGAAGACATATGAAAGGTATTCTGGCTATAGGAGACCTTTTAAAGACCTTTCAAAGGTATTCCGGCATATCAAAGGTATTTTGGCTTTAGAAGACCTTTTAATGGTTCTCTGAGCATAGACGACATACCTTGAGCTATAGAAAACCATTAAAAGCTGCCCGGCTATAAAACAACTTTCAAAAATCATCTGGCTATAGAAGACCTTATGACCATGAAAGACATATTAAATTTTTCTTGCTATAAAAGTCCTTTTAAAGGTCACCTGGCTACAGAAGACCTCTGAAAGCTCTTTTGCTGTAGGAAACCTTTCAAGGATCTTTCGAAGGTATTCTGGTATATTTAAAGTCTTCTGGCTATAGAATACCCTTCAATGGTTCTCTTGGCACATAGGACATGTCAAAGGTCTTTTCGCTAGAGAAAAACTTTCAAAGGGCTATCGAAAACTTTTCAAAGACCTGTTAAATGTCTTCTGGCTATAGAAGAACTTTCACAAGTCATCTGACTCTAGAACTTTCAAAGGTCCGCTCGCTATGAACGACTTTTCAGAGACCTCTCAAAGGTTCTCTGACCATTGAAGAAATATCAAAGGTCTTCTAGCTATAGTATACCTTTCAAAGGTCCTATGGCAACAGAAGGCCTTTCAAAGGTCCTCTGACTATAAAAGACATTTTAAGGTCGCCTGTCTATAGAAGACTTTTCAAATACCTTTCAAAAGTCTTCTGGATATAGGTATAGAGTCTTCAAAGTTCTTTCAAAGGTCTTCTGGATATAGAAGAACTTTCAATGATCTTTTGGTTATAGAAGAAGACATATCAATGTCTTCTGGCTATAAAAGACCTTTCAAAGATTTTCTGGCAACAGTAGATCTTTCAAAGACCTTTCAAAGGTCTACTGACATAACAACAGACCTCGTGTTATAAAAAAACCTATGAATAGCTTTTTGACAATAGAAAACTTTTCAAAGGTCTACTGGCTAGGGAAGAATTTTCAAAGGTCCTCTGGCCATGACAGACCTTTCAAAGGTAGGTGACAACAGAGGACCTTTCAAAGGTCCTCTGGCTATTGAAGACATTTTTAAGGCTATAAGGTCTATAGAAATCTTTTGAAAGACTTTTCAAAAGTCTTCTGAGATATCAGAAGTCTTCTGGCAATAGGTATAGAGTCTTCAAACGTTTTTCAAAGGTACTATGGATATATAAAACCTTTCAATGATCTTTTGGCTGTAGAAGGTTTTCTGGTCTGGCTATAAAAGACCTTTCAAAGGTCTACTGACAAAAAAGCCCTCGTGTTATACAAATACTCTGAAAAGCCTTTTGAACCGTACGAAATCTCTCGAATGGATTAACCGATGTGGTCTAAAATTTCGGTTTCGTAATATTTTGTCCAAACTTAGTTTAAATTCGAACATTTTTCATATCGGTCCACTCCTTCGGGCAAAGGTAAAAAATTTTGCTAAAATTATGCGCACGATAAGTAATGAAGCCAGTAACCGAGTTGTTTCATACTTTGCATATCATAAAATTTCTACCAGACATAGATGAGATTCCAATATGGACGGGTACCTCCAACACAATATTTGGGAAAAGTGCAGTTTACGGTCTGTTCTTGAATCGCTTTGATTTTTTTTTGCAACAACTCGTACTCGCTGTCCCACATTACGAAGACACAATCATTTCAGGAGCAAATCCATATTTGCTGAGAAAATATCCCGAAACCTGTAAAAACCCCCGGCACCAAATGTAGTGGCTGATGCCCACTATAACTCTCGAACGGATCAACCGATTTGAACTACATTTTAAAATACGTAACATTTTGCCCAAAGATTGTTTAAGTTTAAAGGTGGCCATGTCGGTCCACTCCTTCGGGTACCTCCCTCACAAAAGTTGAATGACAACTCTCAAAGGAAGCAATCGATTTGATTCAAACTTTGAACATCATATTATTCCTTCCATATATAATTCGGATATGAATATGGATGGACTATATCGATCCACCACTTTAGGTACCTCCCACAAAAAAATTCGGAAAAGTGAAATTTAAGAGCTCCTATCGCATAGTTTTGATTTTTTCCCCTGTCTACTCTTACGATTGTAGATTTTTTTCGGGGGCAAGTCCACACTTTCTTAGATAATGGCCTAAAAGCTCCGAAAAAAAACTCTGACGGCACCAACTAAAAGGCATATCCGAAAAATAACTCTCGCTGGGAGTTTCTGATTTTTCCAAACATTGCATTATTTCATCCAGTCATTTATCAGTTGGGTATATGGACTATATCGGTCCTGTCCCACCTGTACCTCCCACACAAAACTTGTTAAAATGCAATTTGAAGACTCGCCTCGGATCTATTTTAAATTTTACGCAGAAGGTTGTTTTTATGGACCCTATTACAACGGTAATGGAGCCCAAAAGCTCCAAGAAACCCCTACCGGCACATACCAAAACGACCAGTGTGCCATTTGTTTTTACCAAACTGATTGTATTTCTCCGTCAGTACAGGTGATTGATACTTTCTCACTTATTATTAAGGAAAGTCGTATTTTTTGTCTCTAAAGAGACAAAAATATTCTTTTGTATTACCCTGTACATCATTAATGGTTCAAACGCTCATTTATTTTCACTTCCCTTGCTGGCCAGCATACGATGAGGGTGGAATTTGTGCCCAACAAATGTGTTAATTATTGAAACTTTTTCGGAATTAACTAGTGAACTATGTTGGCTACTTGTACAGTTTATCAAATATTTAAATATACACAATTTAATTGTTCATTGATGCTGATCCAATTTAAACATTGGCCGTCGTGTTACAGAGGGAATAATTATTTTGTTGTAATGGAAAAAAGTAATCACTTTATGGTGAAATATTTATTGGATACATTTTGGCGGGCAATTTGTAATGGGCAAAAATTAGTCGATAAAAACATTATTCTTTTAATTTAAAAAATAAGAATTAAAAATCTTCCTTTACGTTGACTCAATAACGGGCGTGCAATAAAATATCCTATTTATGCGAGAATAAGAAAATTAATTGCTTACTGGACCTGGAAGGACTTTGTGGATATCAAGAATATTGTAAGTCGGGGGTGAGAAAATATGTATGAATATATAAAAACAATTTCTGAATTTTTTTTTCAATATCCAATGATTATTCAATATCCAATCACCAAGTGCGAAACATGACGTGTTGTCGTTACTGCGACAATTTCTTTGGCATTGTTCTTCTTCATTTACACAAATCGTCTGTTCATTCATTAATTTCATTTGTATAACTTTCCACAAAATGGTGTATGTGAGAGTGTGTGCGATCTGCAAAGTAAGTCATAGCTCTTTTAAACACTGCATTTTAATATCGAACGGATAACATTTCAATGTTTGGGCCATTTGCAATGTCATCTGCTTTGTTGTGTGCTCTTTTCCGGCCATTTTCAGTTTTCATGTTCCCATCGAACAACCAGACGGAGTTGTTGATATAATGTTATGGCATTATTACCACCAGTTCCTGCCTATCAGAAGTCACTGATGCATTCAGAGTCAATGCGATAAACAAATGTTGAAATATGTTACCACAACTAGGCTAAAAATGCTACAGCATTATTGTGGTGTATTCAGAGGAAAGTTGAACGAATCGTTCTTTAACTACAAGTAAAAAATGGAAAGCTTAACTTTTAACATGTTAATAAACTTTACTTTAAGTTCTCTTTGTGCGTGAATGTGCGTATTAATGACATATTAGATTTCGACAGCAGTGTAATATTCAAGACCTCTTAAGTTATTTTTTAATCTAATGGAATTCGTCCGACTTGAAACCAATGCCGTAATTAAAATTGTTTATAGATATTTGTATTTAATTAATAAATATTGATTTTTTGGAGAGTTCATAGAGGAAAACAGGTATGAAAAGCGTTAAGTTCTCCCGGGCCGAACTTTATATACCCTCCTCCACCACTGTATTGATGTAAATATAAACAACTTGTTACTACTAAACTCTTTCTCTACGTTAAACTAGACACTCAGCTTCTTACTGTCACAAACCAATACAGTGCACGGAAAACCCATAGTGTATCTTTGGAATGTGTGACACATATATGGTAACGATCTCCTACCAAATAAAAAATTTCTTAGATCCCCTAACACTGGGATGTTAAGCGACCACGTAACCATCGGTGTTCTCAAGGTTTGCAGTTAGGGTACCAACTGTATTTAAACGGAGCCTCGTTGATACCTGGGCGAATCAACGAGTAATTATCATGCCCTTACCGTATTAAGGAAGCTATGCTGAGGTAGATCTCAGCTCCTCCACAACTCAATATCCCATGGACATTCAAAATTTAAACAAAAAAACCAAAAACCCAAAAACCTCAAGATGAACGTTCGACTGATGTAGGTGTGGATACCTTGGCACCCTCAGTCTTTACACTCCTCACTATCCCTGGACATTGACAACGATTCCCCTAATATTACGGCCAGCAGCTCTAACTCTGCTACAAAGCGGACTGAAAATATGGGCGGGGACGACACTCCGGAACTGGACCATATTAATGACAGTTTGAATAGTCAGAGTCTAGTGCTTCTCAATTTAATTGAGGAAAGCGTCCCCTTGACACTCCTGGAGGAAAGCATCCCGGATAAAATTTGGGAAAAATTATCGCTGACTGAGGAGGAGGAAGATATAAACGCGACAGTGATCCATGTACCTACCTCTAGTCTAGCTAATGACCCCCCATGCGGTGATGCTTTGGTATCGGACAAACCTCTGCTTCTAAGGCAAAAAGCAGAAGAGGAGGAGAGTGGCGCGAGCAAAGAACCTATCGATAAGATGGACGATTCGCTGAATCCACAGACCTCCAGTTCTGCCAAAGCCAATGATGCAAGAGACAAAAAATCGTACCGAAGGGCAACTAACTATTGTAATTGGTATGCCAATAAGGATCCCAACACCATCAGCGTAAGGGAATTTCAAATGATACGGTCTAATTTTAAGTTCGTGAGCAGATTTGAAAGAGAATATCCTCACGTAACAAAGAGGGAAGTGCGTGTCAGTGAAATCCCTACGTCAAGTGCGGGAGTAACCCCCATCGAAACCTCCGAAGAGGTGACGAAGGGAGGAGACTTCAGCTCTACATATATGTGAATGGGTAGGTTTTTGCGAGTAAGTTTTCTACCTTCTGGGAACACAAAATTCCAAGTAACAACCAATCCGGAAAAAATCTTCAAAAAATCTTAAATTTGGTGGTACCCTTACCAGGTGGCTTTAGAAAAACGTGGACGTATGCTGTCTGATTTTTTGCAAGGAATGTTTTGTGCCTGTTATAATTTTTTTAAAACTATCAAAATGTCGAACATTTTTGTGTTCCGTTCTAGGGGACTATATAAAGACATATACAGACAAGATTCTGCCGAAAAGTTTTATACTCCAATTCCAGTGATGTATTGAGGCAACAACTTTCAAAATACGAAAATCGGAAAGTACCGTTCTATGGGGCCAACATAAAGACGTGGACGTATACCAACAAATTTCAGGTGGAAAGTTTTATACCCCTAACGAAGACTAAATTCCAAATTTCATACATTTTGGTGGTACCGTTTTATGCTTAATGAAAGCACTCCTCGTCCCGATAACATATCAGCACAATGGAGAATGATTGCGCACTCCATGCAATCAGCCGCAAAATCCATACTTGGATTCCAGAGACCTCTACCAAGGAACCCATTGTATGACCAGGAGTGTCGTATAGGGCTACTCTACAATCAGCTGCAACGCGTAGCGCACGAGAGTGGTATGGGGAGAAAAGCGCCGAGGAGAAACGTCTTTTCCGCGGGAAAAAAGAGAGGGAAAAGCAGGAGTGTGAAAAAATCGAGATGTTCATCAACCTAAATGAAGTCCGTAAATTCTACCAAAGAGTGAAACATCAAACTGATGGCTTTGGTACAGGCACATACTCCTGAAGGGACCAGCAAGGTAATATGGTAACTGATACAGATAGTGTGCTAAGGTTATGGAAAGAGCACTTTTCCAAACTGTTGGTATCCAATAGTACTGAAGACGACGAAGATGCCACATATCCAATCCCAAAAGATGGTATTGAATGTATATCACCCGGCCAAGATAAGGTAAAGACAGCAATAAACCGGCTGAAGAATAATAAGGCACCAGGAGCTGATGGCCTACCAGCCGAGCTGTTTAAAACCGGAGGCGAAACGCTGATAAGGTGTATGCTTCAGCTAGTTAGCATCATCTGGCAGGAAAAACGCGTATCCGACGATTGGTACCTGAGCATCCTGTGTCCCGTCCACAAGAAAGGATATAAGACTGTATGATCTAACTATAGGGGCAAAAGTCTTCTTTCTATTGGCTACAAAATAATGTCAGGGATATTGTGCGAACGACTAAAGCATATGGTCAACGAAATAATTGGACCATATCAATGCGGCTTTAGACCTGGCAAGTCCACTGTTGACCAGATATTTACCCTGCGACAAATCCTAGAAAAGACCCAAGAGATGCAGATCGACACCTGCCACATTTTTGTCTATTATAAAACAGCCTTCGACAGTCCCCTACGTTCAATCGTATTACAAGCCATGTCTGAATTTGGTATCCCCGCAAAGCTCATACGGCTTTGTAAAATGACTTTAACTGACACTCGATCCTCAGTTAAAATAGGAAAGAACCTCTCCGAACAGTTTTATACCAAAAGAGGTTTCAGACAAGGAGAAAGCCTTGGACGATCAGTAAAAGAAGTAACTGATACCTTTGTGAAGATCGAAAGAGAATTTGCTAAAGTGGGTCTAGCGGTAAACGGCGAGAAGACCAAGTTGATAATGTCGACGTGCAATGCGACCTTACAGCTCGGATCAATTGTTGAAGCTGGCTCCTATAATTTTGAGGTAGTGAAAGACTTCGTATACCTCGGCACCACCGTAAACACAACAAACAACATCAGTTGTGAAATAAAAAGAAGAATTGTATTGGCCAACAGATGCTACTTTGGCTTGAGTAAGCACTTCAAAACAAAGCCACAACTCGTCAAACAAAAGTAACACTTTACAAAACAGTGATACTACCCGTGCTGATGTATCGCTCCGAAGCATGGCTACTTGCGCAATCGGACAAGACAGTGCTTGGTGTGTTTGAGAGAAAAATTCTTCGAAAGATCTATGGACCAATCTGCGTTGATGGTGAATATCGACGTCGTATGAACCACGAGTTTATCTGTTTAACGAAATCATTTTAATAAACGTATCGAGATACAACGATTGCGTTGGCTAGGCCATATCATAAGAATGAGCGATGATGAACCTGCTAAAAAGGCGTATAAATACATGGCCACATGGCGGTACACGCAGAACTCGCAGACCAAGGAATCGATGGAGAAAACAAGTGGAAGAAGAGATGAAAAGGCGCAATATTCCAGAGAGCGAAGCAACAATTAGAGAGAATTGGAGATTTTTTCTTAGTCCGGGTTATAAAACAAATGTTCTGTAATTGGCCAGGTAAGTAAGTAAGTAATGTCCCACGTACATACAATAGATTTTACCGAAATTTCATCAACCTACTTCAAACCTCACAAAAATTAAAAATTTTTGCCTAAGAGCAGATTAAAAGTCTGTTCGAGAGTTAATTTTAAGTTGATTGAGTTTCTATTCTAATTTCACCTTATAGAAGAAATGTTCCGTTAAGAGTCATTTAAGAGTTGAATAAATCTTGTTTGTAATTTAATGTCATAAAAATACTTTAGTATGATTCGCTTTTTATTTCCAAATTAAATCAAGATTTTACAGTTTCCCTCACAACTTAAACATGCTACCGTCATTAAGTGTCAAACAGGTCCGGCGTTGTGACGACCTGTTTTAGTGTTTGTCGAAAGCTTTTACACTACTCTTCACCGGTAGTTTTGGGAGTAAGTTAACAGTGGTGGTCAATGAAAAAAGTCACATACAGTGGGAAGCTGTAGGTGTGTTAAGAGAAACATTTTCAGCCATATCCCTGTTGCACATATGTAAATATTTAAAATATAATGCAATAAATCGTTTTTGCTGCTTTAAACGCAGCGTTTTTTTAGAGGACGATTTTGGGGTGGTTATTTTCCATGATTGTGATTGTTTGTTTTACTTTTTCATATCCTGGTATTCAAGAAATAAAGCTTTCACTAACAGCCATGCAAATATCATGATCATGAACAGGTGTATAAAATGTTGTGGCTTTTTTTTTCGTTCAATTTCATGCAATAGAATGCTGACATTTGCAGAATAATGTTGGGAAGAGAGACATGGAAATTTTGTATTTTTAATAAGACAATAGTTCAATGTCAATGCCAATGCCTTAATACGTCCGTATTTCCACAGAGTTTGTGGTGAAAAAAGTAGAACACATGTATTCTTATGAATAGTACCGAAATATCTCGAGCGTATTTTATTTCAAGTTGAAAAAATATGAATATTGTTGTTTCAGAATCCGCAAAAACTTCCCAGGTATAAGCACCTTTCATTTAAATTTAGTAAAGGCGCACCGTGTATAATATGTTTTGTATATACATACGTATGGGTGAGTTTTCTATTCTGAAAACGAAAGCCAAATAAATCATGAAAATCAATTTATTGCAAAAGAAAATTAATATTTCTACGAATGAAAAAAGGTTTAATATGTTTTAATTGCGGTTTTGTGTTTTAAACGGGATTTCGGCCATAACGTATTTGGGTAATAGGGACGCCCTAAGAGTGCTTTTGTGGTAGGATGGTGAATTCTTACAGTACGTCGCGTTGAAAAAAATTAAATGTTCTTCATTGAAATGTTCTTCATATTTGTGTAATATTGATTTTATTATTGTTATTTGAAAAAAAAAAATAGTTTTGCATATCATCCATCAATGGTATTTGTGTCGACTAAGCACAATTTAACACACACATGTGCGCAAGCATATCAACAGTTCAACGTCATTGTTTAGATTGCATATTGTGCTTTCTAGGCTATTTTATACCCTCAGCATTTATGCTAACGCGGGTATATACACTAGGGCTATAACCAAAACAAGTAAGAGAGGGCTATAGTCGGACGGGCCGACCATGTGATACCCTACACCACTTGCCCTGAGTATTAGTTTTGCACGGCATTTATTTTATATTATTGCGACAAGTTATATTTTGTTTTAAAATTTGCATTAAGAACGAGACTAAAAGCATTTAAAAATAGCATTAGATGACTTTTACCGAATTGACCAAAGAACAAGTAAGAGAGCATCAGTCAGCTGTGCTGGCGAAGATATATCCTCAGTCTCTGACAAAAAAGAAGCAAACATAATAATTTTACAGTACATAAAATATATTGATTTTGTATCACGAGTTTGCTTCAAAATTCGTGTGAATCTGTAGTACCGTAATATGGGGCTATACCAAATCACAAAAGTGTACCAACAATTTTAAGTAAGCAAACTTCTAATTCAAAGAGAACTCCAAATACTAAATTACGTTAAACTAGGTTTGGATGCAATTTTTTACAAAAGTTTGAGAGTTATATTGCATATCAGACGCTTTAGTATGTGCCGGCAAGGTTTTTTGCAGTTTTCGGCTATTTCAGGAAGTATGGACTTACTCCGGAAAAAATTGTATCGTTGTAATAGGGAGCGAGACGAGTCCTCACACGGCACTATTTCCAAATTTTTTTGGGAGGTAATATAATATAATACAATGCGCAAAGTTTGCACAAATCAGAAACTCCCTGCGAGAGTTATCTTGCGAATTTTTCATTTTAGTTGGTATCGTCAAGTATTCTTCATGCTTTTAGGGCATTATCTCAGGAAGTATGGTCTTAACTTGTACAGTCGTAAAGGAGGCCGCAAGGACAACCTGCTGAAATGAATCAAAATAATCCGAGAGGAGATCTTAAACGTATTTTGTGTGAAAGGCACCCGAAGGAGTGGATATAGTCCATATTCGAACCCTACGTATGTCTAGAAGGAATAATATGATGTTCAAAGTTGGGACCAAATCGATTGCTTCCTTCAAGAGTTATCGTCCTCGCCATTTTACTGGTGCAATCAAATTTTGAAGTTGGTAATATTTTTCTCGATATTAGTTTAAGTTCGAAAATATGTCATATGGATCCACTCCTTCTTCCCACGCAAAAGCTCACAAGTTTTCTGTAAAATGGTCAGAGGCTGAGGATATATCTTCATCAGCAAAGCGGTAAAAGTAGTCTAATGCTATTTTTAAATTCTTTTAGTTTCATTCTTAATATAAATTTTAAAACAAAATATAACGTGTCGCAATAATATAAAATAAATTCCGTGTAAAACCAATGCTCAGGGCAAGTTGTGTAGGGTATCACATGGTCATTTAAAATTAATTTCGAAATTTTTGAATATTTTAGAAGGAATTATAAAAAGCATTTTAATGCACAGTCATTAATATATATTGTATATTATAAAATAATACTCATTCCTCGCTTTTTTGCTTGTTTCCTTCTTATTACAATTTCCGCCAATGTAATTTCTTACATGTACTTATAAACAACAACAAATTTCAAAAGAAATTGGCATATCCTAATCTGAATGCCTAAGCACAACTACCTTTGTATGGCTATGTGTTTTCATAATTAAAAAATGTGGTAGATTTTAAAATTAATTTTGAAATTTTTGAATATTTTAAGAGGAAGTATAAAAAGTATTTTAATGCACAGTCATTAATATATATTGTATATTATAAAATAACATTCAGTCCTCGCTTTCTGCTTTTTTCCTACTTATTACAATTTCCGCCAATGTAATTGCTTATATGTACTTATAAACAACAACAAATTTCAAAAGAAATAGGCATATCTTAATCTGAATGCCTAAGTACATGACAGCTGCCTTTGTATGGCCATGTCCTTGCATAAATAAAATCTTATCGTAACATCATAACCCATTGCGAAGTTTATCTTATGCATTTCTATCTGTAATATTCCCCACATATTTTAAAGGAATTATCTTTTGCTATTGCCTCTCATATGCCTTTGTAAAGCTCTCTACTAAGGAAATCTTAAACAAGATAAGGCTAACAGCGAAAGCACAAATATTTGTCCAAATTTGATAGCGCTAAGAAAATGCTTGTATCAAAATGTTAATTTCAAATATGGCAGTTGAAGGTTAGGAAAATGGTTGAAAGCTGGAAACAAAAAACATAAGTAAATGTTATGGGAAATTTATCTTTCATTTGTAGGCAAACTCTATCCCCATTTAACCCATTTAATATACATACAGTGGTGTGAAAAATAATAAGGACACTTCAATCCATAACCAAGATTACATTGAAAACTAACTAAAAAAGTGAAAATTACATTAGTTTATAAAATTTATTGTTTTCTTAAAATGTTAAGAAAAGTATTATATAAATATTTTGATTGCTTGTAACCATATTTTATTTGAAACGGATCGCCTTATTTTATTGGGGCGCACCCAATGTGTGTAGACCTTAACACGTTTGACGTCATACGCTATGCTATACGCTACGTCAAACATTATTGTCATTACTGACATGTCCAATTACATTCACTCACACATGTGTGTGAATATCAAACTAGATCGAACATCACTGTGATCATTATAAAAAAACCAGCAAACGAAGAAGACATCAAGAAAAGAAAATTAAAATCCTCGTGATAAACATTTTTTTCCTAAGTGGAATATAAAATTTTAAGTCGATATTTCTATTCTCAGCAAATAAGTGCACAGTCAACATAATTTCGTTTGTGATCAGTGATATTATTTCCAACAAGACCTCAATACACCAAACAGAGGTAACAAATTGGACATTGTAGTGAAATCATGAAAATGAAAAATTATTTTTCACCTAGGTCCGATCGTGTGCCGACATTATTCTCGTGCTGTGCCTACAACACATCTTATTAAGGCAAATTTTTAACGAATGCAGCTTATTAAATATTTTTGGATAAAGTGCCCGAGGAAAAGAATGGATGTATGACGTAATTACAACATTGTACAAGTTGCAGAAAACTTCCACAAATAACTAATGCTTCCAAGCGTGGTGCATCCAGACCTAACCACACAAACAATTTATGCGGTGATGTATAAATGAAATTATTATGTCGTGAATATCTGACATTTACATCATAGCCCACATTAATTTGAATAGACATCATAATTATTGCAAAATTGGAATTCTTAAATTAAAAATTTTTTCCCCTATCGAATTGTTGACATTTTTATGAAATTTTGCTTAACATAAATAACGGTTCTAAACCGACATAATTACATATTCATATGTATGTAATACATATTTATACACAATTTTTTTTTTGACTTATCGAATTTTGCTTTCTCTGAATTTCTTGCTTTCTGTACATAACGGTACTTAGTTGACCTTCATGTACATACATAATTAGATATACATATTTTTTATTTCCTTTTGTAAACAACATCCCGTTAGGAATTTAAGAAATAGTTTAATGTTTTTGTAAAAGAAGATGAGTGTCAAATATTAGAACACAACCCAGCAAACATTTTTAGATCTGACCCAAAAATAATATTTTAATGGGTAATTTTTTCGAGTGCTAGATTATTGAGCTCAATCATCAGGCTATTTTAATAGACTTTTTGGTTAGTGCCATTGCACAAAATGGGGTTTTTGTTATAAACAAAAAATATTTTGACATTTAGCCTTTTTCTTAGTTTTCCCTTTTTCTATTTTTTATGTTTAATTAATTTAATAATTATTGCAAATATGCATTTAATTTTCAAATTTTAAATTTAATTATTTTTCCTAATCTTATTATGAATTATGTTCAATAAAATGAATTTTGTTATGAATATGAAATGCTAAACTGACTTCGCATTTAAAAGGAATGTTGGGTAACCAAGGCTTTTAGGATTTGAAGGTCACATTAAGGGACATTGTTAAATTAAAGGTACATACAATGTCATAGGTGACAGGGTGGGACAAGTGTACCTCGGTATGACATAAGACCTCGTCATACCACAAATGGTCACAGGTAAGATACAACAATGACTCACAATTGACCTTGTGCAATATAATTTAAAATCAACTCTACTTTTTTTAATAAACGTTTGGTTCCCGTGGCATGGAATGTTTATGTTAATATGTTCGCGCGCTGAAGAATAATGGGTTGAGAACTTACCTCCTGGATGAGCTAGCCAGGCAAATTTGTTATCTTACCATGCCCAAACCGACCTCGTATATTTTTCATACATTTTTATTCGATTTTATGCTTTGATTTTATTCAGCGGATAGCCAGCGCGTAACATATTTATCTTTTATATTTTATGCGAATTGTCGTAGTTTGGTGTGTGAAAAATAATAAGGACACTACTTGACATCTTTTAATAAGGACCAAACTTGAAAGAAATTAATGCAGGTTTTTACTAAATAATGGTAGATAAAGTGTTTCAGTGTCATTAATACTTTGTAGACGATCCTTTGTTTTCTAAAACGGAAGCGCATCGTCTGGGCATCGAGTCGACCAAATTTTGGCACTTCTCTACTGGTATCGCGTCCTACGCAACCTGTATAAGTTGCAAAAGGTCGCCATAATTTGATGGACACTTTCCCCTGCTTGATTTTTTAACTTCATTCCACAACATTTTTCAATCGGGTTCAAATCAAGGGATTGTATGGGCCATTCTAACAACTTAACATGATTATCCTGGAACACCTTTTTTAATTTTGACGTCATTTTTGGGTCATTAACCTTGCTGAAGACTCATTTGAGAGGCACACCCAATTCAGCATACGGAAGAATTATATTTTTCAAAATTTCAATGTAATCTTTTGATTTCAAAAACACTTTGAATACTGTATAGAGACCCCACAGCATAGTAAGAAAATGAGCCCCACACCATGCTGTTACCTCTGCCATATTTAGCCGCCTTCAGAGTATATTTTGGGTTATATTATTGATTTTTAGGTCTTCAACCCTGATAAACTCCTCTATCGGAACAAAAAAATATATTTGGTTTCATCAGACCAAAGAATGGTACGCAATTTTTCTTAGACCAAGCGATGTGATTTCTAGCAACCTGTTTTATTTGCTGGATATTTTTTTACCCTACACCACTACGTGGGAAGTGTATAATTTTTCGATTAAAATGATACTTTTCTGACACTGTGAGCTCTAATATGGCGGAGTTGTTAGGAGTTGTTGATGTGTCAAAATTAATATTTAAGTAGTTTTTTATTTGTACTCGTAAAGATGTGGTAAAAGGATATTTTTTAATCATCGAATAACGCATTTATTATTACAGGTGCAATTTTTGGATTTCTGCTACGACTTTTATCTTTGAAGTTCACTTAGCTGCATCCTCCACGATTGTTTTTAAAGATTCTAAGCTTTTTTTGTATGAATTTCCTTCTTTATGTAAACATTTCATGATTTCTTAAGTAGCGTGATAGCAAGGCGTATTTTTACCCATATTTGCAAAGAAAAACTAAAAAATACCGGTAGATTTAACATTTAATGAATAGAAATTAATTAATTTTAAACTTTTACTTACAGGAAAGAATCACAAAAAAAATAATATCAATTTATTTTTACTAAAACGAAAAACTGTCCTTATTATTTTTCACAGCAGAAATCACGGATTTTACGAAAAATATTTGTTTTGTATAAAAACTAAACAGAAAGAAAACAAAATCGTAACGGGATTTCTAATTGCAATACATGTACATTTTCAAAAACAAAATTCCATCGCAAATTCTTCCATTTTACATATTTTAGGAGCGACCAAAAGTTGTGCATGTCACTGTCCTTATTATTTTTCACACCACTGTATGTATGTGTATATGTTATGTCTTAATATTTCTGTTTCAACGAACCTGTGCCGTATACATAACAATAATCCAATTTGATATTCGGTTATAAAGCATTCAATCCGTAAAACTTTTTAACAGCCTGTTTTTGTAAACAGTTTTTGCCCATTCGTTCGTCGGTCGATTTCATGAAAACACAATTTGGTTTTCATAGCAATTGACGTTTGTATTCGTGTGACAAACTAAACAAAGCTTTTCATTTTCCTATATTGTTGGTTCTCGTAACAAAATCAGACGAACGAATACGTCAGAAATAAACGAATGGAAAGGACCCATAGTTTTGTATGAAAACTGAATTATTTGAATAATAAATGACACAAAACGGATAATTTTATTTATTTTCACGAAAGCACAGAAGAAGAAATACCGCCGTTTGTTCATATTATGCGAATTATTTTTGACACATTTGTTTACATTTTTGTCGTCCTTTTTGTTTGTCATCTGTTTATCGGGTTTGCCATCAAGCAACACATATTACGTATAGATGCAGATGCAAAATTCACAAAATAAGTATTATGAAAACTCTGAAATATAAATGCTTTTCCGAAATAGACGAAAGTTTTTAGATAAAGACGAATGATTCGTAAAATGTTACAAGAACCAAATTTTGAGGGTATACCTTTTAGTACGAACGCTGCGTGTGACAGGCAAGCATTTTTACAGAAACAGGTTGTAAGTAATAATTCTCATACTCCGCCAGGTTTATGTAATTTGTGCATTTTTTGTACTCCCCTTTATAATACCAACCTACAAATCTTTTAGTTGTATTTTATATATGTAAATGCATCAAGGTTTTTGTTTTCATTTCTGCAATGAAAATTATGATAGGCCATGATTACCATTGCTCGTTTTCCCAGTCCCATATATCCATTTTCATGAAATTTATACTCCATTTCGTTCTTTTTAAATGTTTGTTTATTTTGTGTGTCTGTTTTTCTGTTCCTTGTATGGTGAAAGTGGCCAAAACTATTTCCCGTGTAAATATCAAGCTAATGCTGTACCCAGAGCTTTGTGCAGCTGCTGAGATTGTTATACGAAACCATGAGGGGTATTTGGTATGAACTGTTTGATGCTGTTAATACAAAATGTCTTGAACATATTAATACTAGATAATCTTAAACCCTTGACCTACATTGGAATATTATTCCCAAGGTGGGCACTGGTGGGCATCATGACTAAAACCTTAGGTCAAATTTAAGTATATGATCGAATTGGCATTACCAAATACACTAAGAAAATATGCAGCTAACTGGAATTCCACAACACGCTAAAACACTATTTTTTAATGAAAATTAAGCTATTACCTTCTCCTTCCAAATCCACTATAATATTTTGCTATACGTATTAGTTTCGCGATATTTTGAATATATTTACTTGCACTTAAAATATAGGTTGTACTCACAACAAAAAATATTAGTCAAATGTTCCGACTTTTGAAGCTATTCTTAAGAAGATCACGTTCGAATGGAACAAAAATTCAATTATTTTTAAAAAGGATCATGTCATAGCTGTCAGACTTGCCAGATGTTGTACCAAAATTTTGACATTCATTTTTTTATTTTTGGCCAATAGGTGGATCCACTGTGCAATGGTGATATTTTGAAGTCCATAACTCACATATGTATAAAGACCCTTTCCGATCATCTATGAAGGCTCCATTCAGTTAGTCCTTAAGGACTCACTTCGGATAGTCTGTTGTCACCTTGTGGTAAGGGGTATTATGTCTTTGTGCATTAGTTTGTAACATGCAAAAGCAAACGAGATAGACCCACAGTTCCTTCTAGGGATATACATACAAATCACGTTCTGAGTCGATTTACGCATGTCCGTCTGTCTGTCCATCTGTCCATGTATTTTTGTAAACAAAGTACAGTTCGCATTTATTGTCCGATTCGCATGAAAATTGGGGAAGTTATTTTTTTGGCCAAAGGACGAATGCTATTTATTTTGGTAAAAACCGGTTCAGATTTGGATATAGCCCCCATATATATCTTCGTCCGATTTAAGGCATTTTGTGCACGAAACACGCCTAGAAATAACTGTGTCAAATCATATCGAAATCAGTTCAGATTTGGATATAGCTCCATATATATATTTTCGACCTATTAGTGGTATTTGATGCACGAAACACGCTATATATGTTCAGTTTTGATGAAATTTGGAGTATGTGACGGAATTTGGTCTGTTCTGATTTGGGTTTAGCTCCCATATATATTTTACATAGTGGTGAAGGGTATTATATAGTCGGCCCCGCCCGACTTTGATCCTTTCCTTACTCGTTCTTATACCTCCATGTTCCACGTCTCAATGAAAATATGACCGCAATGTTATCCTTCCGGCGTACTTGTAAATAAAGGCAATTATACCATAAGATAACGCGTTGAATGTATTACCTTAATTGTAAAAAATAACACAAAAAATTAAATTGTAATCAATTTTTTTTTTTATTCGAAAGATCAATACGTGACATTAACATTTGAAAATGATTTCGGGCATATGGGCACCGTGACTGTTCTTGACGAAGTGCATTCTGGACGTCCAATTTTTGGCCACTTTTTCGAGCACTGCTGGCCGTATGTCACGAATAACACGAACAATGCTGGCCTCCAAGGCATCAATTGTTGCTGGTTTATCAGCATAAACCAGTGACTTCACGTAGCCCCACAGGAAATAATCGAGAGGTGTCAAATCGCACGACCTTGGAGGCCAATTGACAGGTCCACTTCTCGAAATCAACTTATCGCCAAATTTTGATTTCAATAAGTCGATGGTTGCGTTCGCCGTAGGGCACAACTTGACCAAAAATTATGAAATTAAAAAATGTTGTGTAGCGTTACATAAAGCTATTTTAAAGGGCTTTTAGTAAATTTTATATGAAATATTGATACAAAGTATATAATTTCAATAGAGAGAGTTTACAATATTTTAGATATAACTTTGAAATTTAGAACAGAGTATAATAAATTACGAGTAGTCTTTATATTTCAAAGATTTTCAGTATTTCTTCCTCTTTAAAGTGCATATCCTATATCCCACATTAACTTCAGTCCCATTAAAAAAGTTTTGTCTTATTTTTGCCTTATTAAGTTATCAATTTAACACATTTTTACCACGAGGACTGATTCTGATAAGAAGATCTATCTAAAAACCTATTAATGTTTATTAATTGAAATAAATAACTACAAAAAAGAATAAATCGAATCCGCGAGTGCAGATTGGGCTTGTACCGAACACCAAAACTTTAATATTTTACCAGAAGTGATAGAGTCCAAGCAAGCCAACTAAAAAATTCAGAAAACTACATTTATCGTATGTTCCAGTACTGCAAGAATCTACTCATTTTTAGTAGTAAAAATGTGTAGATTCGTGCAGGTTCTGGAACAGGCATTTAGAAAAAAGAGAAAACATTCTTATCAGGAGTCGAGCGAAATCAACTACGACTCATAGACTCCGAATTCTACTCGCAGTACTGTTTGAGACTACGAAATCAACATTCTGTCTCGGCAAAATTTTAGCTAAGTCCTGACAAAATAGGTTAAGTCGAAAAACTCCATCGGTAAAATTTCAACGCAAAATTATATATGAAAATTTCAATAAAAATTGACAACAGTCTTACTATCGGTATAACTTTACGACTGCTTTTTATTCGTCGCTAACTTACCGAAAAAATCGGTAATTACCGAAATTATAAGTATTTAATTTTACCGACAATTGTCGGTAACTCAAAAATTGAGTTAGAGAATCGCTCTACTGGTATACCAATGGTTGTTGTTTCGCCTTATTTCTATCTAATTGTACGATTAGATGTTTATGAACTCGATGACATTTAAAACTTTCCAGGGACTATGACTTCTGTCGGCACAGCGGAGGCAAACTTATGAAAATTCATAACTTTTGTTTTCTCGAAAACAAGTAAAAAAGTATCAGTCGAGGTACCTGAAGGAGTGAACCGATATAATCCATATTCGTGCCTAATATATGTCTCGAAGAAATCGATTTGGACCTTCGAGAGTTATTGTGCGCACCATTTTAGCGAAATACGAGTATTTTGTAGTCTTGTGGGAAAAAGGAATGAACCAATATGACTTAAAGTCCGATTGATCCGTTCTTATGCGCTCGAGCCCGACAGAAGAACGAACTGGGCTACATCGACGCCAAATTATTTGAAGCGGCTTTTGTCGAAAGATATGAGAAGTCAAAGGTCATTATTTCGATGAGATACATTTTTATCGTTAGCCTATAGGCCGAAATTACAGCAGATTTTAATACCATTTAACCAATATTTGAGCATTAATTTCGTTTACGGTTGTTTTCAGCTACAACTTTGTTAATGGTAGGAAAAAAATTCTGGTGGGTATGCTACTTATAGCAGATATTAGCACTTTATGACGCACAACAATAAATTTTTCTCCATTAAATAAATAATAAAAAAATTAAGGTAGTAAAACAATTTTCTAATTGGTTTTAGAGATATTCTCCACGGAAAACACTTGATATATGGTACACTTTGTCCAGTAAGCATGTCATTTCATGCACTTCCAATCCGCACAATAATAAACTCGTCATTTTTTGAATACAGAATGAGTTTAAAGCCTCAAGACCCTTACTCGTACAGTTGTAAACGACTATTTTGAAGACCTTGAGGAAAACTATTTGACTCAAGGGATAGAATTGCTAGAAAAGCGTTGGACTAAGTGTAAAATAATAAATAAAAATATATTTGAAAAACTAACTATTCTCTTTCATTTCAGAAGTTTCCGAACCGACCTCGTATATTCATTATAGAATTCCTCGACCCTTTATTTTTTGATAATGAAATTACATGAGATAAAGAAGTAATTCAGATTTTGCTGGAAGTTTTTCTCAAAAAGAGTATACAAACAAAAAAATTTAAATATTTCTTAGACAACTTGTTCATACAGTACATTTTTAGTACATAACCTTCAGAACAATCTAACTTTTCTTTTCAAAATTCCAAAAATAAAAATTATTTTAGAGAAAACACGTAATAATTTGTTAAAGTAGCTCAAAAAATTGTAGTCGGCCAAACCATTTCGGGGGGGCCCGGGCCCCCAGTGCCCCCCACCTGCGTACGTCCCTGCGATGATGCCACCAGCGTGAAAACCGCACCATACGGTGCATTTTTCTGGATGTAATGGAGTCTGTAGGGTCTCTTGTGGATTGGTCTCACTCCATATGCGGCAATTTTGCTTATTAACAAACCCGTTAAGCCAAAAATGCGCCTCATCGCTTCATCGATTATGTACGCCATACAAATGACGAAGTCGTCTATAAGTTGCGCGAATCGACGACTGATTTTCAAAGTAAATTTGGATAATTTCGTAGAGTTGTTCAAGCGTGAGTCTATTCATGATGATTTGTCAGAGTATACTGAAACAAATAAAAAACAAGTTTCATCAAAATTTAATTTTTTGTGTTACTTTTTACAATTTAAAGTTCTATCTAGCTTAAAAAAACACCCTTTACATTGAAAAGTTTGTAAATGCATCTTCTTCCCCGCATCCTTACCTAGTCGTGATTAAATAATTGCATGTTTGTATGTAGCACGTGTTAAACAGTCTGGAGGCTATTTGTTGATGTTGCAATGAATTTGGCCAAATTGATTTCAAGTGTAAATATTAAATACAAGTGCAACAACAACGCTTATACACATATGTCATCGCATAAACATCCATTGACAACATTGTGGTTAACACACAAATTTCATTCTAAATTATCACAACACGGACATATGTATTGCCAAGTTAAGTGTTTTTTGCTTGCTGGCCTGCTTGCAGTTGGCATGATTTTCTTGTTTACTTAATTAAGGTATAAAGTATTTCAAATCTTATTTGACGTCTTGTAAGATAATACCGCATTCACATGTTTGTCTACTTCTTATTAGTATTTGCCAAGACTTTGTTTGATGCGTTTTGCAAATACTTTCCTTAGTGACAAATATTTTGTTAACAAACAACTTAACATTTGTATGGATGGAATTTATTTTGTATGTCATTTGCAAAAGTTAACTTGTTGTATTCTTGCTTGGCTGCCAGGCTATCTGTCTGCCCGGCTTGCATCTAATGACAGTCGAATGTCATTCAAATGTTGAAGATTATATGTAATTATTTAGCCTCCTTAGTAGCATTATGAATTTTTTGTAAAAGGAAATTATAAGTGTTAAAGTGTTAGATGTGAAATTTCACATCTTTCCCACCGTACCATTGCTGTCGGACACGATATCGTTTTCGAATGTTTCTCGATAGTTTTTCGGATATTTTGTTCGAAAACGACACACGAGAATGAATTGAAAACGATTCATTCGTCGCTCAGTTTGTTGCAGGAAATCCTTCGATTTAGAATATCGATAATTATATTATTAGCAAATGAATTGACGATAGTCTTTACGATATTGCCGAAAAACATTTTTGGTGTAGTCTCTTGATGTTTCTGTTTTGTACCTTTTTCTTCTTTATTTCTTTGTTATGTTTGCGATACTGTTGCCCGCGAAAAACATGCGACACTAAGAGTACGTTCGGTAAAAATTTCCAAAGGGTCCTCGAACACTTATACAAAAATTTTGAACATTTGTGTGGGTGGTACCCCAATGTAGAGTACAATGTACTTTTGCAAATAAACTCAATTTGGACCAAATCAGTTGCTCCGTTTATGATTTATCACCCGTACCATTTTAGAGAATATTTTCGAACCTTTGTGGTGGCGGTACCGAAAGAAGTGGAACTATAAGCTACACCCTCGAATTGTATCTAATATTCGAAGAAATATTACGAAATGCAAAGTGTGGACCAACGCTGTATTCGGTTCAAAAGTTGTCATGCGCACCAGCCACTACACTAGCTGGCCGTAGGGGTTATTTAGAGGTTTTGGGTAATTTTCTTAAGAAGTATGGACTTGCCACTCAAAAACTTGTGACATCGTAATAGGAGCCTTGAGTGCAACCTGTTGCAAGAAAAATCAAAACGAATCGAGAGTAGGTCCTAATCTGCACTTTTCCGAAATTTTGTGTGGGAGGTACCCAAATGAGTTGACATATGTAATCCATTTTATAACCTGATCTATGTATCGTGGAAATATTGCGATGTGCACAGTATGGACCTAATCGGTTACTACCTTCGAGAGTTATCGTAAGCACAATTTTTGCGAATAGTTTTGAAATGATGTTGGGGGAGATACCCATAGGAGTGCACCGATATGGCCAATCCTATAATTTGATTTAAGTTTGCGCAAAATATTACGATTGCTAAATTTTGGAACGACTGTTTTATCCGTTGGAGAGTTATCGTGCGCTGCATCCACTACACATGCTGTATTAGCGGGGTTTCGGGCGAATTTCTCAAGAAGTATGGACTTGCCAATAAAAAAACGCGTACCATCGTAATAGGAGCCGTAAGTGCAACCTGCTGCAACAAAACCAAAACGATTCAAGAGGAGGTCTTAAACTGCACTTTTCCGAAATTTTTTGTGGTACCCAAAGGAGTGGACCGATATAGTCCATATTCGAATTTGATATAGATCAAGTCTGGCAGAAATATAACGATAAGCAAAGTACGGACCAAATCGATTAGTCCCTTCGAGAGATATCGTGGGAAAAATTTTTGCGAACAAATTTAACTTTTGTGGGGAAGGTACCCGAAGGAGTGTACCGATATGATCCATATTCGAAGCCAAATTTTACAAATAATACTTTATATATTAAAAGAACATCACATGGAACACTGGTACCATTTTGGAGGAATATAGAGAGAATAAATTATTGCATTTTAATGGATACCACAAAGACTACCTGCTGGTCGCCTAAATGAGCATGCTTTTGGTCGTCTATAAAGACGCCCTTCTGCTTGCTTATGAAGCTTGTGGTCATCTGTAAAGCCTTACTTCTGGCCGCTTATTAGGACTGCCTTTTGGTCTTCTGTAAAGATTTTCCTCCGTCGTCCCTTGTCTTAAGATATTTCCTTCTGTTCACATTTGAGTACTCTCTAAAGACTCGTTTCTGATCTAAATCAAACACTTCTTTCTGGTAGTCTATAAAGACTCTCTGGTCATGTACAAAAACTCACCTATGGTCGTCTTTAAAAAGTAACATCTGGTTGTGCAAAAAGTCCTAGTCCCGTGGGCGGAATGTGTCTACCACGAATAAAGATATAAGATAAATATTAATTTTTTTTCCAATTTTCACACAAAAGTTTCAGTCCATTTCACCTGCTAAAAACTATCTGATCATCATGTAAAATTGCAAGCTTCTTTTCTGTCATAAGCTCACAACTAATTTAAAATTTCGCGCTGATCGTACTATAATTGCGACCTACAGAGCAGCTACAAAATCGGATAAAAATTTTATGTTTGGTCCATTTCACCCGCTAAATATTTCACGATCATCACCAATAACAATGTGAAATGTGATGTGAAACCGACCTCCGTACCAACACTCGTGACGATCGGTTCATAATTGCGGCCTGGAGTTTGATTACAATTTATAATGAACAGACGGACGGACGGACACACATCTCAAAATCGATTTATCTCGTCGGGATGTGAAGTTTGGTATACCACATTGGGGGTCTTCGATGAATATTTCGCGGTGTTACAAGAATGTTTCCCAAAACAAACTTGTAATAACCTTTCCATATAGTGGTGTAGGGTATAAAAATGGAAAAGTGGGATGTACGCCAACCATCAATAGGCTTCTTTCTCTGTGAGACCCCCATAACCCCCACAATTTCGTGAGGATCCTATTAAAATTCCGATTTGTAGTGTGATTGCACAAAAAATGGAAAAAGGGATGCATTACCGACTATTGTGAAATCTCTTTTTTTTGACCACCTATGACAACCTACTTCACATCGTTCACATCGTGATATTTTCTACTTTCCTTGACAGGTTTTACTTTCTATATACCTCTTACAGAAGAGATATTTGCTTTGAAATAAAACGTTGGCCTTTCTCCAAACAAGTTTTTCTAAAACTCCGGCCCCTGAATAATATCCGAACATTACCAAAATCAATATGTTTTTCCTCTGTGGGACCCCCATTAACACCCAAAATTTCTTGGCGATCCAATCAAAATTGCGACGTGTAGCGTGATTACAAAAAATTAAAAAATGGGATGTATTACCGACTATTGCGATATCTACGTTATTTGGCCACCGACACCAACCTGCTTCACATCATTGTTAAGATGGGACTTTCCACTTTCATAGTCAGACTTTGCTTTTGGAAAGTCGCCAACCAAAGCTGTGATATTCGTCATTATATCTAAAATCGCACAAATGAAAAGTTGGGTTCTATTAGCGGATATTGCGATATCTTCGTTATATGACCACCTACGACAACCTACGTTACATCGTTGTAAAGGTGATATTTTCTACTTTCATTTCGTTTGTTTTTGGTATATTAGTTATGGAAGCTTAGATATTTGCTTTGGAAAAAAAACGTTGACTTTTTCTCCAAATAAGTTTTTTTCCATTCCGACCGCTAAATATTATACGACCATCACCAAAATCAATAGGCTTTTTCCCCTCCAAGACCCTCATCAACACCCACAATTTGGTGACAATCCAATCAAAATTGCGACCTATAGCGTGATTACAAAGTTTAGATGGACAGATGGACGGACGGACTCACATAGCCAGATCGATTCAGCTCGTCGAGACAATCATTTTGGTATATATAAGTATGGGTCTACGACCATTATTTCGTGTGCGTTACAAACTTTTTGGGCAAAACCAACTTATAATACCCTCCCCACATAGTGAAGGGTATAATTAGCACTAGCATCTGAGGCTATCGGCTAGCCGACAATAGTCTTTCTTAATTGATTTTTTTATGGTAATTTTTTATACCCTCCACCATACTATGGAGGGTATATTAAGTTTGTTTTTCCGTTTGTAACGCATTGAAATACTCATTTGCGACCCTATAAAGTATATATACTCTTGATCAGGGTAAAATTCTCAGTCGATCTGTGCACATCCGTCCGTCCGTCTGTGGTAATCACTCTAGCATCCACAAAAATGGAGATAGAACGCTGAAATTTTGGGAAAATGCGTCTTTTGTTTGCAGGCAGGTCAAGTTCGATGATGAGCTATATCGGTCCACGTTTTGGTATAGCCCCCATATAACGGTACCCCGGATTTACGGTATTTTGGCGTTTTTAGCTACATTTTCAGACCGATTTAGCTATAATTTAACATTTAGGGTTCTTAAGCGTCACTAAACTTATATAACAAAACTTGTGAACATAGGTCCACGTTTTGGTATAGCCCCCATATAACGGTACCCCCGATTTCAGGTATTTTGACGATTTAAGTCACATTTCTAGACCGAATTAGCTATAATTTGATATTTAGGGTTCTTAGTGACCAAAAAACTTATATTCGAAAAAATTATGAACATAGGTTCATGTTTTGGTATAGCCCCATATAACGGTACCTCCCGATTTTCGGTATTTTGAGAATTTTACCTACAAATTTTAACCGAATTATCTGTAATTTTAACATTTGACATTTGAAATTCTTAGTGGTCACCACACCTCTCAACCAAAAATTGTCAAGAAAGGTCGATGTATTGATAAAGCCCCCATATAAAAGTACCTCCCGATTTTCAGTAATTTGATGATTTTAGCTACAATATTAAACCGAACTAACCGTAATTTGACATTTGAAGTTCTTAGTGGTCACAACACCTCTCCATCAAAAATTGTCAATGTTCGGAAATAGCTCCCATATAACGGTACCTCCCAATTTTTAGTAATTTGGCAATTTTAGCTACAATTTTTAACCGAACTAACTGTAATTTGACATTTGAAGGTTGTAGTGGTCACCACACATCTGCATCAACAATTTTCAACATAGCCTCAATATAACGATACTTCCCGATTTTCGGTACTTTGAGGATTTTACTTAAAATGTTTAACCGAACGTAGGTCCATGTTTTGGTATAGCCCCAAAACAAACCTCCCGATTTTCCGTACCTTAGCTTTATTTTTTGGACGAAGTTTCTGTAATTTTAAATTTAAAAGCCAACAAAAATTGTTCATTTAAGTTCATATTTTCGTATAGCCCACATACCTCCGAACTAGCTGTTAATGACATTTGAAGTTCCCACGTTATGTACCGATTTTCGGTATTTTGAGGATTCTAGCTACAAGTTTTAACCGAATTAGGAGTTATTTGACATTAAAGGCTCCCATCAAAAACTTTCAACATAGGTCCATGTTTTATTATAACCCCTATATAACGGTACCTCCCAATTTCTAGCCCACCAAAAATTGTCAACATACATAGTTAGATATAGGCACCATAAAAAGGGCCTCCCGAAGGAAGCATTTTATGTACATTATCTGACATTTTAACGTACCCACTAAAAGTTGGGGACAGGAATGAAAACTAATTATTCCATTTTAGTTCAGAATATTTTATGGTGGAGGGTATGAAAAGTTCGTCCCGGCCGAACTTAACGCTTTTTTACTTGTTAAACTTAAATTTTGTTAACCCATATAAGGTATGCTTAGTAGTTCACTATAAAATCTGGATTGAATCACTTTCTAATGCATGGAAATTTATACAATCTGTATCACAAACAAAAACAAACTACAGAAATCAATGTCAAAGAGAAATTCTACACCGATTTTTAAATCTTCATTTAAATCCACACATTTTGTGTCCCAATCAACAGAATACCTCCACGTACCACCCTTTAAAATTCATAACAAATTCTTTTCTTTTAATACACCCAGGCTTGTCTTTTGTTGTGATATGACCAACCGTCAGTCTTTTGTTTTTACAAAAGAAAACCCCTTAATTTGCTCTACAGTTATTTTAACAATTTCAATTGTGTGTGACTGGAAGCTGTGGATTGTTTTTTGAAATGGTTTGGAGCTGGAAGCTGGAGGCTGGGGATTGTTTTGTGAAATGAATTGGAGCTGGGTGGTATTGGTTTCTGTAAATATTTTCACACTTTGTTGAATAGAGGTTTGTTCATTGTTATACCCTCAGCCTTTAGGCTAAAGAGGGTATTTACACTTTGATACGACCAAAAATGTGCCTCATCGAAATAATGGTTTTATACCCCAAGTATGTTTGTACGATATCCGTTTCAGACAATTTTGAGTAGATCTAGCAATGTCCGTCCGTCTGTCTGTCTGTCTGTCTGTCGGTCTGTCTGTCTGGCTGGTGCGCACGATAACTCTCGAACGGATCAATCGATTCGGTTCAAATTTTGGGTAGCGAAATATTTTGTCCGTATTCGATTTAAGTTCGAAGATGAGCCATATAGGTCCACTCCTTCAGGTACCTCCCCCACAAATATTCAAAAATTGTCGCAAAATTTGTGCGCACGATAACTCTTGCAGGGAATAACCGATTTGGTCCATACTTTGCACATTGTGTAATTTCTACCAAACTTAGATGAGGTTCCAATATGGAATCAATCGGTCCACTCCTTCGGGTACCTCCCACACAAAATTTCGGAAAAGTTCAGTTTAGGACCTGGTCTCGAATCGCTTTGATTTTTGTTTACGCAAGTTGTATTCGCTGTCCTCTATACGACGCTATAATTTTCATTAGGGGCCAGTCCATACTTCCTGGGAAAATAGCCTGAAAGTTACAAAAACCCTATCACACCGTGTGTAGTGGTTGGAGCGCAAGATAACTCTCGAACGGATCTGCCGATTCGGTCCAAAATTTGGCTTTCGTAATATTTTGTCCAAACTTAGTTCAAGTTCAAAGATGGATTATATCTGTCCACTCCTTCCGGTATCTCCCCCCACAAAAGTTCGAAAATGTTCGGAAAATGTGTGCGTACGATAACTCTTGAAGGGAGTAACCGATTTGGTCCATACTTTGCACATTATGAAATTTCTACCAGACTTAGATGAGGTTCCAATATCGACTCAATCCGTAAACTCCTTCGAGTACCTCCCACACAAAATTTCGGAAAAGTTCAGTTTAGGACCTGCTCTCGAATCGCCATGGTTTTTGTTGTAACATCTTGTATTCACTGTCCCCTATACGAAGGAACAAGTTTCCTCAGGGGCAAGTCCATACTTCCTGAAAAAATAGCCTGAAAGTTGAAAAACAAACCCTATGACACCATGTGTATGGGTGGAAGCGCAAGATAATTCTCGAACGGGAATGGCATTTCCGGCCAAAATTTGGCCTTCGTAATATTGTTTCCAAACTTAGTTTAAGTTCGTAGATAAGTCATATCGGTCCACTCCTTCAGGTACCTACCCCACAAAAGTTCAAAAATATTCGGAGAAATTGTGCGCACGATAACTCTTGATGGGAGTGACCGATTTGGTCCATACTTTACACATTCTCATAATGTCTACCATATATAGATCAGGTTCGAATATGGACTATATTTGTCCACTCCATCCCGTACCTCCCACACAAGATTTTTGATAAGTTCACTTTAAGTCCTGCTATTGAATCACTTTGATTTTTGTTGAAGCAACTTACATTCGCTGCCTAAATCACGATGGTAAAAGTTGTTTCAGGGGCAAGTCCATACTTCTTGAGAAAACAGCCCGAAGGGTGTAAAAACCCCCTATGGCACCCCCATGGTCTATGTCGATCTATTCCTTTAAGTATCTTTTCCGCAAAATTTTTGAACTTTAATCCTAATCAACATTTTTGTCGGTTCATACGACCAAAATTTTGAAACCCCCTAAATACATAAGTTTTTTTGTGAAAAAGTGTTTCAATTTGCACAGGCTGAGGGTATATCTCTGTCGGCAAAGCTGACTGATACTTTCTTACTTGTTTTGCTTTCATTTTGGTTACAATTTTTCCACAGTACGTTAAAACGACAATAACAACGAAAATACAACTGTATTTGGATATCAGTTTATTTGTTTTCGTTATAGCAATATAAAGAATAAGAACTGATAAGATTACGTGCCGGAAAAATCAACATTGACAATCCAATGTTGATTTTGTTTTGTTTTGAAGGAAATATATTTGGGATATTTTTTCGCCATATGGTGGAAGGTCATATTTGTAGTTTTACCGAAAAGGATATACGTTTAATATTTCAGTAGCAAATTTTCAGGACTTTCTCAAAAATTTATTTTTGAAGGCTTCGCAGTAACTGTCCTTAAAAATCCACTTTTTTGCCCTTGAAAAATTTTTTAATAGTCCACATTTATTTGTCCACAAATATTGTGGTCCACAAAATAATACATTTTTGGAAATTATGGGCGAGTTCTTCCTAAACCTAGACCTCACACACCTGAACGTGGTTTGACTTGGAAGAGGTCTCTTTTAACCTACAACGCACATACATATCCCTCTTGAATTTCGGCAATCCCTCTTTTCTATTCCAAACGTGTTCGCTATCACAAACTATTATCAAACAATTTTTGCATAACCAGTAGGCAAACAAAAATCCTCCAAAAACATGCATACATTTAGGCGTTTTTGTTAACTTTATGAAACGTGTCGATGAAATACGTGGTAATTCCCCGCCTCATGTAAATATATATGACACAAAGTGGATAACTAAAAGTGATTGCCTTGGTACATCGTTTTGAGGATGTGGTAAATATTTTGGTTTGCTATTGTTTTGAAAACATTATTGTTATCTACAAAAAGTAAATAGATTTGTTATGGATTTTTCCCTCCGTTCCTGCCCCCAAAGGTGTGAGAAAATATTTTCAAAAGCTTTTACATTAATATATGAATAAATATTTGCCAAATTATGAACACACACTATTAAGAGTATCTGGCAAAACTATGTAAAAGAAGCAGAAAACAATTTAGGATCATTCTTGCTAACATATACGTTTTGTGCGTATAACTGTTGACAATACTCATACGTAACAAATTTCGTTTTCGTAACAAACGAAACAATGGGAAATTGTACACGAACTGACTGAACTAAAGGGAGCCTTAGTGGATGAGCTGAAGGGATTCTTTGTAGACCAATTAAAAATAGTTTTTGTAGACGAGTTCTTATAGATGTTTAAAGACAGTCTCCGTAGACGAACTGAAGGGCGTCTTTATGGAGGAGCTCAAGGAAGTCTTCATCGTCAAGATTATAGTAGTCTTTATAAATGAACAGAATGGTGTATTTATAAAAGAGCTGAAATAAGATTTTAAAAACGATCTGAAAGATGTCTTTGTAGACGTCCGTAAGTGGGACTTTGGAACTTTTGGTGAACTAAAGAGAGAGATCTTAACAAACGAACTGAAGGTTGACTTCCCAGACGAACTGAAGGGAGTCTTTATAGAAAATCTAAAGAACGTCTTTATAGACAAATGAGCAGAAAGGAGTATACAAACACAAATGAACGGAAGGGTGTTTTTTAGAAGGGCTGAATGAAGATTTTATAGACGAACTGAAGGAAGTCCTTAAAGAGGAGTTGATGGGAGCTTTTAGGCCAACTGAAATATTACCTATAGACAATCTGAAGACAGACTTAATAGGCGAGCTGAAGACCCTCTAATTTACACAGGAATAGTACCCGATATGGTGCTTCTATAGACCCTTTCTTAAAGAAAAGGTGCTTCTATAGACCTTTTCTGAAAGAAAGGATGCTTCTATAGACCTTTTCTGAAAGAAAGGGTGCTTCTATAGACCCTTTCTGAAAAAGGTTGCTTCTAAAGACCATTTCTAAAAGATAAGGTGTTTCTATAGACCCTTTCTGAAAAAATGGATGCTTCTATAGACCCTTTCTTAAAGAATGGATGCTTGTATAGACCTTTTCTGAAAGAAAGGGTGCCTCTATACATACTTTCTGAAAGAAAGGGTGCCTCTATACATACTTTCTGGAAAAAAGGGTGCTTCTATAGACCCTTTTTGAAAGAAAGGGTGCTTCTATAGACCCTTTCTGAAAAAAGGTGCTTCTATAGACCCTTTCTGAAAGAAAGGGTGCTTCTATAGACCCTTTCTGAAAGAAAGTGTGCTTCTATAGACCTTTTTTGAAAGAAAAAATGCTTTAACAGACCCTTTTTGAAAGAAAAAATGCTTTAACAGACCCATTTTGAAAGAAAAGGTGCTTTAACAGACCCTTTTTGAAAGAAAAGGTGCTCTAAAAGACCCTTTTTTGAAAGAAAAGATGCTTTAACAGACCTTTTTGGAAAGAAAATATGCTTTAACAGACCCTTTTTGGAAGAAAAGGTGCTTTAACAGACCCTTTCTGAAAAAGGGTGCTTCTTTAAACCATTTTTGAAAGAAAGTGTGCTTCTGTAGACCTTTCCTGAAAGAAAGGGTGCTTCTATAGAGCCTTTCTGAAAGAAATGGTGCTTCCTTAGACCCTTTCTTAAAGAAAGGGTGTTTCTATAGACCCTTTCTCAAAGAAAGGGTGCTTCAGTAGACACCTTTTGAAATAAGGGGTGCCTTTATAGACTCTTTCTGAAAGAAAGGGTGATTCTATAGACCCCTTCTGAAAGAAAGGGTGCTTCTATAGACCCTTTCTGAAAGAAAATGTGCTTCTATAAACCCTTTTTGCAAGAAATGGCGCTTCGATAGACCCTTTCTCAAAGAAAGGGTGCTTCCATAGACCCTTTCTGAAAAAAGGGTGCTTCTAGAGACCCTTTCTGAAAAAAGGGTGCTTCTAGAGACCCTTTCTGAAAGAAGGGATGCTCCTATAGACCCGTTCTGAATGAAAGGGTGCTTCGTTAGATCCATTCTGAAAGAAAGGGTGCTTCTATAGACCCTTTTTGAAAGAAAAAATGCTTTGACGGACCCTTTTGAAAGAAAAGGTGCTTTAACAGACTCTTTTTGAAAGAAAAGGTGCTTTAACAGACTCTTTTGTGAAAGAAAAGATGCTTTAACAGACCCTTTTTGAAAGAAAAGATGCTTTAACAGACCCTTTTTGGAAGAAAAGGTGCTTTAACAGACCCTTTCTGAAAAAGGGTACTTCTTTAAACCATTTTTGAAAGAAAGAGTGCTTCTGTAGACCTTTCCTGAAAGAAAGGGTGCTTCTATAGAGCCTTTCTGAAAGAAATGGTGCTTCCTTAGACCCTTTCTTAAAGAAAGGGTGTTTCTATAGACCCTTTCTCAAAGAAAGGGTGCTTCTGTAGACACCTTTTGAAAGAAGGGGTGCCTTTATAGACTCTTTCTGAAAGAAAGGGTGATTCTATAGACCCCTTCTGAAAGAAAGGGTGCTTCTATAGACCCTTTCTGAAAGAAAATGTGCTTCTATAAACCCTTTTTGCAAGAAATGGCGCTTCTATAGATAATTTCTGAAAGAAAATGTGCTTCTATAAACCCTTTTTGCAAGAAATGGCGCTTCGATAGACCCTTTCTCAAAGAAAGGGTGCTTCCATAGACCCTTTCTGAAAAAAGGGTGCTTCTAGAGACCCTTTCTGAAAAAAGGGTGCTTCTAGAGACCCTTTCTGAAAAAAGGGTGCTTCTAGAGACCCTTTCTGAAAGAAGGGATGCTTCTATAGACCCGTTCTGAATGAAAGGGTGCTTTAAATACCCTTTATGAAAGAAAGTGTGTTTCAATAGACCCTTTCTGAAAGAAATGGTGCTTATATAACCCCTTTCTGAAAGAAAATGTGCTCTATAGACCCTTTCTCAAAGAAAGGGTGCTTCTATAGACCCTTTCTGAAAGAAAATGTGCTTCTATAAACCCTTTTTGCAAGAAATTGCGCTTCTATAGATCATTTCTGAAAGAAAATGTGCTTCTATAGATCATTTCTGAACGAAAATGTGCTTCTATAGACCTTTCTCAAAGAAAGGGTGCTTCTATAGACCCTTTCTCAAAGAAAGGGTGCTTCCATGGACCCTTTCTGAAAGAAAGGGTGCTTCTATAGATCCTTTCTCAATGAAAGGGTGCTTCTATAGACCCTTTTTGAAAGTAAATGTGCTTCTATAGAAACTTTCTCAAAGAAAGGCTGCTTCTATAGACCCTTTCTCAAAGAAAGGCTGCTTCTATAGACCCTTTCTCAAAGAAAGGCTGCTTCTATAGACCCTTTCTGAAAGAAGGGATGCTTCTATAGACCCGCTCTGAATGAAAGGGTGCTACGTTAGATCCATTCTGAAAGAAAGGGTGTTTCTATAGACCCTTTGTGAAAGAAAGCGTGCTTCTATAGACCCTATGTGAAAGAACGCGTGCTTCTATAGACCCCTTCTGGAAGAAAGGGTGCTCCTATAGACCATTTCTGAAATAAAGAGTGCTCTTATATACCCTTTCTTAAAGAAAGGGTGCTCTTATATACCCTTTCTTATAGAAAGAGTGCTCTTATATACCCTTTCTTAAAGAAAGAGTGCTCTTATATACCCTTTCATAAAGAAAGAGTGCTCTTATAAAACCTTTCTGAACGAAAGAGTGCTCTTATAAAACCTTTCTGAAAGAAAGAGTGCTTCTATTGATTCTTTCTGAAAAAGGGTGCTTTTACAGACCCTTTCTGAAAGAAAGGGTGCTTCTATAGACCCTTTCTGAAAGAAATGGTGCTTCTGTAGAACCTTTCTCAAAGAAAGGGTGCTTCTATAGGCCCTTTGTGAAAGAAAGGGTGCTTCTATAGACCTGTTCTGAAAGAAAGGGTGCTCCTATAGACCCTTTCTGAAATACACAGTGCTCTTATTGGCCCTTTCTGAAATACACAGTGCTCTTATAGACCCTTTCTGAAATACACAGTGCTCTTATAGACCCTTTCTTAAAGAAAGAGTGTTTTTTATAAAACCTTTCTGAAAGAAAGAGTGCTCTTAGAAAACCTTTCTGAAAGAAAGGGTGCTTCTATAGACCCTTTTTGAAAGAAAGAGTGCTTCTATAGACCCTTTCTGAAAGAAAGGGTGCTTCTATAGATCCTTTCTGAAAGAAAGGGTGCTTTTATAGACCCTTTCTCAAAGAAACGGTGCTTCTATAGACCCTTTCTGAAAGAAAATGTGCTTCTATAGACCCTTTCTCAAAGAAAGGGTGCTTCTATAGACCCTTTCTGAAAGAAAATGTGCTTCTATAGACCCTTTCTCAAAGAAAGGCTGCTTCTATAGACCCTTTCTCAAAGAAAGGCTGCTTCTATAGACCCTTTCTGAAAGAAATGTTGCTTCTATAGACCCTTTCTGAGAGAAATGTTGCTTCTATAGGCCCTTTGTGAAAGAAAGCGTGTTTCTATAGACCCTTTGTGAAAGAACGCGTGCTTCTATAGACCCCTCTCTGAAAGAAAGGGTGCTCCTATAGACCATTTCTGAAATAAAGAGTGCTCTTATATACCATTTCTTAAAGAAACGGTGCTGTTTTATACCCTTTCTTAAAGAAAGAGTGATCTTTTATACCCTTTCTTAAAGAAAGAGTGCTCTTATATACCCTTTCTTAAAGGAAGAGGCTCTTATAAAACCTTTCCGAACGAAAGAGTGCTCTTATAAAACCTTTCTGAAAGAAAGAGTGCTTCTATTGATTTTTTCTGAAAAAGGGTACTTTTACAGACCCTTTCTGAAAGAAAGGGTGCTTCTATAGACCCTTTCTAAAAGAAATGGTGCTTCTATAGACCCTTTGTCAAAGAAAGGGTGCTTCTATAGGCCCTTTGTGAAAGAAAGGGTGCTTCTATAGGCCCTTTGTGAAAGAAAGGGTGCTTCTATAGGCCCTTTGTGAAAGAAAGGGTGCTTCTATAGGCCCTTTGTGAAAGAAAGGGTGCTTCTATAGACCTGTTCTGAAAGAAAGGGTGCTTCTATAGAGAAAGGTTGCTTCTGTAAACCCTTTCTCAAAGAAAGGGTGCTTCTGTAGACCCTTTCTGAATGAAAGGGTGCTTCTATAGAATCAAAAGTACACCTTCATTGGTGAGATTGAGGTTTAACATTTCCCTTATTGTTCAATAATATCCCGAAGATACCATATACCAAAAATAAAGGGAGTACAAGGAATATTCCGATGAATATTTAAAAAAGGAGGGAGAACACCTGTATGCAGACCTTCTAATTTTCGTTCCTCTTTCATAATCTGCCTGAATTTACTTTAAATTGTTTTTGTGTTGCACAGTGTTGTTAAAATATCATGCAAATTAAAAGGTTCTACTTATAGTTTGTTATCTTTAGTGGCTTATAAATAATATCAACACTTATACGCCCAATTTCCCAAAATCTCTAAAACACATTTTCAGCTTACTTTTGTAGAATATTTTTCACTTTAAATAACAGAATACAAATGTATTTGTAATATTCGCAGTAACTAATGTCTTCACCTCATCACAATATGTTGAATAAAGCCAGTAACCCCCTTTTCATATTTGCAACAGCATAAAATTTAAGCAGTACTAACTTCAAAATACATTGCACTGCATACAGTTTTTAACCCCATTGTACTTTGGTTTACTTAACATTTGTCATTTTTGTTGTAAATATTTAAAATCCATTTGACAAACATTTTGAAAAGGAATTTGAAAAAGTAGTATGCATTTGTTCCAGACAAGCTCAATTTATAAAGAGCTGCAGAGTTGAAGAAAATAAATAAACCTTTACATACCGGGTCTTAGAACAAACTAAAAAATGCATAAAAATGCTGTTAGTCTGTCAGGAAGAAATGGGAACATTTCTGAGCTCCATTTGAAATGTAAAAAAGTAAGCAAGCAAGACACAAAAGTAAAGACGACAAAGAGGGTGACAGGAAACCATGAAATAGATTTTTCTTATAGGGGAGAAAATAAACTCATCGGCTAATTCACAAGGAATTTTATTCTTCCTGAATATAGACAACAATTGAAATATTCCGTAAAATCACAATCAAGATTTTCATGTAAAAAATCCTTTAGCCAAACAATACCCTTAAATATAAGGCAAACAATATTCATATCAAATGTTTTGTAAAATCCAACAAAAACAATAAAAGGCATTTTTTCGATGAAAAATTATTTAAAGTTTTATTTTTATTTTTTGCTGCTTTAAGTCTTCCCAACAAGCCTTAGTTTCCATTAATTTGAGATATTGTAGGATTCTTGGGTGAGTATAAGTGTTATCAGCACGTACACGGCACAGAATTGAGGTACCAACTAGAGTTGTTAATTCTAGTGAACTAATTCGGTACCATAGTTCGTTTGCGTATGATATATTTTATGAAAATAATTTTTTATCAATTTCGTTTATTAGCATTTTTAACTTACTTTGATATGGTTCTCCTCCTTGAGTGCATTCAAATATTGTCACAACGCATACAGTTGGCAATTTTAGACATTTCAACGAGTCTATAGTTAGCTTAAAACGTAGTTTTATTTACTGGTCACGATCTTTCCCATTTGATTTACTTTATGTTTATTGCATAAAAGCTTCCTCATTTGGCTTATAATAATATTTATTCCACAAACATCCCAGAAGGGGCAAGGGAGGCTTTCCCACATTTGACTTAGTTTCCACTAATTAAAACCAAACGATGATCCTAACGTTGGGTTGGTTACGGCTCAAAGTTTCTCTTTTGTTTTCTGGAGTAAATCTCCTCGTCGGTCTTAATTTCCATTAATTTCAGAAATTTTGTTTATCTTTGGGTGCTTATACAGAACAACGGTACATATTTTAATTTCTGGCATGAAAATTGTAGATAATATTAGACAAATCAAATTATATGGGAACCAAATGTAAGGCCACATATAATACCTTCTTGAGTATTTCTTACTTCCGTGACCTACGTAAAAAATAATAATATAGTTCAAAATACCATAGCAGAAAATTACATTTTCAAATCTAATAAACTCGAAAACCTCAATTTAGTTTTAAAATCCACCTAGAAACATTAAAAATATATTTTATTTTCTGGCAGGTGTGAAATCTAATTCTACTTATCGAAATCCACAATGTTTCCAAAAACGCAATCAGAAAATAGCCACATTGAAAACAATTTAAACAATTTGCAGCTAAGTAAGAGGGGTTTTTATCTATGAAGACAGTGAAGAAGTAAAGCTGTCATGGCTAAAAGAAAGAAAGTGATATAGGTACACTGGAATTGTTCTATCTCCACCAATTTGTAAAAAACTTACGCCACAGCATATAAGTTGTGTGTTGGTTTTCTAAGTAATTCCTTTGCCGTTTAAGCTTCTGCAATAAACTTTGAAAATGTGGTGACAATTTAAGGCAGTAGGTGGCTTTTGAAGCAAAAAAATTGTGGCATGTGTAGTTTATCTTGCGAAAAAGCTGTACGGCGCTTTTTGGTATCAGGGGTCGTATAACAATTGTCACAACGAATACGCTTCTTTATACTGAAGAAGGGACATACTATTGTATTGTAGAATAGAAGACGTTTACACAAAAGGGATTAATAGTTTTAAGGTTTTATTGCCAAATTTGAAAGCATTGGGAAAAGTGCGAGTTAAACCCCGGTTATTTGGAATCATGGAGAGCACTCGTCGAGGTAGCGACGGAAAATATTTAATTTGCTTTTCCTAATGGAGATAAAAATTGGAATATTTTAGACAAATCCCATATTCGAAAAATATCAGTTAATGAATGAACCTGTGTATTAAGACCTTGTACATTCAGACTTTAAAAACGTCAGTAAGGTTGTGACTTCTTTTCTTACAAGGCAAATAACTAAGAAGTTAAAAGATAAAAAAATTCTTTTTTCGAAATGGAAGTTTTAGCTACAGGTATTTTAACTAGTTTTACATAAAAATCTGTACAAATTATTCGCATAAAAAGTGCTGGAAATTATTATTATTATTTTTTAAATTACTTGTTTTGTGGATTTTTTCCATGTTGAGTTTTGCTAACTATGCCATCCTATGTCCTTCTCATTTGTTTTTTGGAGAATGTTCGAAATAGTGTCAAGTTTAAAAAAATTCCATCTGCACATATTTGCATTTCCACCTGTGACATTGAAAATACCAATGATACCTTAGGTCGTTTTAGTGAATATTCTGTATTGTTGTGTTGGTTTGTTTTGTGTTTTAATCGTTTGTTTTGGTTTTTTCGTTCAAGATTTATATATTTTTGTTAAGGTATCTACTTGTGAGTATATTTTTTCACATTTGCTTATTTATACCCTACACCACTTTGTGGAAAAACAGTAATTATTTGATCCTTCTTCCTTATAAAGGGGTGAAGGGGTGAAAAGGGGTCTTTCGAACAAGTTATTATTTTTTTAAATCGGTTAAATCCAGTTATGGGTTTTGTGGGGGTTTTCAGACTTAAACCACTATAATTTAGCTATTTGTTAACCGATTTAAAATAATAATAAATTGTTCGAAAGATATTATACACCCCTTTAAAAGGAGGAAGGATCAATAGAAATCCGTTGTGAAAAAAAGAAGATATGACCGTTTAAGTTTGAAAAAAAATAATACGAAGTGACCCAAACGAATTAAAGGCATTTTCGTTGTCCATGGATCAAAACACGATAGAATTTTGCATCAGAACGCTTGAATATTTTTCTGGTCAACTTTTGTAGCACAGTGCCATTTATTGACATTTTCCGAAAAGTTTGCACCTTCTCAAGGCCAAAACTGCCTGAAGGAGCGTTCCGATGCCTTTGCGATGTATTAGAGAGTTCTTAATTACTGTCTTGGCTACAATTTCTGTCTTCGTGTTGGATCGAATATCTCAATGGTTTGGCTGTTATATGCCAAAATGTCCATTAAACGTGGATAGAAAACTTTAACTAAGCTAAGTTCAATCCCAGGGATCAGAAACGCGAAGGGCCCATTAAGGCTTTTTTCCTTCCTTAATAATCACCCCGGCCTAATGTATGTTCTATATCTCTGGTATGTTATCATTTGTATAAACTTATGTATGACCGGACGGCTAAAATAAGTCGCAATCATATAAAAGAAATTCCTTGGAAAATAGTGCCCAGATGTAGTGGAGTAGGGTATCACATGGTCGGCCCGGTCCGACTATAACCCTCTCTTACTTGTTTTGATATACGATTCTCTATACAAAGTGAAAAACAAGTAGAAATTTTAATTTCGGCCGGCATGAAACATGCTGACCTGAATTGGAAGAATTTATTTTTATGTCCACAATATCAGGCGGAGACGTTTTCTGACCACTGAGAGCCCCATAACCAAATTACAGCCAATTTATGTATGTATGGTGTTATAACGGTGTTATATGTGGGCTGATGATTTTTTGGCTAAAGTATTTTTTACTTATTTTAAGCATTTACTGAAAAGGTCAGATCTATCCGAATATTAGAAATATTTTTGTCGCACCTTTCCATACAAGTGGGACCACTGTGCAATGGTCGGTCAATGACTGGTCGCAAAAATTGTCAAGTAAGACCAACATCACTGCACAGCATCACGAATCCTGGGTCACGGCCGTCCTTTGATATTAATTACTTTCTTTATTGGGTGTAGTGTTTCCTAAAGAATACGGAATAGAAAAAACAAGTAAAAAGTCGATAAGTTCGGCCGGGCCGAACTTTTTATACCCTCCACCATAAAATAGTCTTAATTAAAATAATTGGGGTCCTTTCAAAATTTTAGGTGGAACAACTTTTCGACCATGGATAGACTCCTACTGCCTCCCACTATAACGCTAATTCCTGATGGCCCACAGGGTCGCTAACAAAAATTTCATCACGCCATAACGCAAAAGTTCGACTCTCGGCGGATCTGTCCTTCGGGGTTCATAATATACTCACCAAGGCCTTTCTTCCCCAAGAGGAATTTTCCGTGCCCCAGAGTTTCACCTCCATTTTGTTGCACAGTGTTATCTAATCTAATCTAAAAAAATGTGTTCAGCTAGGTGAAAGGTACCACCTACGGTGATATATCAAAGAGTCAACCTATCTTTAAATTTTTTGGCGGAAAAGTTTTATAGCTTCAGGGAACTTCAAGAGTCAAATTGAGGGTAGTTTCATCAAAACAGTGTAGACCATCAAAAATAGACCCATGTTGTCGAATTTTAGTGAAGAAATTTCGTGACCACTGAGAAATTCTCAAAATACCGATCATTACAGCTAGTTCGGTTAAAAATTGCAGCTAAAATTCTCAAAATACCGAAAATCTGGAGATACCGTTATATGGGGGCTATACCAAAACATGGGCCTATGTTGACGATGTTTCGTTGGAGATGTTTTATAACCACTGAGAACCTCAAACGGCAAATTACAGGTAGTTCGGTTAAAAATTGTAGCTAAAATTCTCAAAATACCGAAAATCGGGAGGTACCGATATATGGGGACTATACAAAAACATGGACCTATGTTGACGATGTTTCGTGGAGAAGTTTCATAACCACTGAGAACTTCAAATGTAAATTACAGCTAGTTCGGTTAAAAATTGTAACTAAAATGCTCAAAATACCATAAGTGGGCCATACCAAAACATGGACCTATGTTGACGATGTTTGGTGGAAATGTTTCATGATCATTAAGAGCCTCAAATGTCAAATTGCAGATAGTTCGGTTACAAATTGTGGCTAAAATTCTCAAAATACTGAAAATCGGGAGGTACCGTTATATGGGGGCTATACCAAAACATGGACCTATGTTGACGATGTTTGGTGGAGATATTTCATGACCACTGAGAACCTCAAATGGCAACTTACAGCTAGTTCGGTTAAAAATTGTAGCTAAAATTCTCAAAATACCGAAAATCGGGAGATACGGTTATGAGGGGGCCATACCAAAACATGGACCTATGTTGACGATGTTTGGTGGAGATGTTTCATGATCATTGAGAGCCTCAAATGTCAAATTGCAGATAGTTCGGTTACAAATTGTGGCTAAAATTCTCAAAATACTGAAAATCTGGAGGTACCGTTATATGGGGGCTATACCAAAACATGGACCTATGTTGACGATGTTTGGTGGAGATATTTCATGACCACTGAGAACCTCAAATGGCAACTTACAGCTAGTTCGGTTAAAAATTGTAGCTAAAATTCTCAAAATACCGAAAATCTGGAGGTACCGATATATGGGGGCTATACCAAAAACATGGACCGATGTTGACGATGTTTCGTGGAGATGTTTCATGACCACTGAGAACCTCAAATGTCAAATTGCAGATAGTTCGGTGGCTAAAAATTGTGGCTAAAATTCTCAAAATACCGAAAATCGGGAGGTACCGTTATATGGGGACTATACCAAAACATGGACCTATGCCCATATCCTTTGGGATATAAGTTTTTTGATCACTAGGAACCCTAAATTCCAAATTATAGCTAATTCGGTCTGCAAATGTGGCGAAGAACTTCAAAATACCTCAAATCCGGAGGTACCGTTATATGGGGGCTATACCAAAAAGTGGGCCGATATAGCCCATCTTCGAACTTAACCTGCCTATGGAAAAAATACCCTCGGGTGCAAAATTTCAGCACTCTATCTCAATTATTGCGGACGCTAGAGTGATTACAACAGACGGACAGACAGACGGACATGGCTAGATCGTCTTAGAATATTATCCTGATCAAGAATATATATACTTTATAGGGTCGCAAATGATTAGTTCGATGTGTTACAAACAGAATGACAAACTTAATATACCCTCCATACTATGGTGGAGGGTATGAAAAAACAGGAGGTCTTTAATAGAGCAGAATAGGGGTCTTCTAAAAAGCAGAATAAAAAGTCACCGTTTGGGTTTTCTACAGGTATCTATTGGTTTAGAATAGAAGACTACAGGAGAAGTCTTTTATAAAACAGAATGTCACCGAAGAGTGTCCATTGATTATAGAACCACCCACGAAAACTTTTATAGAATATGTTGCTGTTAGAGGATTTTCTATAGAAGAAGATATTTCCTTCTCTTAAAAATTAGTCAGATAAGTCTAACTTTTGAGAAAGTTAAGTAGACATTTTACAACTGTTCATGATACCGACAGGTAGTATTCTCCCCATAACGTATATGTCCCAGTGCACTTATCTATAAATATAAGTATATACAGTAGCGGCCACATAATTAAGGACAACTTTTTTAATTTTTTAATACCTCGGTGTTTCTACTTTCCAATAAAACATGCATTGTTTTTTATTTTTATACCATTGTGGCATATGTAAACTTTTATAAAGACAAAAAAGAAAAATTTAATTCTTTCAATTTCTAGAAAACAAAAAAAATATATACACAATTTTGCCGATTTTTGCCTGGCCAGCTAATTAAGGACACTTCACATTTTTGTAACAAAATTGAGGAACAGCTTAAAAAATCTATGAAAATACCTTGTAATACTCTTCTTATATCGATTTTAGTCTAATATATAGTTGGATAACCGTTGACCTCAAGCACAGCTATGCACCTGCTCCAATGCTCCTTTGCAAAGAAAATTCGACATTTTAAATTTTTTTGAGAATCATGTGGTTTTTTCTCGCTATGCATCCACGAAGCCCAGACACTTGGAGTCGACGTCTTATAGTACAAGCCGATATTTCATTAGCAATGTTGGGATATATATCTCTCAGGATTTGCTTAAAAGTCAAAAACGGATTGGCCTTGTTTATCCTTATAAGTAGACATCGGATTTTGCATAGTTGCATATTTTTTAATAATAAAGATACGAAGGTTCTGATTGGACCAAAATTCGTTTCAAAGAAATCTAAATTCAATGGCAGGGTCATATTTTGTATTTATTTTGCATATTTGCATATTTTGCATATGCACAAAATATGCAAAAAATATGCAAAATATGCAAAAAATATGCAAAATATGCAAAAAATATGCAGAATATGCAAAAAATATGCAAAATATGCAAACAGTTTTCGGGCGAAAATCGTCATAAAAGTCGTAAAATTGACAATTAAAGTTGGAAAAAATCATCAAAACAACTTCAAAGTGTCCTAAATTATGATTGTTGGCCATTTAACGTCGCTTTTTTAACAGATTATTGTGCTATTGAGACCCCTTACCACAGTGTGGATATAAAAATATCGTTATATGTATATTGTAATACCATTTTTTATTATTAACCTATTAAAAAATATAAAATTTGTTAAATTGTCAAATACTTTATGTAAAATTCAATATTCTCTTTGTCTTAATTTGTTGTATTAGTCCGGTTTTAACTCAAAGGAAAAGCATCGATGTCGGATTTTTTATGCTGCACTCCCCTAAAGTTGTTAGTTAGATTGTTGGTTAGATTTTAAGATTGTTAACGTTTAAGCACCATTGGAATATGTTAACACATGCCACTGGGGCCTCGTAATTATGAAAATCTTGATTGTTTGGCTATTTGACGACTTCAGCGACCCATATCTATGAAACGGTTAAAGCTATTTGCTATTTGTGTTATGCATTAAATTAAATGCCATACTTTTCTTGATATTTCTTGCCGAACAACAAAATACCTAAGTAGTACTGAATTCAAGATAATAAAGTCAATGTCCTGAACACGCCTTAGGGTGAAAATGGAGTCTATTGTGAAAAAAACCCTTTTTACAGTGTTTTATTTAACTTGTCTGTTTAGTTCAAATCTAGTAACTTATTTTCCACACAGTTGTAGTTGACCAATCGAACTAAAACTTTGCACACTTCTCAGACTTGGATGACAATACATGAATATGAAACCAAAACCAATATGGATCCATATTTTCTTAGAGCCCCCATATAGCGGTACCACCCGATTTAAAGTATTTTAAGGATTCTGTTTTAATTTTTAGGCCGAATTGGCTATAACTTGGCAATTGGGGTTCCCAATGGTACAGAAACTTCCTCACCGAAAATGTTGGACTCAGGCCAAGGTTTTGCTATAGCCCCTATATAAGGGTACAACACGATTTCAAGTATTTTAAAGTTTTTATCTACATTTCGGCCTAAATTGTCTATGATTTTGTTATGAGATTCTCAGTGGTCCAAAAAAATTAAATGCTGAAAAGTTAAAAATAAAAAATTGTTAACAAAATAAGTTACAGTGTTTTATTTATAAATGCTCTTAAAACTAGAAAATAACTTTTAATGATGAAATCTCTCAAATAAAACGCTTACATTTGAATTAAAATTTGTGGCAATATTAAACGGCAAGCGTTTTATTTGAGAGAATTTATCATTAAAAATTATTTTCTAGTTTTAAGTGCTTTTATAAATAAAACATTGTAACTTATTTTTTTATTATTTTTTATTTCTTCCCTTTTTGGGAATGAAAACAAATGTCTTTCACATTTTGTTCATATTTAAATTTATATAAGGGACTGACATAATGTGATTTTGGAGCCATCTGAGTAAACCAAACTAACAAAAGAACAACTGCCGAAATTCCCAGAAAAAGTCTACCAGACGTAATCACAGGGGATACTTACTTGCTGTTCAAGATATTAAGCATTAACTCCGAATTTCTTAAAGAAGATCCGGCAACTTGACCACATAACATTAATTACCAGGAAGGGTAAAGGATGGTACAACATAGCAGAGCAAGGAGTCGAGTTCATCACCAAGTAGTTTTTTTCCATTTTCTTTTGCTTGCTTTGTTAAGATATTTGTCGCACTTGGCTCTTTACGGTGGTTTGAACTATCAGATCAAACAATGCCAGGCCAACAAGTTCAGGGCTAAGATACCACAGATGGTTTATCATTTTGTTATTTCCTTTATCTGATATTTGTTTCGTATTTCAATAAATCTTCAATGCGGTTTAGGTCTTATTTTGGACCTAAAAATATTTCTGAATTTCGTTTTCACTATTTTTGTATCAAACTCAATCTATTGTCTCTAATCCTTTTCAACCTCTTGATTATGTTTACCCAATACATCCTATAATTTAACTACATAAACATTATCTTGTTCATTATACGTTTTGTAAAATCAATAACCTACACTCTCATTTATAACAAGCAGTTGTTGTCGTTTAATACAAAATAAATAAACAATATAAAAAACGTTCTGGGCGCGTTAAACCAGGCTCGAAAGATGAAAACACAAAGTCCTTCTACGACCTCTTGTTGTTGTGAAGTCAGCTGGGAAGTAGTTTTAAACATTCTCGCCTATATCGAACATGGATTTGTCAATCGCAAACTATTCTTATAGAAACCGCGTGAATATGTTTGGTTGATGTACGGATGTGCTGCCAAACTTGCAGTCAAAAATCCCTCTCAACAATACTTTATATAAGTCTGTACGCAGGTACAGAAGCTCTCGACCTAACATCTGCTCAAGCTGGTAAGACTCCATTATTCTAGGCATTCGTACACTGCTAAGTCTTGTTTCTCCCCTGAGCTACTGTCAGTTTCAGGAACGCCCAGGAGTTGTTCTTTACCTCCATACCAGATGATGCCAGAACAGCAACCCGTTCTTTCTGCACTGTTTTGGGAATACTTAGTAATAGTTTTCCATGCCAGTGCACGCAAATAGCATTGTATTGGGGTATCTTAACCCTTCCTTGAAGCTGTTGCGAGTATTTTTCACTGTTTATTATCTGGAATAAACGGATAAAGCTTCTAAAGATCTTATATTTGTTGGGGTCCTCTCCGAGAGCTTCTACTGTACATAAAATGATACGACTAACGTTCCTATAGGACACCTTACAGGGGTCCAGCAGCAATGACAGTTTCATGGTTAAGAGTTCTTGTAGAAGCCGCGCTTGATTATTTTCGGGACAGATGGTTCTTCAGATTCTACGAAGCGTTTAGCATCAAAAAAAGACGTAGACCTCATGGAAAATCTATTGAAATACGAAAACATAGACAGAAAAAGAAATAACAAAATGATGAATCACTTGTGGCATTATAGTCCTGAACTTGTTGGCTTGGCATTGGTTGATCCGACAGTGCAAAATACCCTAAAGAGTCAAATGGCGACAAAAATCTTGACAAAGCGAAGATGGAAACTTCTCCGGAAATATTCGACCCAAACTTACAAGAGAACAACTGTTCGAAATTCATAAAAAAGTCACATTAACTCCGAGTCGAGCTCAGCACAGATTACAACCAAGTAGTTCGCTGTACCAAGTAGTCGGCTGTACCCAGATAGGCTCCATTTTCGCCCTAAGGCGTACGTAGTCACGTTAATCGGCACACTGGCTTTCTATGCCGAGAGAGACGAGATTTTCATAACTTCGAGGTCCCAGTAGCACGTGTTAACTTATTCCAATGATGCTCAATTGCCAATCTTAATCTTAAATCTATCTAAAATCTAATCTAAGTAAACACTTCAGGCGGCAACCCCCTCCTAAAAAAAAATCCAAAAAACCAGCATAAAGCTACAAATTAAGACAAAGAAAATATTGAATTTACATAAAATTACATAAAATGATTGATGTTTTATCAAATTTTATATTTTTGCATAGTTTAACAATAAAAAAAAGTATTACAATATCATATACCCTACAACACACTGTCGTAAGAGGTATCAATAACATAATAATCTGCTAAAAATCGACGTTAAATGGCCAACAGTCTTAATTTAGGACACTTTAAAGTCTTTTTTGGTGATTTTTCCAACTTTAATTGTAAGTTTTACGACTTTTATGACGATTTCCGCCCAAAAACTGTTTGCATATTTTGCATATTTTTTGCATATTCTGCATATTTTTTGCATATTTTGCATATTTTTTGCATATTTTGCATATTTTTTGCATATTTTGCATATTTTTTGCATATTTTGCATATTTTTTGCATATTTTGCATATTTTTTGCATATTTTTTGCATATTTTTTGGCATATTTTTTGCATATATTTTGCATATATTTTGCATATTTTTTGCATATTTTTGATATGACCCCAAATATCGAAAAATTTACCCTTAAAACGCCTAGATCCAAAATTTGAGTCCAATCGGATAAGAAATAAAAAACATGCAAAAATCCGATGTCTACTTATAAGTTTGCGGTCTTCTGCTGCTGTCGAGTAGCCCTTTTTAAATTTTTAACGGTTCCGTTTCTTCGAAAATATACAATAGCATTGTGAACCATAGTTCGTGAACATAAAAGCTCCTCAGCAATTCATCGAATCGTTTTTTTTTTCCTTCACGTATTTGAAAATTATGATTTTCCGTATTTCTGGAGTGCAACTCCTATTCCGGCCCATTTTTTCTATAAAAATTTATGCTGTTTATTCACTTATACTTTCTTTCAATCATGTGTAATACACACCTTTTTATACCCTCCACCATAGTATGGAGGGTATATTAAGTTTGTTTCTCAGTTTGTAACGCATTGAAATACTCATTTGCGACCCTACAAAGTATATGGCAAATAACAAAATTCGTTTGCAATTCCATTTTAAAAAAATTAAAAAAAAATTTCGCGAGCACATCTACGATTTTTGGTATAGAGTTAAAGGGAAAAAATCTGGTTTCAAATCTGCTCGCGTTCACAAAATTGGCCGATGCGCGCAAAAGTTATAGCGGTTTTTATTCTCATATAAAGAAAAAATATTTTAAAATTTCTTATTTTTTGTATTGAGAAAATGTAAGCATATATTAGTAACAGCATTTGATATCCATCCGTAGATGCACCAAAATTTCCAAAATGTGTTTTTATTTTCGCGGAAAATCAAAAAAATTAAAAAAAAATCTGGCAATAAATTCAAATTATACCAACTCAGAGTCCGTATAAACATCTAAAAACTAAATTAAAAATACGTACAGAAACTAGACAACGCGTAAAAAAATGTGAAACAAAAATTATAAACATTGGCTTTATAAATTGCATATTATAACAACAACAAAAGAGAAACAACTCATTGTTGGAAAATATTGTTGCAAATATATTTTTTGGTTTGTTTCGAAAAGTTAGAAAAAAATATTTGAAAGTTATCCTACTATTTCGCTAAAATCTAATACTTAAATTAAAGTATTCTGCTAAAACTTTATCAAAATATATTGTTTACCATCGTGAAAGCTTAACTGCTCACTGTGATTACTTATAAGGATAGGAAATTAAGAGTAATATTGAAATTACTATCATTTAAAAGATATGAAAATTAAAAAGCCTGTAACTCGCGAATTAGTTAAAGTCGGTTGATGCGCATAAGATTTTGGATGAAGCGAATCAATCTCTTTCAATATTTATGCATATTTCGATGTTTCAGTCAGCGGCCATTGTGTGCCGCCAGTTGCATCATGCACTGCAAAAAACCTTAAAGTTGGTAAAAGTTGCGCAATGTGCATACGATTTTGATGCGCATCCGGTTTCATCAGCGCCCATCCAAAATACGTCAATATACACCTATTTCAAATAGATTCTTCAAAAACCGCGGATGTGCCTCCACATTCAATTTTTGGCGAAATTCCCATATTACTCGCGTATCTCTGTTTTTTTATGACACGTGTTTTCGCAAATATTATAATCGCGAGTAAAGGATTCCATTTATGTAAAAAAATTAAAGAAAATCGCGGTTTAGTACGCGGATTTGTCAAAATATATTTTTGCTGATTTTCCGATTTTCAAGGTATCCATATCCGCGGTTTTAGTAGATGAATTCGATCGCGGAAGGCTTCATTAGAACCGTCGCGTAAAAAAACTAAATTCACGCGGGTTTCAAAGGAAATTGAATGACAGTTGTAAATTTTACACGCAAAATTATGTTTTGTAAGAAAATTTACGCATGAAATTTTGGCCTTCCGACTCCAATTACTAGGATGCTGTAAGGAGCACACTCATGAGATATGCACCAAACGACGTAAAATCACGAGTTTTATAATCTTATTATGAGTTTTGAATATTATCTTCTTGCGCGTCCGGATTATTAAAAAAATTCAAAAAACCCCGAAATTCCGGCTTCATAATGTCAGCATCAATTTTAGGTGGATGCAGTGGATAAATCGAAAAATGATACACTAGTATCATATTGCCCATGAAGTATTCTTTGAGTGTTTCTTTGGGCATATGTCTATAAAATGTAAGGTTAAGCCAGAAATCGGAAGGGAGCATAAAAAAACTTGTTGGCTTCAACCCATTTTTACCTATTTTTCTACATTGATGCCAACACAGCTTCCACGTAAATTAATTTTAATGGTCGACCTTATGGGATTCCTCCTAAAGCACTTCATTTTAAAGAATGTATATAATACTATATAGAATATGTTAACAGTTCGCGAATTCTGAATGGGCGAAACTCGGATTCATCGATTGTAAAAAATTTTTGTTTTTCGCCATATATATTCTTGATCAGGGTAAAATTCTGAGTCGATATGTTCATGTCCGTCCGTCCGTCTGTGGTAATCACTCTAGCATCCACAAAAATGGAGATAGGACGCTTAAATTTTGGAAAGATGCGTCTTTTGTTTGTAGGCAGGTCAAGTTCGATGATTGGCTATATCGGTCCACGTTTTGGTACAGCCCCCATATAACGGTACACCCCGATTTACGGTATTTTGACGTTTTTAGCTACATTTTCAGACCGATGTAGCTATAATTTGACATTTAGGGTTCTTAAGTGTCAATAAACTTATATAACAATTGTTGTGGATATAGGTCCATGTTTTGGTATAGCCCCCATATAACTGTACCCCCCGATTTACGGTATTTTGACGTTTTTAGCTACATTTTGAGACAAATTTAGCTATAATTTGACATTTAGGGTTCTTAAGTGTCAATAAACTTATATACCAAAACTTGGTGTCATAGGTCTACGTTTTGGTATAGCCCCCATATAACGGTACCCCCCGATTTACGGTATTTTGACGTTTTTTGCTATATTTTTAGACCGATGTAGCTATAATTTGACATTTAGAGTTCTTAAGTGTCAATAAACTTATATAACAAAAGTTGCGGACATAGGTCCATGTTTTGGTATAGCCCCCATATAACGGTACCCCCGATTTACGGTATTTTGACGTTTTTAGCTACATTTTCAGACCGATTTAGCTATAAATTGACATTTAGGGTTCTTAAATGTCAATATACTTATATAACTAGTGGACATAGATCCATGGAATAGCCTCCATATAACGTTACCGCCAGATTTCAGGTATTTTGACGTTTTAAGTCACATTTCTAGACCGAATTAGCTATAATTTGATATTTAGGGTTCTTAGTGACCAAGAAACTGTCAAGAAAGGTCGATGTATTGATAAAGCCCCCATATAACGGTATCTCCCGATTTTCAGTAATTTGATGATTTTAGCTACAATATTAAGCCGAACTAGCAGTAATTTGACATTTGAAGTTCTTAGTGGTCACAACACTTCTCCATTAAAAATTGTCAACATAGGTCCATGTTCGGATATAACTCCCACATAACGGTGCCTCCCAATTTTCAGTAATTCGGTAATTTTAGCTACAATTTTTAACCGAACTAACTGTAGTTTGACATTTGAAGGTTGTAGTGGTCACCACACATCTGGATCAACAATTTTCAACATAGCCCCAGTATAACAATACTTCCCGATTTTCGGTACTTTGAGGATTTTACTTAAAATGTTTAACCGAACGTAGGTATAGCCCACATACCTCCGAACTAGCTGTTAATGACATTTGAAGTTCCCACGTTATGTACCGATTTTTGGTATTTTGAGGATTCTAGCTACAATTTTTAACCGAATTAGCAGTTATTTGACATTAAAGGCTCCCATCAAAAACTGTCAACATAGGTCCATGTTTTATTATAACCCCTATATAACGGTACCTCCCAATTTCTAGCGTCCCTCATTAGTTGACCACACTTTATGAACTCTATATTTTGACTGTTTTGACAATTGCCCTCTCGGGAATGAAAACAGTAACATTGAGTGACTTCTAATTATAGATAATGGTTGAGCACAGTTAGGAGGTTCCGTTACAATTTATAGTGAAGGCAAAAAGTACGTATAGAGAATAACAACAATATACGCAATATTGAGTATTAAAATTTTTCGAGTTGTCCCTAATTAGGCTGAATATTTGCAGACATTGCAACGATCTTTCATAAATCATACAAATTGGCAAACACAATTCCTTCAAATGTTTTTATACCCTCCACCATAGTATGGAGGGTATATTAAGTTTGTCATTCTGTTTGTAACACATCGAACTAATCATTTGCGACCCTATAAAGTATATATATTCTTGATCAGGATAAAATTCTAAGACGATCTAGCCATGTCCGTCTGTCCGTCTGTCCGTCTGTTGTAATCACTCTAGCGTCCGCAATAATTGAGATAGAGCGCTGAAATTTTGCACCCGAGGGTCTTTTTTCCATAGGCAGGTCAAGTTCGAAGATGGGCTATATCGGTCCACTTTTTGGTATAGCCCCCATATAACGGTACCCCCGGATTTGAGGTATTTTGACGTTCTTCGCCACATTTGCAGACCGAATTAGCTGTAATCTGGCACTTAGAGTTCCTAGTGGTCAACAAACTTATATCCCAAAGGATATGGGCATAGGTCTATGTTTTGGTATAGCTCCCATATAACGGTACCTCCCGATTTTCGGAATTTTGAGAATTTTAGCCACAATTTGTAACCGAAATATCTGCAATTTGACATTTGAGGTTCTCAGTGGTCATGAAAGATCTCCACTAAACATCGTTAACATAGGTCCATGTTTTGGTATAGCCCCCATATAACGGTACCTCCCGATTTTCGGTATTTTGAGAATTTTAGCTAAAATTTTTAACCGAACTAGCTGTAATTTGCCACTTGAGGTTCTCAGTGGTCATGAAATATCTCCACCAAGCATCGTCAACATAGGTCCATGTTTTGATATAGCTCCCATATAACGGTACCTCCCGATTTTCTGTATTTTGAGAATTTTAGCCACAATTTGTAACCGAAATATCTGCAATTTGACTTTGAGGTTCTCAGTGGTCATGAAACATCTCCACCAAACATCGTCAACATAGGTCCATGTTTTGGTATAGCCCCCATATAACGGTATCTCCCGATTTTCGGTATTTTGAGAATTTTAGCTGCAATTTTTAACTGAACTAGCTGTAATGATCGGTTTTTTGAGAATTTTAGCTCCAATTTTGTCTAATCAAAAATAATCGTCAATAGAGGTCCATGTTTTGGTATATCCCCCCATATAACTGTACCTCCCGTTTTTCGGGAATTTTCAGTGGTCACGAAATTTCTTCACTAAAATTCGTCAACAGGGGTCCATTTTTGAGGGTCTACATTGGTTTGATGAAACTACCCTCAATTTGACTCTTGATGTTCCCTGCAGCTATAAAACTTTTCCGCCAAAAAAATTAATGATAGGTTGACACTTTGATATAGCCCCGTAGGTGGTACCTGTCACCTAGCTGAACACGTTTTTTAGATTAGATTAGATAACACTGTGCAACAGTATGGAGGTGAAAGGTGGAAGTTCCTCTTGGGGACGAAAGGCCTTGGTGAGTATATTATGAACCCCGAAGGACAGATCCGCCGTGAGTTGAACTTCCGCGTTATATCTTTGTTCACTGTTGCTTAAGTGCTCTACAGAAACAACAAACAACGATATAATGCTAATTCATGATGGCTTACAGGGTCTCTTGCAAAAACTTCATCTTTATCTCTGTCCCAACATTTGTGTTCACAGTGTAATTTAAGCAATAGCGGGAGGCAGTAGAAGTCTAACCATTATCGAACAGTTGTCCCACCTATAATTGTAAAAGGACCCTAATTATTCCATTTTAATTAAGACTATTTTATGGTGGAGGGTATAAAAAGTTCGGCCCGGCCGAACCTAACGACTTTTTACTTGTCTTTTTTATATGTGGTGTTTCCTCATATAGTTGTTAAAAACAATATTCCTCCTTCCCTCTTTCCATAGTTTACAATACACAATTTTTACACAATCTTTAAATGCAGGTACTGTTATTCGGCAAACCGAACATATGTAAGCTTCCATTTACCTGATTTCGCTTTCAAAAGAGTACAGAACCGAAAATTGAGTAAGGTAAGCATGTTTTAAGCGGCGTAAACAAACAGAAATTAAAACAACTGAAACATTTAAAACAATGATTTCTCCATGTGTTTGTATTCTTTCCTTTGCTTTAATCTATAGGCTGCCGGAAGAAACAGCTAAACTATTCGATGCTGAAAAATAATAAATATATATCATTTTTTATATAAATATATGCGGCACTGATTCTTCCTTAAACATGTGAATTTTTATTAAAACATTAATAATTAAATAAATATGGATTGCTTTTGGTGTCTGCACTATTTGAGATACTTGAAGTATCCAACAGTGCGTATACGCCCCCACCCCAATGGATGTAGGCTTTAATGGAAAATATAATTAAAATCGATTGAGGCAATATTTTGAAACTTGATCTCCACAGGGTTTATAAATTTAGTACAGTCTCTCTTTTCCCAATTTGTCTGCAAACTAAAGAAGTATGACTAGCTGACAAATTTCATTCACTGTGAGAAATGACATTGGCCTCATCGCCAACACCATCATAATCATCATTGTCGTCGCCTAAATCAAAATAAGACAAATTTTATTTTTGGCCTTGGCTCATGTCATGGAAAAAGCCCCAACAGATTTTAAAGACACTTTCTTCACATAAATGACACTTTATGAAAGGAAATAGCAGCGGATTGGTGGCCAATATGTGTCAAGGTTGTCTGACATTTGACTAGACGCCTCAGCAAAGTTTATTAGAAAATTTAATGTAAAATAAACACAGAAACCTACAGATAATAGGTGTACTACATGTAATACACTCGGCATATATGGGTTAAGAGACATGCCATTAGAAATAAAAGACAAGCTGCGATTTTTTTCAGTAAACAAAAAACAAAATTGTAGAATATAAGGGCATTTAAATTCGGATTTTGTGAAGAGATTTTGTAAAGCAGATAAAAAGTTTGTGAAAATGGAGCCTTTGTTGTTATGGTTACATTATGATTGAGCTTGAAATTGTTCTTTGTGGATATCCAGAGAAATAAGGATAATTAGTCAGTATGTACATTTCCTTGAATGTTTTTAAGGGGTTCAGTTGCAATAAACTTAAGCAACAGGAATTAAGCTGGTTTGCTGAGTAATTAAACTTTTTGGCCATCGAAAGACTAGTTGTGAGTGTTATGTCATAGATATAATGAGTACAATGTCTTCATGTCATTATTAAGAACTCTAGGTAAAACCAGTAATTGATGGCATGTAGACATCTACATGAAATGAAAACAAGTAAGAAAAGCGTTAGGTTCGGTCGGGCCGAACTTTTTATACCCTCCACCACAAATTTCAGTCATTTCGGTGGATTAATGTGGATTTTTGGCCTCAGGAGACACAAAATGCCAAATTACAACCAATTCGGTGGTAAAATGGGACAAATATCTTAAAAATTCCTTAAAACGACGACGCGTCAAGCGTCATTTTGTATAGGGGCTATACGAAAGCGTGGACCTACATAGCCCGCTTTCAATACCAAAAGTCCTACGTACATATAATAGATTTTCCCAAAATTTCATCCACCTACGTCAATCCGTTCGGACGCTAGAGTGATTTCCACAGACGGACGGACATGGCAATATCGATGTAGAATTGCACGCTGATCAAGAATATATATAGTTTGTGGGGTCTACAATGATTATTTCGAGTAGTTACAAACGTAGTGACAAACTTAATATACTTAAAAACCTATGGTGGAGGGTATAACAAGAAAGCCAAACACTGTATCATTCGATATCTATTTATCTTAGTTTTAATTAAATTGAAGAGAGAAGGAGCAGAGCATATAAGCCCTACATTCACTAAGAAGATATTTTTAGGAATTGTTTGTATAATAGACGACCGCCGAAAAAGTCTTCCGTAGAAAGCCATCGGAGAGGTCTTCTTTACATCGGAGGGGTCTTCTATTGGATAAAAGCCTGTCAAAGGGGTATTCTATCGATAGACGATAAACGGAGGTGCCTCCTACTAAACAAAAGATAGAGGGTTTCTCTATAGAATAAAACAGAAGTTTTCCGCAGGTCTTGTCTGTTCAATATAATACATAACTAAAGATTACCTCAAAAATCCAAATAACGGAAGTTAACCCGTCAAAACATGCTAGAGAACCCGTTGCCTATAGGAGGTAAAAGTCAGCAATAAAGGTCATTGGACATTTTTCATTTATGAAAAAGTAAAATGCGAAATACACGTTAGATTGTATGTCTATGCAAGTATGACGATCTTTAATTCAGAGACAGACATTGAATTTAAAGTAGATTATAAAATAGAATCGGTAACATACGCTTTGCCACCTCTATCTATCCGAGGGCGAAACTACTAAATACTAGCCGAATTTCAGCAACCCATCTAAAACGTTTATGAGCCTCAGCAATGGCAGTTATGCCTATTTCAGTACAATGAGGTCCTTTGACAATAGTCTGATCAGCGATACGACATATAATACCGATAGCTCCAACATATGGCACGAATAGCTTTTTTACGTAAAAAATTTCTAAAACAATAAATAATTCTTGTCATAAGGCCAATGACAAAGTTGTTTAAATGATATTCATTCCGTTCTACTTAACCAAATTCCATCTTAGCAGAAATAAGCAGCACTTTGGCGCAGTGAACATCGCAAATTTCTCTGCACTCTATAAGCGTACATCTTCCCTTTAATCTCTCCGCAATAAAAATACATTATAACTTTTTCATTCTACAACACCTCAAAATATAGTTTCATAGTATAAATTACAATTTAACTGTCTGCTTTGCACTGAGCTGAGGAACCCTGCGGAATTTTTAACACAATTCTCTATGGCTGAATTGCAACAATAAAAGGGTAGGAACTATTTTTGTATACTTTTTTACTTTTTACTGTTTTTGTTGAAATATTTTATTTGCTATACAAGCTGAATAATTTAAATGGTAGACATAAAATGACTTTGGGCTATATCGAGCAAACAAAAATTCAAAATAAACAATATTCAAGACTGCCCAGAAAGGAGAACAATTTAATGTAAACTATCTGATGATTTTGTACAGGGTGAAGAGGAATTCAAATTACTGATTTTCTTACAGAAAGAGATGAGGCTTAAGTGAAACTTGAATGATAGAACAAGTGGTGCGTATAAGTAACGACAACACTATACCCCACCTTATTTAAAAGCCAATAGTGGTAAATTGTGACTAAAACCTATAAAATATCCGAACACTGACGAATGGGATATGGATATGTGAATATTTCTCTCAGTCAGCACAAAAGGGATTGGCGAAACCTTTTGATTATTCGTATATATATATTTTTTTTTTAATTTTCGTATATATATATTTTTTAATATTTACCTTAAAACTATCCCCAACACTATGAAAAAATTTATTAGCACACTAATACAAGACTTACTCGAACTAATATTTAGTTTTGTATATCAATTTTTTAAACAAAATTTTCTGGAAATTATCACGTAGGATTCTTAGTGGTAGAAAGAAACCTAACTATACCTTCTGAGTTGGAAATTTTTAATAGAAGAAGGTATAAAAAACTTAACAATGTTTTATTCCCAGCAAAATGTTCGATTCCAAAGATGCCATTCAATCATGGGTGAAAGTGATCTGGCATTTCATCTTTTTAGCATCTTCATCGATGAATTTTATATGAGCGTGGACCGCAAAAGATGCTATTAATTTTTGGATCCAAAGCAAGTCATTTACACCAATGCTTTGACATGTCACTTTCACCAATGCTTTGGCATGTTATTTCCACCAATGCTTTGGCATGTCATTTTCACCAACCCTTTGCAATGACATTATCATTAGAGAGTTTTAACAACGTTGGTTGTAATTTAGAGTCTCCGACACCATCAAGCCTATTGTAAATAATTAATCTTATATAGTTAGAAAAATGTGTATAAATAAAACACAAAATTTATCTCTATTGGATCGATGGAATGGGTTCAAATGCTGATGGAAAGATCGGATCTTTCACGAATTCGTTTGCATTCGTTCAAATGCTAACGAGAAGATCGGATCCTTCACGACTTCGTTTGAACCAATGCAAAAGATGCCATGAAATCACGTCATCGCATGGAACCCCTTCCTTCAAATTTTGCTGGGTTGTTATACCGTACACCACTATGTGGAAAGGGTGTTATAAGTTTGTTTTGGGAAACATTCATATAACACCGCGAAATATTCGTCGGAGATCCCCAATGTGGTATACCAATCTTCATATCTCGACGAGTTAAAGCGATTTTGGGATGTGTGTCCGTCCGTCTGTCCATTATAAATTGTAATCAAACTCTAGGCCGCAATTATGGACCAATCGTCACGAAATTTTGTACGATGGTCATGTTCAGACCAGAATAGATCCCTATTTTTATTGATGATGATCGTGAAATATTAAGCGGGTGAAATGGTCCAGAAACAAAAAGTTTAACCGATTTTGTAGCTGCTCTGTAGGTCGCAATAATAGTCCGAAGCCAAATGTTTAACAAGGTAAGAGTATATGACAAAGAAGAAGCTTGCATTTTGAGGTGGTGATCAGATAATATTTAGATGGTTAAATGGATAAATTCTTTTGTGTGAATACTGTGAACATTTTTAATATACAGCTTATATCCTTATTCTCTTAAGACCCATTCCGCCTCTGTAAATAATAGTTGAAATGCCAAATCTTGACCTTTTCATTGATGTCAATTAAGTTGATTTACGTAGTCAGATAACAGTGTTACAGCCTAATATATCCAGTTATTTGTTTGTAGTGTTGTCATTGGTCATTTGATGATGATCTGATATTATTTAGCGGGTGAAATGGACCTTTACTTTTGTATGAAAAATAAAAAAAAAATTGATTTTGGTCCATAATTTAAATCCTGGAGGGCATATGCGGCAATGTAGCCTACGTATGGAAAAAGAACTACTGACCTTTTCCCTGATGCAAATTGCAATAATGTGTGTGCTTGATAACGGGCCTACTGCTTAATGTATAATGGGTTTTGTGTAGAGAACAAAATTGTCCTCCCATGATACAAATTGGATCTATCATGACAGAGAAATACTCAGTTTTTACATTATCGCAAATGATAATTGTCTAATTGCATGTTTTATGCATTCGATGCAACAAGTTTCGCTTCGCCACCTTTTTTTCAAAATCTACTCAGTGTCGCTACCGTTAAAGATTTATACCCTCAACAGTTATGCTAACGAGGGTATATACACTTTCATATGGGCAAAATGTGCCTCATCGAAATAATGGTTTTAGAACCGAAAATCCGTTTCAGACAATTTGGAGCCGATTTAGCAATATCCGTCTGTCTGCCTGGCTGGCTGGTAAGAACGATAACTCTCGATCGGATGAGCCGATTTGGCCCAAAATTTGGCGTTCGTAATATTTTGTCCAAACTTTAAGTTTAATTTGGAAGATGGTCCATATCGGTCCACTCCTTCAGGTACCTCCCCCACAAAAGTTCTGAAAATTTGTGCCCACGATAACTCTTGGAGGGAGTAACCGATTTGATCCATACTTTGCACATCGTCAAATATCTAAGACACTTAGATGAGGTTTCAATATGGACATAATCGGTCCACTTCTTCGGGTACCTCCCAAAACAAAATTTCCGAAAAGTTCAGTTTAGGGCCTGCTCTCGAATCGCTTTGATTTTTGTTGTAATCATTGCCCTCCATACGACGGTACAAGTTTCATCAGGTGAAAGTCCATACATTCTGAGGAAATAGCCTGAAATGTGCAAAAATCCTATGGCACCTTTATAGTGGTTGGAGCACAAGATAACTCTCGAACAGATCTGGCAATTCGGTTCAAAAGTTGGCCTTCGTAATATTTTGTTCAAAATTAGTTTCAGTTCAAAGATAAGCCCTATCTGCGTTCTCCTTTAGGTACCAGCTCAACAGAAGTTCAAAAATGTTCGAAAAAGTTTACGCACTATAACTCTTGAAGGGAGTGACCGATTTGATCCATACTTTACACATTCTAATATATGTATCTACCAAATATGGTCTATATTTGTCCACACTTTCATGTACCTTCCCACAAAATTTCGGAAAAGTTCACTTTAAAACCTGCTCTCGAATCTCAGATTTTCATTGAAGCATCTTGCATTCGCTGCCTCAATTACGACGGTAAAATTTTGTCCAGAGGCAAATCCATACTTCTTGAGAAAACAGCCCGAAACGTGTAAAAATCCCTATAGCACCATAGGTAGTAGCTGGAGACCACGTAACTCTCGAACCGATCAACCGATTTGGTACAAAATTTGGCTCTGTCATGTTTTGTCCAAACTTAGTTTCAGTTCGAAGATAAGCAACACCCACAACTTCCTATACTTCCCCACAAATATTTAAAAATGTCACTAAAATGGTATGCACCAGATCTCTTGAACGGGGCAAGCAAAATTTTGGACCAAACTTTGGATCTCCTAATATTTTGTACAAATTTAGGTATCGGTTCACTCCTTAGGGTACCTTCCTACAAAAGTTCAACATTTGTGTCTAAGTGCAGTTAGGGCCTGTTCTAAGATCCTTTGGAATTGTATCCCGATGCTGTTCGTTGAGGTTCTGTTTACAGCGATATTATGTTTTCGTGGACAAGTCCATGCTTCCTGGCATACTGATCCGAAAGTTATACGATGACCCATTGAAATGACTAGTGTTCCACTTCCAAAATAGACAAAATTCAGTAAAGAAAGTAAATACATTAGATCTGTCCGTATATGAAAGTCTCAATTCATATAGGCTGAGGGTATATCTCTGTCGGCAAAGCTGACTCATACTTTTTTAATTGTTTTGAAATATTTATATTGCTGAAGGTGATGGCACCAACCCAAACCGGTGAAATATCAGAGAAATGGCAAATTGCATTGTGACTGGCGCTTATGTGTTTAGTTATATTAGGTGTATGCCAAAAAGGATACTGATATTCAGTGAAAATTTAAAGGGGTAGCAGAAAGAGCTACACAAGGTAAATTTTCCATTTTTAGAACATTTATAAGAAATGTATAATATGTATGATTGTTCCACCAACAATCCTGTATTGGCTATCGCCGAATTCGACATCTCTTGAAGATAAGTTTTTCATGTCGCCAACATTACTGATTGGAAACTTGATGTGGCCTGGCCGGGGAATCGAACCCACGACATTCAGCGACCTTATTTAAGCTTGATGTGATAAGGTGACAGAATCCACAAAATCATTTCTTACAATAAGTTTATTACCTCCATAAAGGAATTTTGATTTGCTGAAAGGTAATTTCGAGTGGTTAGGGTGTAGGGTATCACGTGGTCGGCCGCGTCCGGCTATAGCGTTTGCCTACTTGTTGTTTTTTTAATATTTAAGTCCAACGACATGTATAACGTAAAACGGCACCACCTTTCAATACTAGAGTAAGGATTTGTATATGGAAATTATTATCATTCGTATGGTCAACATTTTTTTCTATGGAAAATTCTGATTTTTTTTTTTGTAGAAAATCTTCTAATATTAGTTCCCGCAAATTAAAGGACGAAGAATTTAAAAATAGCCACCCTATTTTCGTTTGTCAGTTTAAATATAAAATCACGCTGCAAAACCCACCAAATTCTTAGTGGTTCGCTTATGTCCAACTAGTTGGTTAAGAGATTTAGGGTAGATAAAGTCGAGGAAAAATGAATTCAAGTTATTTTGGCGACACAGTGTGTGTTGGAATGGTAATTGAAAATATGTTGGAAATTGGCAGTTGCTGTCTGAGATTTTTTTCTTAGGAAAAAATTTTTATTAATCTGGTCTGCGGATTTTTTATCTATTGAATATATCCTCAGTCCTGTGGTCTGAATTTTTTTTTCTATTAAAAAAATCCTTAATTCTGTGATCTTAGAATATTTCTAATAAAAAAATCCTCAGTTTTATGTCTAAGAATTTTCTCAATAGTAAGCGCATGGACATGAGTTTACACATAATAGATAAAGTCGAACTTCTCTCTGATGAAAGCTACCAAAATGAATACGAATGAATGACATCATCACTGTGGACTCAGGATTTTTCTATGATTTAGTCTGTGAGTTTTTTTACTTGAATTTTATCCTTTTTAACCAACATTTTTCCTCTGGTATAATTTGATTCTAGAATTATACACCAAGGCGTGATAATACCCTGGCTGGCAATTGCAAAATAACAAAACAACTGGCAACGAAAGCAACTATTCATTGCCTTCCGGACAATTCAACAACTATTTCACTACAAATGGAGGTGGCTATTTGTTGCTTCTCGGTTTTTTGTTGTATGATAGGGGTTAAAATTTTGGCAGTAATTCGGTTTTTAGGGGATGGTGGTTAACAATTTTTCGCTTGCCATATCAAAATGCATCAAATAAATGTATAGTTTTTATTATTTTGTTGGTGGTTTAAAGGACAATTTTCTAGACCAAAAGCGAACATTGGAGAGTAATTAAATTTTGTAACCTCAAAGCAATTTTGACAAGGAAATTGCATGTTCTTATTCAGGATACTTATGCGTATACGTAACTTTCGTAGTTATACGCTAGTTCTGTGGTCTGATAATATTTTCCGTGGAAAACATCCTTAAATCCACTTTCTGAGAATTTTTTCTATTTACAGAAATCCTCATTCCAGATGTCTAAGATTTTTTTCTGTGGAAAAGGGAACAGTCCTGTTGTCTGAGACTTTTTCTAGGGAAGAAATTCGCAGTCCTATGGTCAGAGATTATTTGCTTTTGGAAAATAAACTGCTTGTTCCGTTGTTCTGAGAATTTTTTCTATTTACAAAAATGCTGAATCCAGGATGTATAAGAATTTTTTCTGTGGAAAAGGGAACAGTCCTGTTGTCTGAGTTTTTTTTCTAGGGAAGAAATTCGCAGTCCTATGGTCAGAGATATTTTGCTCTTGAAAAAAACTGCTTGTTCCATTGTTCTGAGGTTTTTTTCTATGGAAAATTTTCTTAATTTTATGGCAAATTTACAAGTCCAGATATATGAGATTTTTTCTCTGGAAAATTTACTTCATTCTATTTTTTCTTTACAATACACAGTGGATCCACCCATTGGCCAAAAATAAAAAAAATAATGTCAACATTTTGGTACAACATCTGGCAACTCTGACAGCTATGACATGGACCTTTTTAAAAATATATTGGTTTTTGTTTCATTCGAACGCGATCTTCTTAAGAATAGCTTCAAAAGTCGGAACATTTGACTAATATTTTTTGTTGTGAGTACAACCTATATTTTAAGTGCAAGTAAATATATTCAAAATATCGCGAAACTAATACGTATAGCAAAATATTGTAGTGGATTTTGAAGGAGGAGGTAATCGCTTAATTTTCATTAAAAAATAGTGTTTTAGCGTGTTGTGGAATTCCAGTTAGCTTCATATTTTCTTAGTGTATTTTGTAATGCAAATTCGATCATATACGTAAATTTGACCTAAGGTTTTAGTCATGATGCCCACCAGTGCCCACCTCGGGTATAATTTTCCAACGTAGGTAATCGGTTTAAGATTATTCAGTATTAAAATCAGCTGCCATCTAGTGCCAGACTATAAACGGTGGGTCGCTGACAAAGCTACCTTTGAAAAATTGGCATCAGTGGCAAGATGAAGAAATCTTCTTCCAAATTTGTCTTACGTTGGCGGTACGTGGCTTCTAGGAATAACGCTATAAGATCTTTATTAAAAATTTTACCAATTTTCAGACAAAAATTTTGATTTTTTTAAACCGCTAAATTGGTTAGATTTTATGTTGTTTTGGAGATTGTTTTGTTTCCCCAAGCCTATTTTTGCATCATAAGATAATCGGGACCTTTGTTTATGTCATTTTGTGTTAACAGCATAAACAATTCTCACAGAATACCCCCTCCCGAGGGAAAAGAGGGGAGAATGTTACGCTCATGGTTTCTTAAAACACTCTTCGCAGCAGCACAAAGCTGTGTCCTGCGCATTGGCTTGATTTTTACACTCTAAATATTTTTGGCCGCTTTCTCCATACAAGTGGATCCACTGTGCAATATTAAGTTAACAAATTTGTGTTACTCAGCACACGACAGTCAGCCAGCCCATGCTTACCATGTTCATATTATACATATTTATTTCCATGCTCAATTGCAACTCAGCAACCAACACATTTTACCAGTATTGCGAGACACTCCCTTTTGGCTTTAGCTAACTCGAGTAATTATTTGTAACTATAAACCAGGCGAACCAACGTCATTAGAAACCCCAGAGGTGGTGATGTTCGAGATTTTTGTTTTTTTTTAACCTTTCTAATTTTTCTTCACAAACAGCACTTTGCTGAGAAGTTAAACGTTGTGTGTTTAGATTTACTTACTTTTTGTAGCTGTTGCAAAACTCCACACAATCTGTGGCCACAAGGCACAGCACAAAGTTTGGAACCTGCAGGGTTTTAGCTTCGTATTGTTGTTTCTTTCATCTTAAGAAGAGTAACAACAAATTGAGTAACAATTTTAAATTAACTACAATAAAACATACAACTATTTACACAATAGAAATGTTAACATTACGAAGAAGTAGAAGAAGCTGGAACAGCAGAGAGCAAACAATAGTAGGTAACTTTTGTGACATATGCCACAAATATTCGAATTGCTGTGTCTGTGTGTACTTACTTACTTACATACTTAGCTGGCCCATTACAGAACATTTGTTCCATAGACCGAACTAAGAAAAGATCTACAATGCTCTCTGTTGTTCGCATCACTTTTTGAAATACCGCGCCTTTTCATTTCTTCATCCACTTGTATGCTCCATGGAAGCTTAGTCCTCCCAATTCTGCGTGCACCGCAATTTGGCATGTATTCATACGCCTTTTTAGCGGGTTCGTCGTCGTTCATTCTTATGATATGGCCTAGCCAACGCAATTGTTGCACCTCGATGCGCTTAACTATATTCATGTCTTTGTAAAGCTTATATAGCTCGTGGTTCACACGACGTCGATATTCATCGTCAACGCAACGGCGCGTAGATCTGTCGAAAAATTTTCCTCTCAAACACACCAAGCACTGCCTTATCTGCTTGTGCAAGTACCCATGCTACGGAGCCATACATTAGCACGGGCAGTATCAGCGTTTTGTATAGTGTTTTTTATTTTTTAGTTTGACGAGCTTTGGCTCTGTTTTTAAATTGCTTATTTAAACCATAGTAGCATCTGTTGGTCAATACAATTATTCTCCTTATTTCACAACTGATGTTTTTTGTTGTGTTTATGGTACCAACTTCCACAGTTGGTCCGAGCTCTATGGAGGCTTGGCGCGTCGACACCATCAATTTGGTCTTTTCGCCGTTTACCGCCAGACCCACTTTCGCAGATTCTGCTTCGACCTTCCTAAAGGTATCAGTTACTTCCTTTACTGATCGTCCCATGATGTCTATGTCATCAGCATAAGCAAGTAACATGTGACTCTTGGGGTAAATTGTGCCATTTCTTTTGACATTTGCATCTCGTATTACCTTTTCCAGCAAAATGTTGAATAGGTCACACGAAAGCCTGTCTCCTTTTCTGAAACCTCTTTTGGTACTGATATGTTCGAAGAGGTCCTTTCCAGTTTTAACTCAGTTAAAGTCATCTTACAAAGCCGGATGAGCTTTGCGGGGATACCAAATTCAGACATTGCATGGAATACCTTTGATTCGAGGGAACTGTCGAAAGCTGCTTTATAATCGACAAAAAGGTGATATGTGTCGATCTGCATCTCTTGGGTCTTCTCAAGAATTTTCCGCAGGGTAAATATATGGTCAATGGTGGACTTGCCAGGTCTAAAGCCACATTGGTATGGTCCAATTATTTCGTTGACCATTGGCTTAAGTCGTTCGCACAATATCGCTGACACTATCTTATAGGCAATAGCGAGAAGACTTATGCCCCTATAGTTGGAGCATACAGTCTTATCTCCTTTCTTGTGGACGGGACACAGGATGTTCAGGTTCCAATCGTAGGGTACGCGTTCTTCCTGCCAGATGCTGCTATCTAGCTGATGCATACACCTTATCAGCGCATCGCCTCCGGTTTTAAACAGCTCGGATGGTAAGCCATCGGCTCCTGCTGCTTTATTATTCTTCAGCCGGTTGATTGCTGTTTTTACCTCATCTTGGCCGGGCGGTATACATTTTATACCATCTTCTGGGATTGGATCTGTGGTATCATCGTCTTCGCTACTATTGGATACCAGCAGATTCGAAAAATGTTCCTTCCATATCCTGAGCACGCTATATGTATATGTTACCAGATTAACTTGCTGGTCTCTACAGGAGGATGTGCCAGTTCCAAAGCCATCAGTTTGATGTTTCACTCTTTGGTAGAATTTTCGGACTTCATTCTTCCATCATTTTCTCCCGATATCTCTCTCGTCCGCTACGAGTTGCTACTGATTGTAAAGTAGCTCTATATGCCGCATTTTTCTCTTCGGTAGCAGCACGACGCTCCTGGTCATACCATGAATTTCTTTGTGGAGGTCTCTGGAATCCAAGTATGGATTTTGCGGCTGTTTGCATCGAGTGCGCTATATTTTGCCATTGTGTTGTTATGTTATCGGGACAAGGAGTGCTCTGATTAAGCAATTGGGCTAGTTGAGTGGAATATGCTGTGGCTATCTTTTGTGTTTGCAGCCTATCGATGTCCAACTTCCGCGTTGTGTTTCTTCGTGCTTTATTTGCAACGTTTAGACGGGTACGTACCTTTGCTGCAACAAGGTAGTGGTCCGAATCAATGTTTGCGCCTCGGAATGATCGTATGTCTTCCATCTATCACAACATGATCAATTTGATTACATGTTCTTTGATCTGGAGACAGCCAGGTGCCCTTATGAATATCGAGATGCTTAAATCTAGTACTGCTAACTACCATGTTTTTTGCAGCTGCAAAGTCTATCAGCCTCATACCATTGTCAGATATTTCACTGTGGAGACTGAATTTCTCGACTGTTGGGCCAAAGATATTCTCCTTTCCAATTTTGGCATTAAAATCGCCTAGAATGATTTTAATGTCATGGGCAGGGCAACGGTCATATGTTTCTTCTAAGCGCTCGTAAGATATATCTTTGGTCTGTTCGTCCTTGTCTTCAGTGGGAGCATGAGCGCAAATAAAGCTGATGTTGAAGAATTTAGCTTTTATTCGAATTGGAGCAAGTCTTTCATTCACTGGGGTGAAGCTGGATACAAGATGTTTTAGCCTCCGACTAACTACGAATCCGCAACCAAACTCATGCTTTACGTCATGGCAGCTAAAATACAGTGCGTCACTTTCAGGTGTTGTTGTGACGCCATTCCCAATCCATCGTATTTCCTGTATGGCAGTAATATCATCCTTGTACTTTTCAAGTACGTCTGCCAATGCGAAGAGTGAGAACATTCCAGGTGCATATTCGCAAATCATGGTCCTTAAAACGTTTGCTGGGTTCGTCAACTTTAGAGGGGTTTGTTTTTCTTTTCTTTAATTTTTTCATAGTAGGCTGTTTTTTCTAGGGGGGGGGGGTTACTAACCCGACGCCCAAACCCAAGTTTTTAACGTTCTTTTGGGTGAACGCGCGGCACATATTAGCTCACTACCTTTAACGGGTGTTAAAGCCAGTTCCCCAGGTGACACCACGGGGAGGTCAGTGTCCACTTGAGATGAGAGAGTGACCAAGATAAATCCTGGGCTTTGCCACGTTGAAACCTGTCAAGACCGTTCCTTGGTATCTTCCATCCCCTACGTGTCTGCGTGTAGATGTATAAATATGCCATTATAATTCATCGAGTTGAAACTGTTTGTTTGATAAAGGGGAGTTTACTTCAAAGGTTGTATTACCACCGTTCGCGCAAGAAAATAAACAATAATTAAACATTTTCAAACTGGAAATAAATATAAGAAACTTTTGTTGTCAGTCCGGGGGTCCGGCATTTTTGTCTATTGGAAAAAATCCTCAGTCCTGCAATCTGACTTTTTTGCTATGGAAAAAATTCCAGGTCCTTTTGTCTGAGAAATTTTTCCTAATTCTTACTATTTTCACATAATTCCTTCAGTTTTGCAATTCCCATTTCACGTAATGTAAACATCTAACATCAGTTATACGCACTGATGTCCAAATATGATTTCTTTGTTTTAGAAGTTCTAAACGCTTTTAGAACATTTTGTTTGCAAAATCTCACTTCTTTGTATAATTCTTTTATGTATCCTCAGTTTTTTTTTCTTTTTTCTTACTGGTTTAATGGTTTCTTACACCCTCTAAGGGATTCCCTTAGAAGCTTAGGAATTATACTTGTGTATTGTTGAAATCCTTTTATTCGAATTACTTTACACTTGTTTTCCTACTTTTGTTTCATGGTCACACTGAGCCAAAGATCTTTCGACTTAAGGGCTAAAATTTCTTTCAACATACGGGATGAATGTAAGCAGCAAAAGAAAAACAAATCTTGTAATAACAATTGTTTTGCGCATTTTAATTTGACCAAGGTAAACCATTTCGTTTTAAGCTGTATTTCAATTAACACTATGTATATTAGAGTGGAAACCCGTGCCTTTTTATAAGACAAATTGTCTATCATTTTCAGTAACATTTCGTAGATAATAATTTCAGTTAACGTTCCATGGCATACATATATCAAACTAATAAATCCTTAGGAACCATAGATTCCAACACACATCTTTTTCCTTTATTCTTTGCATTCCGCAGAATGCCGATTGCTTCTTTTAGGAAGTAAGAAACAGTTTGCGTATTTGTTATTCCATTTCTTGAGTTAGGGATACATAACATATACCACATACATATTCTATGAGAAATGAACCTACATAAATATGTTGTTTATAACATTTTGATAGCTTCATTTTAGGTTCATGTATTATGTGGGCTAGAGATAGAGGGCAATGAAGATAAGTAGCATTTTTATATTAGTTTAGGAGACTATATTTTTTCAGTAAACAGTTACAATAATAATAAAATATAAATAATTTTTAGTAAATGCATTTCTATGTCTTATTCGAACGGCTTTCAATAATACTCCAACATATCTCATTTTGCATTTTTCCTACCTATTCATCCAAGTGTATTTTCCTTATGCTGATTTGTTGCTTTTCTTTCAGTTCTATGACTTTCCAAATGGTATTTGCTGTATTTATTTCTTATAGTTTTTCTTCTTCTTCTTCTGTGAGCAAATGCAATTGAAGTGGAAATGGAAAAGGCAACAAAACATGTGTGCACCTTCTTGACACTCAATGCACTGTTCATGCAAATAAAATTGTGGTTTTAAAACGATGTGCAATGTTGTCACGGAATAGCATAAAAGAAAATATAAAATTATTTTAAGGCTTAGCATCGGGCGTATGACTAAACGACAACATTTATATGTCACCATGTACATATTGCTTGCCTAAAGTCAGATAATGAAGGCTTAATTGTTTTTGTGCAGAGTGCGAAAAAATAACACTTTCATTTTTGTTTATCGACTTGTTTTTACAGTGTTTTATTTAACTTGCTTTGTTGTGTTTCTAGTTCAAATCTAGTAACTCATTTTTAACACAGTTGCAATTGACCAATCGAACTAAAACTTTGCCTACTTAGACAATACATGAATATGAAACAAAAATCAATATGGGTTCATTTTTTTCTACACGGAGAAAACAAGGCCTCTCTAACATATGTCCCAAACATATTTTGCATCAAATATATATTTGTTTGCAATCAGTCCGAAACATAACATATGCTTGGGTCCTGCAAACAAATTTATTTTTGGGTGCAAACAAATATTTGTTTAGATATAATATAAATACAAAAAAACCAAACCAAACACATGCACCAGTGGGCGCTTACTGGGAGAAAGGTAGCGTAAATTTCAATGTAAAACACATTGAAATATATGCTCACTTGCTCTGAGTAACCCTGCGTTTACACATGACAGGACTGTTGAGTACATTTAGTGATTGTCAAAAACTTAAACTTAAACTTGCCTGTAAGGCGCAGGCGTCCAGCAACTGCAAAAACAGCTGTAAAATTATGAATGAAAACAGTAGATTTGTTTTTGTTTTCCGTTCACATATTTTTTTGGTTTGTTGCATCCCAGTCTGTTGTCTTTGAAATAGTTTTGTTTTCATTTGTTCAAAAAAGTCCATGTTTACTGTCTGCGAAAATTACCAGACAGTACCGAATCAACTAACCAAATATTTGTATGTATTAGTAAATCAGAGATGTATTTGCAGACAGTTTGTCTTGTGTAAACGCCAAGTAAGCGCTCACTGGCTATCTCTAAGATATACACATTTATAAATAGTGGTGGTTTATTGAAAAGTATAAAAATAACAAACACAAAAGGAACAACAGACACATAGGTACATACAAATTTCAAAGAAATACATAACAGACTTTAATAAAAGAAAAACGAAATTTATTTATAGAAAGTCACACTTTTAAAAAGAAAACAATATATAGGAATATCGCTGAACGTTTCTCCTTAGTTGTGAAATAAAACACATTTTCCTCAAACTTGAAATCTATATATATATAAAAGAGCTTAGTGAGTGAGTGACTGAGTGACTGAGTGAGTGACTGACATATCATCGCCCAGACGAAACCGCTGAAGCCAGAAAGCTGAAATTTTGACTGTGGGTTGCTGTCGGTGTGTAGGGGTGAGATAAGGCTGGGTTTTTGGAAATTCGGCCTAGAAGGGTACGAAAAGTACTAAAAGGTACTAAATATGGTACCCTTTGTATTAGCCAAACGGGAATAGCTAGAATTCTGAAATTTGGAACGAGGGTAACTGATGGAGAGTTAGGAAGATGCACCAAAAGGTTTTTGGAAATTCGACCTATAAGTGTACGAAAAGTTACTAAATTTGGTACCAATTGTATATTTTGAGCGGATATAGCTACAATCTTCATATTTGGTATGGGAATCAAGGTTGGGAAGTGGTGTTGATATAAGGAAATGATTTTGGAAGTTCGTACTTATGTGTACGAGTAGTACTAAATGGTACTAAATTTGGTACAATTCGGATTTGGGTGAACGGATAGAGCTGAAAACCTGAAATTTGGAATTTAGATTACCGTTGAAGCGTACGATTGAGATATGGGTGTACTTTTGGAAATTCATACTTATGTGTTCGAAAAGTACTAAATGGTACCAAATTTGGTACAATTTGGATTTAGACAGACATGGAAACCTGAAATTTGGAATTAAGATTAGAAGGATTGAGGTAGTTTTGGAAATTCTTACTTATGGGTACGTAAAGTAGTAAACGGTACTAAATTTGGTACAAATTGAATTTGGGTGAACGGATAGAGCTGGAGTCCTGAAATTTGGAATAATTACTTTTGGAGTGTAGGATTGAGTTAGCCATGGAAATTCTTACTTATGGTGACGGAAAGTACTAAATGGTACTAAATTTGATACAATTTAAGTTTAGTTGAACGGATAGAGTTGGAATCCTGAAATTTGGAATTAAGGTTACAGATGGAGTGTAGGATTGAGGTAGCTTTGGAAATTCATACTTATGGGTACGAAAAGTATTAAATTTGGTGCAATTTGGATTTGGGGGAACGAATAGAGCTGGAATCCTGAAATATGGAATTAAGATTACTGTTGGAGTTTGGTATTGACTTAGTTTTGGAAATTCGTACTTATGGGTACGGAAAGTACTAAATGGTACTAAATTTGGTACAATTTAAATTTAGGTGGACGGATAGAGCTGTAATCCTGAAATTTGGAATTAAGATTACTTATGGAGTGTAGGATTAAGGTAGTTTCGGAAATTCGTACTTATGGGTACGATAAGTACTAAATTTGGTGCAGTTTGGATTTTGGGGAACGAATAGAGCTGGAATCCTGAAATTTGGAATTAAGATTACTGTTGGACTGTAGGATTGAGGTAGTTTTGGAAATTCGTACTTATGGGTACGGAAAGTACTAAATGGTACTAAATTTGGTAAATTTATATTTGGGTGAACGAATCGAGCTGGAATATTGAAATTCGAGTTAAGGTTACTGTTGGAGTGTAGGATTGAGGAAGTTTTGGAAATTCGTACTTATGGGTACGATAAGTACTAAATTTGGTACAGTTTGGATTTTGGGGAACGAATAGAGCTGGAATCCTGAAATTTGGAATTAAGATTACTGTTGGACTGTAGGATTGACTTAGTCTTGCAAATTCGTACTTATGGGTACGGAAAGTACTAAATGGTGCTAAATATGGTACAATTTAAATTTAGGTGGACGGATTGTGCTGGAATCCTGAAATTTGGAATTAAGATTACTTATGGAGTGTAGGATTAAGGTAGTTTCGGAAATTCGTACTTATGGATACGGAAAGTACTAAATGGTACTAAGTTTGGTACATTTTGGATTTGAATGAACATATAGAGTTGGAATCATGAAATTTATAAATAAGATTACTTATGGAGTGTAGAATTGAGGTAGTTTCGGAAATTCGTACTTATGGGTACGATAAGTACTAAATTTGGTACAGTTTGGATTTTGGGGAGCGAATAGAGCTAAAATCCTGAAATTTGGAATTAAGATTACTGTTGGACTGTAGGATTGAGGTAGTTTTGGAAATTCGTACTTATGGGTACGGAAAGTACTAAATGGTACTAAATTTGGTACAATTTATATTTTGGTGAACGAATCGAGTTGGAATCCTGAAATTTCGAGTTAACGTTACTGTTGGAGTGTAGGATTGAGAAGTTTTGGAAATTCGTACTTATGGGTACGATAAGTACTAAATTTGGTACAGTTTGGATTTTGGGGAACGAATAGAGCTGGAATCCTGAAATTTGGAATTAAGATTACTGTTGGACTGTAGGATTGACGTAGTCTTGGAAATTCGTACTTATGGGTACGGAAAGTACTAAATGGTACTAAATATGGTACAATTTAAATTTAGGTGGACGGATTGAGCTGGAATCCTGAAATTTGGAATTAAGATTACTTATGGAGTGTAGGATTGAGGTAGTTTCGGAAATTCGTACTTATTGATACGGAAAGTACTAAATGGTACTAAGTTTGGTACATTTTGGATTTGAATGAACATATAGAGCTGGAATCATGAAATTTATAAGTAAGATTACTTATGGAGTGTAGAATTGAAGTAGTTTTGGAAATTCGTACTTATGGGTACGGAAAGTACTAAATGGTACTAAATTTGGTACAATTTATATTTGGGTGAACGAATCGAGCTGGAATGCTGAAATTTCGAGTTAAGGTTACTGTTGGAGTGTGGGATTGAGGAAGTTTTGGAAATTCGTACTTATGGGTACGAAAAGTAATAAATGGTACTACATTTGGTACAATTTAGATTTGGGTGGACGGATAGAGGAATAGAGGATAGGAATCCTGAAATTCGCAATTACTGTTGGAGATAGTTATTGAAATTCTTACTTTCATACGAAAAGTATTAACGGTATTATGAATAGAGGTGGAATTCGGGAGTTTGGTATTATAGCCGCTGTTGGTGTGTAGAGTTGAGATATGGTTGTGGTTGTGGATATACGTACAATAAGTGTACGAAAATTACTAAATGGCACAGAATTTGGTCCAAATTGTTATTGTGTAAAGGGGTAGAGCTGAAATTGTGAAATTCGGTATTAGTATAGCAGTTGACGTTTAGAGTGGAGATAGAGTGGAAGTTTTGGAAATTCGTACTAATGTATACGAAAAATACTAAATCGCGGTTGGGATATAGTTTTGGATAAAAGGAAGTAATTTTTGAAACTTATACATACTATAAGTACTAAATTTGGTGCCAGTTTGGTGTTGCATGATGGGATATAGGTGGAATTTCGAATTGTTGTATGAGGGATGGTGTTGGTGTTTAGATACGGATTTTTTGAAATGCATACAAATTTTAAAATTAGGCTGAGGGCTGGATGATTTATTGAGAAATACGAAATGTACTAAATGCTATTAAATTTGACGTTGGGTGTAGCAATGAAGATGGAATTATATCATTAGTGCGTGAAAAGTATAAAATTGCAATAAATTTGGTATTGGGCTAAGGAATAGAAGTGAAATTCTGATATATTATTGATTTGTCAGGTTCATTGTTAGAGGTGGTCGTACAATTAGTGTACTAGAGGTATTTAATAATATTAAATATTGAAGCACTGGTGTGGGGTGAATCGGTAAATGAAATTTGTTATGAGGATCACCGTTGAGATTGGATCAGAATGTTTTTTTTTTTTTTTTTAAATCCGCCTTTAAATGTATGAAAGGTTTCTACATGTAATACCATTGACATTGGGTGAACAAGTAGAGCTAAAACTGTTACATATGAGTTAAGGTCCTGGATTTTAAAAATTTTACTAAATAATGTACTATTGCCTCTAGGTTAACAAGAATTCGGTTTCTAAATAATGTACTGAAATCAAAAAGTCAAACGTACCTTCTCAACAAAATTGTTTTTATCGTTGTTGTCTATTCTAAACGTTATAGTAAGTTCATTTGAAAAGGTAGATCTATGCGGCTAATGTTTTACAAGAAGGTTTTTACATCCTGAGAAAAAAGGACTAAAACAAAATGTCTCAAAAATTAACTGTTATATAGGGTAACATCTTCTGAAAAATGGTTTTCTACATTTTGATATCACAAATTCCAAAATTCGGTTGGAAAATGTGTATACAATTTTCAAAATATCCATGCCGTTCTATAAAACATGGACTGGAATTTAAAATGTAGTAATGTAATGTTTTTGAAATTCGAACAAAACGTATACGGGCAGTACTTAAAAGAAATTATATATTAATTCAAATAGGTATTAGTACATCAACATTTTCAGGGTTCTCCATATTAAATATTGTTTATTTGTATATTATTCCTTTTCCGCTTACGAAGTAGCGGGCATTTTGCTAGTGATTATATAAAAGAGCTTAGTGATGAGTGAGTGACTGACTGACATATCATCGCCCAGACGAAACCGCTGAAGCTAGAAAGTTGAAATTTTGACTGTGAGTTGCTGTAGGTGTGTAGGCGTGAGATAAGGCTGGGTTTTTGGAAATTCGTCCTAGAAGAGTACGAAAAGTACTAAAAGGTACTAAATGTGGTACCCATTGTATTAGGTAAACGGGAAGAGCTAGAATTCTGAAATTTGGAACGAGGGTCACTAATGGAAAGTTAGAGAGATATACCAAAGGGTTTTTGGAAATTCGACCTATAAGTGTAAGAAAAGTACTAAAAATGACTAAATTTGGTACCAATTGCATATTTTGAGCGGATATAGCTACAATCTTCAAATTTGGTATGGGAATTAATGTTGGGAAGTGGTGTTGATATAAGTAAATGATTTTGGAAGTTCGTACTTATGTGTACGAGAAGTACTAAATTTCGTACAATTTGGATTTGGGTGAACGAATAGAGCGGAAAAACTGAAATTTAGATTACACTTCGACAGTGTACGATTGAGATATGGGGGTAGTTTTGGAAATTCATACTTATGTGTACCAAAAGTTCTAATTGGTACTAAATTTGTTACAATTTGGATTTGAATAGACCTGGAAACCTGAAATTTGGAATTAAGATTACTGATGGAGTGAAAGATTGAGGTAGTTTTGGAAATCCATACTTATGGGTACGGAAAGTACTAAATGGTACTAAATTTGGTACAGTTTGGATTTGGGTGAACAGATAGAGCTGGAAATTTGGAATTAAGTTTACTTATGGAGTGTAGGATTGAGGTAGTTTTGGAAATTCGTACTTATGGGTACGGAAAGTACTAAATGGTACTAAATTTGGTACAATTCAGATTTGGGGAACGAATAGAGCTGGAATCCTGAAATTTGGAATTAAGATTACTGTTGGACTTTAGGATTGAGTAAGTCTGGAAAATTCATATTTATGGGTACGGAAAGTACTAAATGGTACTAAATTTGGTACATTTTAAATTTAGGTGGCCGAACAGAGCTGGAATCCTGAAATTTGGAATTAAGATTACCTATGGTGTGTAGGATTGAGGTAGTTCCGGAAATTCGTACTTATGGTCAATGAAAGTACTAAATGGTACTAAATTTGGTACAATTTATATTTAGTTGAACGGATAGAGCTGGAATTGAGTCAAGGTTATTGTTAGAGTGTAGGATTGAGGAAGTTTTGGAAATGCGTTCTAATGGGTACGAAAAGTACTAAATTTAGTACAATGTAGAGTTTGGTGAACGGATAGCGCTGGAATCCTGATATTTGAGTTGGAGTGTAGGTTTGAGGTGGTTTTGGAAATTCGTACTTATGAGTACGAAAGTATAAATGGTACTGAATTTGGTTCAATTTGGTTTTGGGTGAACGGAGAGAGCTGGAATCCTGAAATTTAGATTACTGTTGGAGTGTAGGACTGAGATAGTTTTGGGAGTTCGTACTTATGGTTACGAAAAGTACTAAATGGTACTTAATAGATTTGGTACAATTTAGATTTGGTTGGACGGATAGAGGTGGAACCCTGAAATTTGGAATTACTGTTGGAGATTGTTATTGAAATTCGTACTTTCATACGAAGAGTATTATGAATAGAGGTGGAAATCGGAAATTTGGTACTATAGCTGCTGTTGGTGTGTAGGGTTGAGATATGGATGTGGTTGTGGATATACGTACAATAAGTGTACGAAAATTACTAAATGGCACATAATTTGGTTCAAACTGTTATTGTGTAAAGGGGTAGAGCTGAAATTGTGAAATTCGGTATTAGTATAGCAGTTGACGTTTAGAGTGGAGATAGAGAGGAAGTGTTGGAAATTCATACTTATGTATACGAAAAATACTAAACCGCGGTTGGGATACAGTTTTGGATAAAAGAAAGTAATTTTTGAAACTTATACATATTATAAGTACTAAATTTTGTGGCAGTTTGGTGTTGCATGGAATTTCGCTGGAATTTCGAATTGTTGTATGAGGGATTGTGTTGGTGTTTAGATAAGGATTTTTCGAAATGCATACAAATTCTGAAATTAGGCTGAGGGCTGGCTGATTTATTGAGAAATACGAAATGTACTAAATGGTATTAAATTGGACGTTGGGTGTAGCAGTGAAGCTGGAATTATATAATTATTGTGTGAAAAGTACAAAATTGCAATAAATTTGGTATTGGGCTAAGGAATAGAAGTGAAATTCTGATATATTATTTATTTGTCAGGTTCATGTTAGAGGTGGTCGCAAGGGCGTAGCCAGGATCAAATCTAGGGGGGGCAACTTAATTTTTTTTTTGTGATATGTATACTTTTCACATACAAAATATTAAAACCTTTATTTAGGTACTTATCTAATGAAAAACAAGTAAAAACTTACACCATGAAATATTCTGAACTAGTATGGAATAACTAGTTTTCTTTTCGTTACGGTAGTAAGATTGCCCGCAATTTTAGGTGAATTTTCTTGACCACTGCGTAAACCAATTACCAATCTCCTAACCAAATCCGGTCAGCTAAAATTTTGTACAATACTTAAAATTAGCGGTATCGTTGTTTAAGGGCTATACCAAAACGTGGACCTATGTCCACAACTATTGTCGGAGAAGTCTTTTCGTCACTACGAACCCTTAATGCTAAATTGCACCCAATTTAAACTGAAAATTTAAATAAAAAGCTTCCTCTATACCCTATAGCCTCTGAAAAAGAAGCAAAATCAATAATTATGCCATATACAAAATATATTGATTACGAGCTTGTTTCAAAATATGTGAAATCTGTACCGTTGAGGAATACTAAATCATTGACATATAGTCTAACATTTGTTAATAAGCAATGTTCTGATTCACAGAGAATTCGAAATATTAAATTAAGTTGAACTAAGTATATTGAGATTTATCTTCTATACTACCTAATTTAGAATGTCTCTGCAGGGGTATTTTGGTGCTTTTGGGTCATTATCTCAAGAAGTATGGGCGTAATACGGAAAAAAATGTATCATTGTAAAAGAGACACTGAAAACAACCTTCTGAAAAAAATCAAATATATCCCTGACGAATCCTCAAACTACACTTTTCCCAAATTTTGAATAAGAGGTACACGAAGGACGGGATTGATACTGTCAATGAAATGTACTTAAACCTGGGAAGTTTTTGCGGATTTTGAAACTACAATATACATAGATGAGAAAAATAAAAAACAAAAAAAAAATCGCCAGAGGTTCAAAGTTCACAAGTTTAAGTTTATCTTAGGGTTTTCATCATTTTGTTTGGATGCGGCAAATCCTATCGAAATGGGACTAAAGAAAATTTTATAGAGGACTTTCACTGCTAGAACATTTTCTTTAGTGCCATTTCGATAGGACTTGCTGCGTCCACGCAAAATCCTGAAAACCTAAGACAAACCTAAAACTGTGAACTTTGACCGTGATTTTTTCTTTTTTTTTGGATTTTTCTCATCTATGAACATTGCTGTTTTAGAATCCGCAAAAACTTCCCAAGTGTAAGCGATTTTCATTCAAAGTTAGTTAAGGGGCACCGTACTTGACATTGTTTTATATGGAGGCGATACAATCATTGCATTGCACACTGGTCCCAACCGGCGACAAAAATCGAAAAATCGATATCAGCAAATCTCTGCGACAATTCAGCAAATTGTCTCTAACCATACCATATATTAATATTCCATCACTTTTTTGTAATTTATTACGGTATTTAACAAACCAATACAGAAGCATTTGACATTTACGTATGATCTCTTAAAAACTTTAAAAACATCATTAAGGTTGTGACTTCTTACAAGGCAAGTAACTCTAAATTGAAAGGATAAAATTATTTTTTTCGAAGTGGAAGTTTTAGTACAAGGTTTTCTAAATTCTTTTACATAAAAATGCGTACACATAATTCGCATAAATTGTGCTGGAAATCAACAGAAAATGGAAACAGGACCCATATTGATGTTTTTTTGGCTAAAGTATATTTTACGTATTTTTAGCATATACTGAAAAAATAAGATTGATCCGACGATTATAAATATTTTTGTCGCACCTTCCCATTTGTATTTTCAAAATGTTCACTGCTACAGCAGTTTCCACCTAACAAACCTTAAAAATGTGAACTTTGACCTCGATTTATTTGAAAATCCCTCTGGCGAATTTTTTGTTTTTTTTATTTTGCTCGTCATGAACATTGTAGTTTCAAAATCCGCAAAAACTTTCCAAGTGTAAGTACCTTTCATTTAAAATTAGTTTAAGCGCACCGTGAGAAGATTTTAGTTATTTTCAAGATATTATCTACATCTATATTTGCTTTAATTTTGAATTTTAGGTATTTGAAAGTTATTACCTACATTTACGGCGCAAATTTGCTGAAATTTGGCGTTCTAAGTTCAAGGTGGTCAACAAATGTATCCACCGAATTTTAGACAATAGCCCCCTCAAAATTGCGAACATAGGTCCACGTTTTGGTATGGCATTTTTATACCCTCAGCTTTTAGGCTAACGAGGTTATATACACTTTCATACGATCAAAATGTGCTTAATCGACATATGTAATTATTTTATACCCCAATTAAGTTTGGACGAAATCTGTTTCAGACAATTTGGAGTCGTTTTACCCATGTACTTCCATCTGGCTGGCTGGACGCACAACAACTCTCGAACGGATCAACCGATTCGGTCAAGTATTTTGGCTTCGTAATATTTTGCCCAAACTTAGTTTAAGTTCGCAGATAAACCATATCGCTAAGAAGACTCGCATCTCAACTCTGGTCCATGCTGTGCACATCGTAATATTTTGACGGGACATAAATTGTCCAAACAGACTTTAAAGAATTTCACCCATGCGTTCTTGAATTAAACCGTTTTCAATTATTAAACCAAAATATTTATTTAAATGTGGTACAACACATTTTGACATCACAAATAATTAAGAAGTGGACCGACATGGTCCTCTTCGAACATAAACAAAGTTTGGACCAATATAATAAAACTTCTATACGAAATTATAAAGATCTACCTTAAAAATTTAAAGTTGTATCTTGGTTTCGACAGACTGACTGACATGACTATATGGACTCAGAATTTCATCCCGATCAAAAATATGTATACTTTATAGGGTTGCAAATAAGGATTTCAAGGCGTTACAAAAGGAAAACCAAACATAATATACCCTCCATACTATGGTGGCGGGTATAAAAATTGCATATCTCATCTATTTTTCAACCGAATCCATTGGTTTTTCCAATTTTTGACAGCTTACTTACAAATAATAAATTAAATATTTTAAAAGAAGAAATAAATTATACTGTTTGGTATCTTCTAAGCAGCCTTGTCCTGTTTTCAATGCTTTTTCTTACACTTCAATGTATGTATTTGCATTTGTTAACCGCTTTAAAAAAAACTATAGCTTATTCGAAAGATATTAGTCGCCCATTTTCAGTTATGAAATAAAAAATAGTACATCAGAACACCTGCAACATTTTTTTCAACTTTTGTATCACATTATAATTTTCCAAAACTTTCTTGAAGGCTCTAGGGGGGCAGCTGCCCCCCTGCCCATAGCTGGCTACGCCCATGGGTGGTCGTACAATAAGTGTACTAGAAGTATTAAATAATACAAAATATAGAAGCGCTGGTATTGAGTGAATCGATAAATGAAATTTGTTATGAGGATCACTGTTGAGATTGGATCAGAATGCTTATTAAAATCCGCCTTTAAATGTTTGAAAGGTTTCTACAGATAATATCATTGGCATTGGGTGAACAAGTAGAGCTAAAACTGTAACATTTGAGCTAAAGTCCTGGATTTTAAAAATTGTACTGAATAAGGTACCATTGTTTCTATGCTAACACGAATTCAGTTTCTAAATAATGTACTGAAATCAAAAAGTAAAACGTACCTTTTTTACAAAAAAGTTTTTTTTGTTGTCTTTTCTGAACGTTATAGTAAGTTCATTTGAAAAGGTAGAAGAAGGTGTTTACTCCCTGAGAATAAAAAGGCCTAAAATAAAATGTCTCAAAAATTAACTGTTATATAAGGTAAAATGTTTTGAATTAAGGTTTTCTACATTTTAATGTCACAAATTCCAAAATTCGGTTGGAAAATGGGGATACAAAATGTGGATAACATTTTCAATATACCCACACCGTTCTAAAAAACATTGATTGGAATTTAAAATGTAGGCGGCTGTTGAAGTGTAGAGGTGCGATGAGGTCTTTTTGAAATTCGAACAAAAGGTGTACAAACAGTACTTGAATGAAATTAAATATCAATTAAAATAGGTATTAGTACATCAACATTTTCAGTGTTCGCCATTTTAAATATTGTTTATTTGTATATTATTCTTTTTCCGCATACGAAGTAGCGGTCATTTTTCTAGTTACGTGTTGACGTAATTACCAATTATAAATGCGATTTCTTCCTCGTTCAATAGAATATTTCCATTTACCTTTTTGATTCAATTAAAAAATGTCCAATTATAATATGTATTGGGCATTTAATTTACTAAAAAACACCATTTCTTTAAGAAAACACAAAACACTGATTTATCCACTCACTTTACCGTCTTTACTCAACGATTGTATTAAGAAAACTGAAGAAAAAAACAACATTTTTTTTCTTTCCCCTTCGCTTTCTACGTTGGTTAACAACAACAAAGCACGAAACACACGTGTTTGTCCTCATACACACCACCATTTATTATAAAACAGCATTCCGCAACCGCGGGGGCTCTGCTGTTACTCTCTTTGACAAAAATCCTCTCTCCACGCATAAAAAATATATTCTAACATAAAAAATACATATGTTGGTACCCAAACAAATAAAATTGAGATATGTTACAAAATGTTGCAAACATATATTTGTTTGGACACAAACAAATTATGTTAGGATCCAAACATATATATGTTTGCAACCAGTCCCGAAAAAAAATTTGTTTGAATCCAAACATATTTCTAACATATATTTTTGTGCGGTATCATCCGATTTCAGTTATTTTGAGGATTTTATCTTCATTTTTAGTCCGAATTGGCTGTAACTTAGCATTTGGAGTTCCCAATGGTACAGAAACTTCCCAACTAAAAATTGTGGACATGGGTCAGATTTTGGTGTAGCCCCCATATAACGGTACCACCCGATTTCAGGCACCTCCAAAAATGTTTTTGAACGCTTTTGCAGCATCTTTTGGGTTCGTACGCATAGTTCCATGATTCGTCACCTGTATCCATCTTATAAAGTTCTTTCGAATCACCGCGATCGTATTTTTTCTAAATTTCTTGCACCGATCAACACGGGATCCATCGAGAAAAAAACCCAATTTTTGCCGCCAAATGTTCATTCAGTATCGAGTGTTAGTTGGTGGAATAAATGCCCAAGGATCACGACATTTAACATCGCGCTATTGGATTATCCATTCACTCACGGTTTAATTTTTTTCTGGCACAATCGCGTTTTTGGGCGACCCTCACGACCATTGTTTTTTTAGCTAGTGTCCGCCACGATTGAATTCATTGAACCGGTTTTTTATATTTCTATAGGATGGTCGTTTATCGGTGCACTCTTGCCGGGATTATCCACGTGGAAAGTTATGAAAAATTATTGTTATTATTGCAAAGTGATTTTTTCAAGTCACTGTAAACAACCCAACACATGGTCGTATGTCAAACTGACCTAAGTACGCTTAGGCCAAAAATTGTCAAACTTTCCAAAAAAAAAAATGCAAATGACAACTGGCGACACTGCAAGTTGCCTAGGCCAGAAGAGTTTTCGAGTGATCCTCGTATAATGTTCTTCATGATGAAATCTCTCAAATGAAGCGCATTCATTTAAACTAAAGATAGTGGCAAAATTAAACGGCAAGCATTTTTTTGGGAGGTTCCATCACGACGTAGAATAAGCTTATTTAAATTAAGCGTCAAATTATTTTCTAGTTTTAAGTGCATTTATAAATAAAACACTGAAATTTATTTTTTTTAAACACTTTTTATTATCTTGTGTCAATATCTCTACCATAATTCAAATTTTTCGTGCAAGAGTTTCCATTAAAGCATAAGTTTATTGATACAAAATTGTTCTGTGTCGCCCTGCCAGTAAATTCATATAACATTGTTACCTTAAATTAAATCATAATGTCCATTATTCCTCCCAAATTTAACAAAGCCATAAATTTGTGTTTCATGCATACTGATTTTGTTTTATGATGTTGTTATTATTTTTTAATGACCACAACAATTCATACATTTGGTAATAATAATATCTATTTAATCATAAATAAATATTGATATTGTTGTAGTTGAGTTATAGTCGTTTTTTTGGAAATTGGAGAAATAAAAATTTTAATTAATTTTTTTCTGTTTATGCATAGATTAATTGACGATTTTTTGACGATTTTTTACTTATGTTTTTGATATATAATGTTTGGAAAGTAATTTCTTATATTTTTATTTTCATTCCACTGGACGTATAACTATTGACATCAGTCATTCGCATTGAGGTATAAATGGGAGGCAGCGAATCGGTTAACATACATACATATGTGGTAGAATAAAAATCCCATTACTTTTGTTTGATCTGGATTCCCTATTATGGCCTTTATTTTATATAAAAAAATAAATACTAATTTTGTTGAGGTTGATTTATACATAAGCATTTAAATTTAAACAAGTAAAAGAGGGCTATAGTTGGACAGGGCCGACCAAGTGATACCCTACACCACTTCAACTGGGCACTAGTTTTCCGAGAAATTTATTTATATGAATCCTTGTTCCCTTGTTCCTTCGGGGATGTTGTATGTATGATTGTAAAAGGGTAATATATATTATTTTCATTACTTCGTCATGTACAGAAGGCCCATTTTGGCTACATATTCATACATATTTCTTCAAAAAATAAAAAATTTTATAGAGAAAGAAAAAATACCAAATCGAACAATGAAAGAAATCAATATTTAGAGGTATAATTTTAACTCTATTACTTCAAAGGCAGCACAAAAACATTCTCTACAACATTGACCTTTATGACTTTTTCCTAGGTTTTACCATTTTTGAGATATAGAAGTTCAAATTGTTACAATGAACGGACTGTATCGCATCCAACTGACTTGAAGTGGAAGATGCTTACTTCTAGGAAGTTTTTGCAGTTTCTGAATCTACAATGTTTGTAGATGAGAAAAATCAAAACAAAAAATAGACGAAGAGATTTTGAAATAAATCGCTGCCAAAGGTTACATTTTTGGGTTTTCAGGTAGTTGCTTGGAAACCGCAAGTCATATCGAAATTGGACTAAAGAAACTGTAGTAGTAGTAAAAATTCTCTACAATATTTTTTTAGTCCCATTTCACTTGGGCTTGCTGTTTCAATGCAAAATCCTGAATACCTAAAAAACACTAAAAATTTGAACATTTACCGCGATTTCAGGGTTTCGGAGTCAGAGTCGAGCAATTTTGCTGCAGTCGGAGTCTGAGTTGAAAAAAATAATTCGACTCCGTCACCGGACATTTTTTTCTACATTATAGAAATATAACATTAAATATTTAATTCAAAACAAAAACATAAGAAAACAATTAAGCAAACGGTATATTATACCAATTTAGAGGGCGATTCACAGGATATCTACTATCCTTTGAAGTAAAATATTTTCATCTATAGTTTGATTAAAAAATGCATGTTGAGAATATTTTATGGTCCCATTGATGCTTTAATTTTTTGCAATCAAAAGTAAAGTTCTATGATATTCGAATTATAATTCGGCATTTAACGTCTTCTGTACAAGTTCTACAAGTTTTCTGTCAGAAGACCTACTGGTCCTATAACAAAGGTCTATTTTGAAGAGTTTTTACAAAAAAACTTAATTATTACATGATTGTATAAAAATCTAGGAAGGACATCAGAATCTAGAAATTCTTCCATCTATTTTATTTGTCATATTTTGTTGGCCCGTTTTATGATACGGCCATTTGCCACAAAACTTCGTGGTATTTTTATATCCTCTGCATTTATGCTAACGAGGGTATATGGTAAATTTCAAATTTCCTTTACAATTACAAAGAAAAAAATTAAAAACTTTTTTGCCGAGCACATCCGCAATTTTTGGTACATGGGTTACGAAAAAAATCGTGGTTTCAAATCTGTTCGCGTTCACAATATTGGATGCTGCACTCAATAGTTATATGCGGTTTTACTCTCTTGTAAAGAAAAAATATTTAAAAATTCCTATTGTGTTGTAATAAGAACATGTATATACGAATCGTTAGCAGCATTTGATATGTATTATTATTTTTATTTTCGCGGAAAATCAAAAAATATTGAAGAAATCTTGGAATAAATTTTATTCATTCTAAATCAGAGTCCAAAAAATAATTTAAAAATACGTACAGAATCTAGACAACGCGTAAAAAATGTGAGACCAAAATTATAAAGATCGCGTTTATAACTTGCATATCACAGCAACAACAAAGAACGGAAACTTATTGTTGGAAATTATTTCAAAAATATATTTTTGGTTAAATACGAAAAATTTGAAAAATAAATGTTGTTAGTTATTCTATTATTTCGCTAAATTTCGATCCAAATCCTGAAGTATTTTGCTTAAACTTCTACGAGAAAAGTAATTAGTCACCGTGAAAGTATATTTGCTTTCTGTGATAAGCAATAGAAATAAGAAGTAGAGAGTAATATTGAAATTACAATCAAAGAAAAAACATAGAAGTTAAAAACCGTATAATTCGCGAATTGGTTTAAATCGGTTGAGGTGCATGTGCTTTTCGGATACAGGGAGTCCATGTCTATCAATATGCATGGATTTTCCCATGTTTCATTCAGCTGCCAAAGTGTACCATCAGTTGCATCTTACTATTCAAAAAACATTCAAATGGGCAAAAATTGCGCGATGTGCATATGATTATAAGGTGCATCCGATTTCAATGGCCCCCTATTAAAAATACGTCAATATAAATTATTTTAGACAGATTCGTCAAGAACTGCGGATGTGGGATAAATAGGGATATTACTCCTGAATCTTTGTAATTGTGACACACCTTTTTGGCAAATATTATAATCGCGTATAAAGGATTACATTTATGCAAAAATAATTAAATAAAATCGCGGTTCAATTCGCGGAATTGTCAAAATATATTTTTGCAGATTTTCCTACTTTCAAGGTATCTATATCCGGCGTTTTAGTGGATGGATTCGACCGCGGAAGAGCTCATTATCATCATTTGGATTATTATCTAGTTGCACCCCCTAATTATAAGAAAAATTGAAAAACACTGAAATCAAAACTTCAAAATGTCAGCATCGATTTTAGGGGGATGCAGTGTATATATCCAAAAGTCATATACCAGAACCATGTTGCCCAAGGGGTATTGTTTAGTTCTTTCTTTGAGCACAGGTTCTAATTTTGCGTGGTTTGGCCAGAATTAAAAAAAGAACACAAAAAAACATGTTTACTTCAACACATTTTTCTCATTATACCCTACACCACTATGTGGAAAGGGTATTATAAGTTTGTTTTGGGAAAAATTCATGTAACACCGCGAAATATTCGTCGGAGACCCCCAATGTGGTATACCAATCTTCATATCTCGGCGAGATAAAGCGATTTTGAGATGTGTGTCCGTCCGTCCGTCCGTCTGTCCATTATAAATTGTAATCAAACTCCAGGCCGCAATTATGGACCGATCGTCACGAAATTTGGTGTGGAGGTCGGTTTCACATCAGAATAGATCGCTATTTTAATTGGTGATGATCGTGAAATATTTAGCGGGTGAAATGGACCAAAAACATAATTTTTATCCGATTTTGCAGCTGCTCTGTAGGTCGCAATAATAGTCCGATCGCCTCGAAATTTTAAATAAGGTAAGAGTATATGACAAAGAGGAAGGTTGCAATTTGAGATTGCGATCAGATAATATTTAGAGGGTTAAATGGACCATAACTTTTGTGTGAAAATTGTGAAAATTTTTAATAAACAGCTTATATCTTTGTTCCTGAAAGACACCTTCCCCACTCGTGAGTTATATTTGAAAGACGATCTCTTGACCTTTCAATTGATGTCAATTATGTTGATGTACATGATCAGATAACAGAGTTAAAGCCTAATATATCCAGTTTTTTGTTTGTAGTGTAATCATAAACCCGCTAGAGGTCGCAATTATAGCTCAATAGTCACGAAATTTTGCACGAAGTAAGAGTTTAGGTTGAAGAAAATGCCTATAATTTTGCATGATTATCTGATATTATTTAGCGGTTGACTTAGGCCATTACTTTTGTATGAAAAATATACAAATTTTATTTTTGGTCCATATTTTCAGTCCTGGAGGGTATATACCGGCAAATTAGCCTACATATGGAAAAATAACTACTGATCATTCCCCTGATGCAAATTGCAATAATGTGTCTGCTAGATAACGCACCTACTGCCTGATATATAATGTGTTTTGTGTAGAGAACCACAATTTCCTCCCATGCTACAAATTGTCTCTATCATGACAGAGAAATTTTCAGTTCAGTTGTCAAATTGGATTTTTATACAAATATTGCAACATGGGGTCGCCTCGCCACCTATTTTATACCTCAGGATTTAGGGTAAAAGGGATACAAACAAAATACGACCAAAGATGTGTCTCATCGCAATATTGGTTTTAGACCCCAAGTATATGTGGACGAAATTCGTTTCAGACAATTTGGAGTCTATTTAGCGCTGTACGTTCATCTGTCTCTCTTAATGTCTAGCTGGCTGGTGCGCACGATAACTCTCGAATGGATCTACCGATTAGAAACAAATACATACATTATACAACGTAACATTTTGCCTAAACTTTGTTTAAGTTCGAATGTAGGCTATGTCGGTCCACACCTCCCCCAAAAAAGTTCAAAATTGTTTTCGAAAAATTGTGTGAACGATAACTGGCGAAATGAGCAATCGATTTGCTCCAAACTTTCCATATATTATTATTCCTTCCAGATATAGATCGGATAAGACTATATCGGTCCTTAGGATACCTCCCACACAAAATTCGGAAAAGGGAAATTTAAGAGTCCTCTAGAATCGTTTTGAATTTTTTTCAGCAGATTGTACTTGCGCTGCAAATCCGCAAGTTAACTCTCAAGGAGATTTTCTGATTGGTCGAAACTTTACACATCGTATTATTTCATCCAGTCATGTGTCAGGTCGGAATATGGACTATATCGGTCCGTCCTTCGAGTACCTCCCACACAAAATTTGGGAAAAGTGCAGTTTGAGGACCCGTATCGGATCTATTTGATTATTATTTTCTTTTTTTGAAGAAGGGTTTTTTACGGTACGTATTCTGGTCCCTTTCCCGGGGTGAGTCATACTTCCGGAGATAATCGTCCAGAAGTTCAAAAAACCCCTGCCGGCTCCAACTAAAATTACAAATCTGAAAAAATAATTCTCAAATATTTCCAAAACTTAGAATTTAGCTTACAAAATTTCATTTGGTATAGCCCCATATTACGATACCTACAGATTCCACGTATTTTGAAGCAAACTCGTGTTACAAAATAAATATATTTTTAGAGGCTGAAGGTATATCACCGTTAGCGCAGCTGACTTATACTATCTTCTTTGGTGTGTAATTGAACATGAGGGGGTAATCAATGTGAATTTTCCAATTTTCGAATATTTTTTAGAAATGTATAATTTATATATTTTCCGCAAACATCCAAGTAAGGACAAGGGAGGCTTTTCATATATCAATGGATTCATATTAAGTTATTGATATGTCAATTAGTTTTTATCGCCGAGTCCGAACGGCGTGTCCTAAGTTGCCACTAGTAGAGACGTTTTTTCATGGCTGAAATACTCAGGAAATATCGCCAACATTACTAAGGGGTATTTTGCCACCGTTGACAATTTGATGGGAATCGAACCCGGACATTCAGTGTGCAATGCGGTTGCACATAGCTAATTCCTACAGGTTGTGGTGTAGGGTATCACATGGTCGGCCCCGTCCGACTATAGACTTTGCTTACTTGTTTTTAAATGGTTTTATTTAGTTCACCCCGTTTGTTTTATTATTTATTCTTGGGTCAAATTTAGTAATTCAAATTTGACCCTCTTCCTGTCAACCGATTAATCTGAAATTTTGTATACACTTTGGATTTTGGTGACAATAAAATTATGTCTATTCATTATCATTATAAATTCAAGATGGCCGCCGCTACAAAATGGCGGATAACGTAGGTTTTATCAATCCCATCAATATGGGTATCAAATGAAAGGGCTCAACAAACCGAATACAATATGCTATACAAAATTGAAATCCAAGATGGCGGCCGCTACAATATGGTGGATAACGTAGGTTTTATCAATCCATCAATATGGGTATCAAATGAAAGTGCTCAACCAGTAGAATACAATGTACTATATAAAATTAAAATCCAAGATGGCGGCGTCTACAAAATGGCGGATAACTTAGGGTTTATTAATCCCATCAACATGGGTATCAAATGAAAGGTCTGAACAAGTAGAATACAATTTACTATGCAAAATGGAAATCTAAGATGGCCGTCGCTACCAAATGGCTGATAACAATTTGTTATCAATCCCACCAATATGGGTATCAAATAAAAGGGCTTGACAAGAAGAAGACAGTGCACTATACAACCTCAATATTTAAGATGGGCGCAGCCACTTAATGGCGTATAATTAAGATTTAAATTTAGAAATTGAATCTGTAATTTAGGTATCTGATTAATCCAGCCTGAATCCACCACCCAAGTCAAGATTTTTTATCGTGTTGAGGACTGTGTAGCGTTAGGGTGGCTAAAAATGATACGTCGTTAGCGGTACACCACCCAAGTTAAGGTGAAAGGTTAAAACGCGCCGAGAACTGTATGGCATTAGGGTGGATAAAAATGATATGTCGTTAGCGTTTTCCCCTCAAGACTCAGGCGGATCTTGTTGTACATAGTCTTGCCCCTTTATTGGACCTCTGGGAGGGTCGACCGTTTTAATGTCCATTACTTGTGGGAACAAAATGGTAAAAAAATATAAAAAATACAAACACAAATAAAACAAAACAGAAACTGCAACACAACGTAAACGAAGACTTCAAAAAGCTAAAAAAAGTGAAGGTGATAGAAATAGTCGAGTACAATTAGCGTCAAAAACACCTGAGCAATATGAGGCCAGGTTAAAAAAGCAACGTCAGCGATATACACAAATGACGGCGTCAGAAACGCCTGAAGAATATGAAGCCAGGTTAACAAAGCAACGTGAGCGATAAACACAGATGATAGCGTCAGAAACACCTGAAGAATATGAAGCCAGGTTAACAAAACAACGGGAGCGATACACACAGATGTGTGTTGCCTTTAATACTATCATGGGCTTCTACAATACTTAAAATGCAGGGCAGCACTGTGGATCACGCAGTCGTATACTTAGGTGCGAAACTGTTTGAAAAAGGTCAAGCCTACGTGGCTCTTAGTAGAGTAAGATCTTTGCAGGGACTACGTATGGAGGAGTGGGACTGCAATAAACTAACGGACAAGAAACCTTGTAATAATGAAGCACTAAATGAATTAAACAGAATGCGAAATAAAAACTAAAAACTAGAAAATAAAAATAGGTAAAAAAACGTTTTAAGTTAAACGGTTTTATGTTAAACATACATTGCAATGTTTAAGATACATGTACTAAAAACCAAAAAATCTGTCTGTGTGGCTGGCTGGAGCGCAAGATAACTGTCGAACGGATCAACCGATTCGGTCTAAAATTTAGCTTTCGTAATATTTTGTCCAAACTTAGTTTAAGTTCGATGAAGGGTTATATCTGTCCACTGCTTCCGGTACATCCCCCACAAAAGCTCGAAAATGTTCGAAAAATTTGTGCGCACGATAACTCTTAGATGATGTTCTAATATGGACTCAATCAATTGGGAAATAGTCCAGTTAAGGACCTGCTCTCGAACTTGTATTCACTACCCGCTTACTACGGTACATATTTCATCAGGGGCAAGTCCATACTTCCTGAAAAAATAGCCTGAAAGGGGCAAAAAACCCGTATGAGACGGTGTGTAGTGGTTGGAGCGCAAGATAACACTCGAACGGATCTGCCGATTCGGTCCAAAATTTGGCCTTGGTAATATTTTGTTCAAAATAAGTTTCAGTTCGAAGATAAGCCACTATCTGCCTACACCTTCGGGTACACCTCCTAATATATCTACCAGATATATATCAGGTTCAAATATGATCTATATTTGTCCACTCCTTCATGTACCTCCCACACAAAATTTCGAATAAGTTCACTTTAAATCCTGCTCTCGAATCTCTTTGATTTTTATTGAAGCAACTTGCATTCGCTGCAAGTTTTCCAGGGGCAAATCCATACTTTTTGAGAAAACAGCCCGAAAGGTGTAAAAAACCCCCTATAGCACCATATGTAGTGGATGGAGAGCACGATCCAAAGTTTGCCTTCGTCATATTTTGTCAAAAATTAGTTCCAGCTCGAAGATGGGCAATACCGGCCCAAACCTTCCGGTACTTCCCCCAATATTTAAAAAAAGTCACTAAAATGGTAAGCACATATCTCTAATATTTTGTCTAAATTTAGTTTATCTCGGCCCGTATCGTTCTTCTCCTTAGAGTACCTCCCCTACAAAAGTTCAACATTTGTGTCTAAGTGCAGCTTAGGGTCTGATCGAAGATCCTTTGGAAATGTATACCGATGCCGTTCGTTGTGGTCCTGTTTACAGCGATATTATGTTTTCGTGGACAAGGCCGTGCTTACTGGCATACTGGTCCAAAAGTTAGACGATACTTTTTTACTTGTTTATCTATGCTTTATTGTATATGCTATTTTCCATTTATGCGAATATTTGTAGATACGAACATCTTTTTGTGAAGCCATTTAATTACATATTCGCTCAACTGGTTTAAATTCCTCAATGTCCTTTTGAAAACTGTCCCAACTGTTTTCCAGCATTTCCTGTGGGTCTTTGCATCATCTGTTAAAATCGCACCATTCAACGTGGTTACATTATGTTGTGTAGATGACGAAATGATTTTTCAAAAACAATGGCAGGTGTTGCTATTTACACTCAATATTCATACAATTAGTCCCGTATACCACTAAATTCCCACATGTACGGAAATGACAAATTCGCACCATGACATTTGCATAATGAGTGGACATTAATATTTGTGTTTATTTAAGCTATCCTAATTGCGGTTTGATTTTTCATGGTGTTGACCGTAGTGGGATTTGGTGAGAAATTTAGAAATAAAGATGAGAAAGAATGTCACATTTTAAAAAAGGTATAAGGTTAATTTTGTTTCACTAGTTATACGCTTTCATAGAATTTTTCTGAGAAGCACAATAAAAAAATTTTTATTTTTGAATTGGCAATAAAGATTTTAAGATTTTTCGAAGACCTTAAATGAGTGGAGATTTTCGAAGGCAAGAGATTAGCAATAAACTTGGATTTGGTCAACTAAAGAAAGGCCTCTTGGTCTTCTATGGAGATACATCATGGTTTTGCATATCCTCACGGTATCCTCATGGTATTTTACAGGACGAAAGTATACCCTCTCAAGGAAATTTAAAAGAAAATATATTCTCACACTCTAAAGTTCTCTCCTTAGAGAAAACTGCTAAAAATAATCATCAGCCGTCAATCTTTAGTGGTGAATATGCTGTAATATACTTTTATGCACAATGTTTTCGTGGGCACTGAAAATGGTAGAGATTAATATCAGATATTTTCGTACGTTATCAATGTTTTTAAATTTAAAAGGCAAAATTTCTTCCGTTTCCGTTACGTTATGCACACAAGCTCACGCTCACAACGGCCATAACAAGGATGGTGGTGGCGGTGACGACGATGTTCGCATATAACAATTTACACAAAGGATTTACTTGATTTGAATGTCAACGGCCGGTACTTCCAACGATGCAAATGAGAACGGAAATTTTTAAACCTTAAAAGTAGTTTTGGAATGAAAGCAAATTGGAGAATTAGTGGATAAATATCTAAAGTCAACACAAAAATGTATTTGAAATATTTTTCAAAAAAATGTTTATACCAAAATGACAGATAATTGTCGGCAAGTGAACGAACCGGGGCTAGGGTCAAATTGATAAATTTAGAATGCTCACCACTTCGTTGATTAGTTTAGATTTGCCATTAGCTTTTTCTACAATAAACTTAACCAATCTTAGCAGTTAATTGATACAACGCCAAGAAAAGTTCACTAGCTTATTAATGTATTTCCAACATTGGCGACCTCTATTGACCTGCTCGTATTTAACACTCACAATATTGTGGCTCTTCTCGTTAATTGTTAATTGTTTCAGCACATAAGTGCAGTTCAAGAAGAAAACAAAGTATCAATTAATTAATTTACTCATTGATTTATTTGCCAGACAAGATAATGGAATGAAACAAAAGCACGACTGAGTATTTCTTCTTCATGAACCAAAGGTCCAAATTGCGTCTATTTTCTTCAACGTTTTAAAATGCACCAAAGGGCGAAAAGGTATGGATTTTTTCAATATTTTTGTACAGGTACTAAAGGACCAGAAGGCGTAAAGATTTCCAATAATTTTTTTAAGAATTAAAGGACTAAAGGTCGCGAATTTTTGCAAAAAAATTTTATAGGCAGCAAAGATACTGTACCATTTTAAAAGACTTTAAAAAATGCTTTGATTTTCTTTTTTGTTGGTGTTTTTCGAAGAATTTTGCTTTGCTTGTCCTTCAAAAAGCACCCCGAAATGAATTCAATATTCGCAAATAACCCTTTTTAATTCCCATGTAACAATATTCTTTGTTATCAAAAAGAACGAAAAAAATACTTGTAATTACTTGCCCCCAATACACAAACATATTCAGTGGCAGCAGATATTTATTTCCTGCCACTTATGAAAAAAGTAAACAACAATTACTCCCCTCAAATATGTATAACTTACATGAAACTATTTATAGAAATTAATCCCATTGGCCGAATATGGATGTAAAAAATACCACTCGTATACATATTTCCTACAGGCCTGAACACATTTGACAATCTCACGCTTATTTAAATGAATTGCACGAACTGTTGTAACCAATTCAGGTTGAAAATTTATATCGTCGTTTTCTTTTCAAGTGAAATATGTTTATGTCGAAAAACATGCCTACAATTTTGGATGATGATCTCATACTATCTAGTGGGATAAATGGACCATTAATTTTGTATAAAAAGTATAAAAGTTAAAAATATATGTACCAGCAAAGTAGCCTACATATGGAAAAAGAACTACTGACCTTTCCCCTGATGCAAATTGCAATAATGTGTCTCCTGGGTAACTAACTAACTGTCTAATATATAATAGGTTTTGTGTAGAATACAACATTTTTCTCCCATGCTACAATTTGTCTTTATTCCCACCATTATTGCAAACTACGTGGAGCCCAATTGAATTTGTTATACATATGTATATTGCAGCATGGGGTCGCTTCGCCACCTTTGAAATATTTTTTTGAAATAATAATTTTGGTGAATGCTCCCTTTTTGAGTATTTCAGCCATATAAAACTTCTCTAAAAGTGGTGTCTTAGGACACGCCGTTCGGACTCGGCGAAAAACTGTAGGTCCCAAGATGACAGAATCGCTATTTCTATTTCTTACAATAAGCTTATTTGTTCCATAAAGGAATTTTATTTCCTTAAAGCTAATTCCCAGGGCTGTGGTGTAGGGTATCACATGGTCGGCCCCGTCCGACTATAGCCTCTGCTTACTTGTTTTCCTATAACGTCTGGTACAACAGGTTTTACCTAACTTTATGGCATAGGTTATTCTCTATGAATGTAAATATTACAAGTTACAAACTATTGGATTGTCTTATTGAAATCTTTTTGTGAAGCCATTTAATTACATATTCGCTCTACTGGTTTAAATTCCTCAATGTCCTTTTGTCCCAACAGTTTTCCTGCATTTCCTGCGGGTCTTTGCATCATATCGCACCATTCAATGTGGTTACATTATGTTGTGTAGATGACGAAATGATTTTTCAAAAACAATGACAGGTGTTGTTTACACTCAATATTCATACAATTAGTACCCGTATACCACTAAATTTCCACATGTACGGAAATGACAAATTGGCACCATGGCATTTGCATAATGAATGACATTAATATTTGTGTTTATTTAAGCTATCCTAATTACGGTTTGATTTTTCATGGTGTTGGTCGTAGTGGGATTTGGCGAGAAATTTGGAAATAAAAATCAAAAGAAATATCACATTTGAAACGATGTGGAAAGTCAAATTTTCATTTAATTTTAACGGAATCTTAAGTGTGTAAAAAGTGTCACTAATTATACGCTTTCAGGTCAATTACATACAATTCGGAGGAGGAAGGTACAACAATTAATGTAATTAATGTAAAATAACAGAGATTGGAAATGATTTATGAACTGATGATAAAGAGGTTAAGATTTTTCAAAGACCAAAAAATACGGGAATTTTCATATCATTCCTTAAAGATTTATGTGTGTAAAGGTAGTTTTAAAAAGTTAATATAGTAGTAGAAACGACTAGCGTCTCTATTTGTTGTAATAAATAAAACACAGCTGCAGCTGATTTCCATTTTATTCTGTACTTTATTAATTTATAGTCTGCATCTATGACCGATTTTATCGTTAGCTTTTATTTTACTATCTCGAGTCATCTGTTCTCGTTACGTTGTTAGCAGGCCACAATGCCCATGCCCTGAGTACGAGAGCAAACAATATAATTGAGTGAAAGATAATCTAGAGAGTAATGAACTAAGGAACAAATAATTGACAGAGATGACTTAGAGAGTAATACACTATAGTGTATTATTATTATAATATATTAATTTACTACATTTCGGCTAATCCTGACCATAAAGATCACCTGACTCTTTCCGCCACGGTTGCCTTATGGTGAGAGAGGCGTTGTATTCTGGCATGTGTACAGTATTTTTTTTTTTTTTTTTTTGTTTTTGGCGATGGACGTGATTTCCAGTAATTAATTTTTTGTGTTGGTAAATTTATTTGTGAGTAACTGCAAATTTTGCACGTCGCACAGTGTGGGTTTTTTGTGGGTCGTATGTGGATAAATATGGACCACATAGGTCCGCGGTTTCCTATAGCCCCGATGTATCGGTGGTGACCACTTTTAGATATTTGGTTCATTTTTCAACCGATATTGCTGCAAATTGGTATATTGGGGTTTCAGTGGACGGGGAACATGTGTACAAAATATTGTCAATATCTGTTCGCGTATTGGTATATTTTTGGTATAACATAATTTACAGATTCCAAGCACATTTACCAATCTATTTGTTTGCATTTTGGCATTTTATGTTCTCCGTAGGTAGAAAACCGTTTTGCGAAATAGTAGCAACGTATTTCCTCGTTTTGATATAGCCCCAATAAGAAGGGGCACCCCATTTGGGATATTTAAATGGTGTTAGGTAATTATTGCCCTCCGAGTTTGGTTTACTTTAAAATTTGTCTTCATTAAATAGAAAATATTCTAAAAAAAAAAAACAATTCAGAGCATAGATCCTTGCTTTGGCCCCTCCCCCCAAGCATCCACATACATTAGTAAATGAAAATAAAAAAAATAAATTTTTGAGATTTTTTATTTTTAGTATAGTGTCATTGATATAACATAAATTTTACAAATTGAACCTTTTGACTGAGGATATGTTTGTGGGTATGATGACCTCAGGTTTAATAAAACACTTTGGTTAATGTTTAATTCAATTCATTTATTTATTATTTCAGGTTCATTTTATTAAAATTAGGTGAAGTAAGCTTAGCATATAAATTATTTACACAGTTTTTAATTCATATTTCTGGGTTATTTACACAAAATGTCTTATTGAGTACTTATTAACATAAACTTCAAATTCAAATGGTATTTCTGTAAAACTTCTTTTACACTCTTCAAAAACTTATTTTAAACACTTCAAAAGTTCTTCATTTAAAACACTTTCTTCTAACGTCTAATGTTTGTAACTTCTCAATAGCGACTGATGATCGTTTTTCTTGTGTCTGTGCTTACTTGCATTGTTGAGTCGTTCGCTTTGCTCAACGTGCTGTGTTTAGTGTGTCCCGTCTGTTGTGCTGTGTTTAGTGTATGTCTTTAAATAAAACGTATGTCGTAGCGAGTGCATTTAGCAGGTAGTGGGGAGCGCAAAGTGGTGTCTGCTTAACCCGTTCCTACATTCGGCCATCCTGAGCTACATTCGCCCTCGAATGTAGTATCCTAGGCCCTTTATGATCCCCTACCCTTTCGACGACGTACCTCCCATGGTTCAACTTTCGGACATCTTCGCACGAATCCCTAGTCTTCGCTTTCAACTTTACACCTGTACCTAATTGGTTTTGCTTAATGGCTACCAATTCGTTACTGCAATGTGAAGTTCCACACTTTCTTCTACCTGAACAGTCTTTTAAATTTATGTGACGTATTTTCCCTGTATCATTCTTTATTTCCTCTCTTCTTGACTTACACCTGTCACTGACATTTTCTTTTACCAATCCTGAAGTTTTATTAAAATATTGTACCTTCGTACCTACTATTGAGCGTCCTTCCAAAACTTCAACACTTGTACAATGTCGGCGCACGTCTCTTGTTGTGCGCTGAACTCTATCGACATGTTTCTTCCTACTTCTATTTTCATATCGAGTGTTCGGATTATATTCGTTGGGATTACATTTCTCTGATATGCTTTTAATTTGTGTCCCATTCTTCTCCGAACATTCGATTCTTGTATCATTTTGGCCAAGATCCTGAATAGAAATCACTTGTAAGACATTTGGAAACTGTTTCCTCAATTCCGGGGTAGGATTGATGTCCATTGGATAAGAGTCTTTGTTTACAAATGCTTTAACTTTCTCCTTATTTGATTTTGATGTACAGTTTCTACTCAAAAATCTTGCTCCATTTTTGTCAACAATAAGATCAACTTCATTCAGCACATCATTGCCTATCACAACTTGGAACGTTATATCAGATGTCTCTATTATATGAAAGGTGATTTCAATTTCATTATTGTCAATAATTGCTCTGGTATTTAGATTTCCCCTCGTACAAATACTTTTACCACCAATACCATACAGAGCTTTTCTTTTCCCTACAACGTCTACTCTGCCTACAACATCCAGTACATCCCTTCTTAATAGGCAAACATCACTGCCAGTGTCTACCAAAGCAACGAACTTTTTCCCGAAAATGTCGACTTCTTTGAATACTCTATTCGTAGACTGTGAAATCTCTTCAACCATTGTGTTGTTGACCCCAGCTTTTTTATTTGTGACAGTCTTTTCATCTGGAAATATTTCTCTCGACTCCGTCTTACATTCGTAAGACTTATGCCCTAAGCCTTTACATCTAAAGCATTTTGTCTCTGGTACCTTACATTTATTTGAAAGGTGTCCCTTATCACCGCACTTGAAACAGCGTACTGAGGTTTGCTGAAAATTATGTTCGCCTCTATCTGCCTGAGATACAGTAGGGTTTGATGGCCCCTTAGAATCGTGCATTTTCTCATATATTTTCAGCTTGGCTTTTAAGTCATCTACACTGGTTGCCTGGTACAAAATGCTTTTGTTATGTTTGGTGTCGGGAATTCCTTCAACGAAATATGTAATGAGGCTTTCGTCATCTAAATTGATGGGTTGACCAATTTCCATCAGGCTGTAAAGATATTCCCTAAAGCTTTCAGTATCCTTCTTTTTCCGGCTGGATAATTGTCTGTGAACTTCTACTGAGGAAATTTTTATACCGAATTCTTTTTGCAACGCCTGCTTTAGGGAGAACCAATCTTTTATGAAAGGTTGGCTCCTTACAAAAATTTTGGCAGCCCCAGCCAGCAGTTGTTTTGCGTACACAAACTTCCTCAAATTATTCCAACCCACTGTGAAAGCACAATCCTCGAATTCTCTAAGCCATTGGTCAATAGTCGGTAATCTATCCCCACTAAAACTCGATACCGAGTCTTGTATATCCCGCAAAGTGAACAAAGTTGTACTATGTCCAACACCTGATGCTGCTTCCCCATAGTCGGAACCGTCGTCGTCAGGTGTGGAATGGCCGAAATGCTCAAGAAGACGGGCCTGCAGCTCGCTCTTATTCCCACTTTTTACTAAATTCAACTCGCCTAATTTGTCCCTCAAACCTTCAACAAGTAAGTTTTTCTATTTGTTCCTTGTCCATTTTGTATGTCTCAGTCGCTTTACAATAATAAATTTAGCTTCTTCGAATTTCTTATCTTACAACAACAGTAAAATTTTAACTTCTTAAAATGTTCCCCTTGTCAATGTGATTTACAAAAATAGAACACTACGCAATTCCTTTTGCGTAAACAAGTTGCCGTTAGGTCACAAAAATAAGCACCCTAGACAATGTGATTTACAAAAACAACACAATACGAAATTTCTTTTTCGTAAACAACTTGCCGTTAGGTTACAAAAAATGTGTCCCCTAAATAAACAACATCTTATTCTAGCCGTTAACTCCCAACAACAATTAGAACAATCAATCCCCCTTCCAAAACTTAATGCGTAATTTCTACTGTTTACTTCTAAACATACATACAATAATCTACGTATCAACTATTAATAGTGTTGTTGTAATTCTTACACATTACAGCTTCAGCTTCAACTCACTAAATAAAATTTTTGGGTTTGAAAATGCGCACTTTCAGCATTTCTATGTTGTTGTTTTTGTCTTCTAACTGCAGCCTCGTTGTTGTTGTTTTTGCGCACACTCAGCACTCACAGCTTGTTGTTGTTTTCAGGGCACCATCAACGGTCACAGCGAACGGCACACAATTTGTTTTCCAATGCGAGAAGACCCTTGTTGTTGTAATGTCTATGCACAGGCAAATTTGTCGTTTTTCACAATATATTTTGTTGTTGCAAATTTTCTTATTTTTGGCGTAATGATCATTAGTAAATTTTGTGCACCGTATATGATCATTAGGAAGTCTCCAATTTTAAAGTTTTTTCGTCTTTCAATGTAATGATCATTAGACAATTTTCTTCACCATATATGATCATTTAGAATTCAGTAATTTTGTTAAGTCTCAAATTTAAGCACTCAAATTTTAAGATTCACTTTTGTGTATTCAACTTCTATTGTTCTTCAAATGTTTCGTCAGTTTATGCACAGAGTTTTACTTCACTTTTTTTAATTTGAACGGGCGAGCCCCCAAATATGTGGGTATGATGACCTCAGGTTTAATAAAACACTTTGGTTGGTATTAAAATTAGGTGAAGTAAGCTTAGCATATAAATTATTTACACAGTTTTTAATTCATATTTCTGGGTTATTTACACAAAATGTCTTATTGAGTACTTATTAACATAAACTTCAAATTCAAATGGTATTTCTGTAAAACTTCTTTTACACTCTTCAAAAACTTATTTTAAACACTTCAAAAGTTCTTCATTTAAAACACTTTCTTCTAACGTCTAATGTTTGTAACTTCTCAATAGCGACTGATGATCGTTTTTCTTGTGTCTGTGCTTACTTGCATTGTTGAGTCGTTCGCTTTGCTCAACGTGCTGTGTTTAGTGTGTCCCGTCTGTTGTGCTGTGTTTAGTGTATGTCTTTAAATAAAACGTATGTCGTAGCGAGTGCATTTAGCAGGTAGTGGGGAGCGCAAAGTGGTGTCTGCTTAACCCGTTCCTACATGTTTATCTTATTACACCGTTCTGCAAATGAGTACACCATCTAAAAGTATCTGGTGCAACTATGCTTTGACTTAGGTACTTAACGATGTCCTGAGGAAACTGCTCAAATTTGACATTTTTCTATAAAATGTGAATGAAATTCGCAAGAATAGTCATACAAATATTAAAAACAACATTTTTCAGTATTGGTGAACCCATTTTGGGATAAACGAAACCAACATTGACGTCAAATGCCGGTCCTTCTATCAAATTTTCAAAAATATAGATATAAGAATATTCCAATGACTTTCTGAAAAAGTCTCATATCTCTCAAACCTGCGCAAACCTGCAGCTAATTTTTGGTTTGTCCATAGAAAAATATCCTACCTCTCAGAAAATGTGCGATTTTTTCTGCAATTCACCAAAATTCTTAAAAAAAAAACTCCAAAACTTATAAAAAAAATAATTTAGTAGACTTTAAAAAAAACACATTTTGGAGAACGAATAGCAACCAAAGTAAATTAGATATTACAACTCTATAAACGCCAAATAATTAAAAAACTGTCAAAAATTATAACACCGACAAAAAATATAGTCAATTAACTTACCATTTGTTTGTATAACTCTATTACTTAAGCAAAGCTAGAAGCAATTTTTAAGGCAAATAAATATTGTAAAACAAAAGTGCACATTTTAAGTGCATTTCTAATTGTTTCGCGGGGTAAATAAAAAACTGAATATGAGGCATTTGTCGTGGGATACTTAGCAATAGATCCCAACAATAATATTGTTAGTTCCATGTACTTTAATTTTTGAGTAAAGTTCGTCTAAAGTTCCCATATTTCGCACTGTGCGGCGTCGAAAAACACCAACAACAAGACTCGATTTAAGTTGTGTTTCTGCATGTTTCACCTCTTCTGATCTTTAGTATCGTCTTAAAGATTTTGCGTTCTCCGTTGTCGGTAATTTTTTTCCATAACCTTTTGTTGTTTTTGTGACGGTAATTTGGTTGTGGACGGCAGTAAATTTTGTGCATCGCAGTAAACACCACAGTAGTCTCACTATAAATTGTATTTCTGTATTTTTCTTCACCTGTAGTTCACTAGATTCGACTGCAATTTTTGCACATATTGTTTTGTATTTTGCTACACCTTTTTGTTAATCAGCTTTGTCTAATTTTTTTGCGTTTGTGTTTCTGTATTTTTCTTCATTTCTGACACCGTTCTGTTTTACATCGCTATCCAACGGTGCTGTTTTTCCACATCTCCTACAATTTCGTTTTTTTTTTTCTTTATTTCGGCACTAGCACTGAGTTCCCGCTTCTCCATAATTTTTGTTGTTGTATCAAACTGGTTTTTTTAAATTTTATTTGATTTTGTAGGACAACCGATTTATTAGTGTCAGATAGCAGCAGGAAGAAAAAAATGTGTTTTCCCCTCACTTTGTAAGCGTTCATCCCACTTCTGATGTAGTAGAATAAATCACAAAAAGGAAAACAATTACCGTGTCACCTTTTAACTGAACAGTGGTGGCGAATAAAATAATACTACAATATGGACCCCTTTTCTATTTTTGTTCTAATTTTTATAGGACTACGGATCTTTATAAAGATTTTCCAGATATGAGATTGACAATAAACTTGTATTAGATCGTCCGTTGTTCAACCAAAGGAGACAAGAAATCCGCATAGTAATCTACAGGAAGAAAGTATACACTCCCAAGACAATTTAAATGAATATATATTCTCACATCCTAAAATTCTCTCCTTAGAGAAAAATGTAAATAATAAGCATCAAACGTCAATCTTTGGTGATGAATGTGGTGTGACATACTTTCCTGCATACTGCCTTATAAGGGACAATGATAACGGTGGGGAATTAATACCAAATGTTTTCAACATCTTTTAATTTAAAAGGCAAATTTGCTTCCGTTTCCGTTACGTTATGCTCACAAGCACACATTCACAACAGCCATAAGAACGATAATGATGGCGGTGACGACGATGTTCCTATATAACAACTAAAATTCAATTTACAAAAAGGATTTACTTGATTTAAATGTCAACGGCGGTACTTTCAACTATGTAAATGAGAAACGGGAAATTTTTAAACTTTAAAAGTAGTCAACACAAAAATATATTTGGAATAATTTTCATACAATTTTCATGCAAGTGAACGAACCAGGGCTAGGGTCACATTGATAAATTTAGAATGCTCGCCACTCCGTTGATTAGTTTAGACTGGCCATTAGCTATTTCTACAATAAACTTAACCAATCTTAGATGTTAATTGATACAACACCAAGAAAAGTTCACTAGCTTATTAATGTATTTGCAAGATAGGCGACCTCTATTGACCTGCTCGTATTTAACATTCACGCTATTGTGGCTCTTCTCGTTAATTGTTAATTGTTTCACCACATAAGTGCAGTTATCCCGACATTGTTTACACAACAATGTCTGGTTCAAGTTAATCTAATACTCGTTAATTTGTAGATAGAAAAACAGACTATTTATCGAGAACAAAACAAAGTATCAATTAATTAATTTACTCATTGATTTATTTGCCAGACAAGATAATGGAATAAAACAAAAGCAGGACAGAGTATATCTTAATTTGGGAAGGAATACCTGCAATTTTATTTTACAAAGAAATAATGCCTAAAATCATGCAACTTCTTTTAAGGGACCTAAGAGCGTATACGTATTGGCACTACGTATACCCACAAATGACTCTTTCTTGAATAACATATTTTATATAAGCAATTTTTGACAATAATAATACGAATATTCACCGTACATGTCTCATTAACATAAAATGCTGAAAAGGATATATACTCGTACTCCACTTGAGCATCGACGAGACTTGACCATAGGATGCAAAGGCGTGGATTTTTATAATATTTTTTTTTCATGCGCCACAGGACCATAAGGCGTGGATTTTATAATATTTTTTTTTCATGCGCCACAGGACCATAAGTCGTGGATTTTTCAATATTTTTATACACCAAAGGACCATAAGACGTGGATTTTTTCCAAAGGACCAAAATTCATGAAATTTTTCAATACTTTTTTCATATACCACAGGACCAAAGGGCGTGTAGTTTTAAATATTTGGTATACATCAAAGAACTAAAAGGCGTGTAGTTATACCCTCAGCCTTTAGGCTAAAGAGGGTGTTTACACTTTGATACGACCAAAAATGTGCCTCATCGAAATAATGGTTTTAGACCCCAAGTATGTTTGTACGATATCCGTTTCAGACAATTTTGAGTAGATTTAGCAATGTCCGTCCGTCTGTCTGTCCGTCTGTCTGGCTGGCTGGTGCGCACGATAACTCTCGAACGGATCAATCGATTCGGTTCAAATTTTGGGTATCCAAATATTTTGTCCAGATTTGATTTAAGTTCGAAGATGGGCCACATAGGTCCACCCCTTCAGGTACCTCCCCCACAAATGTTCAAAAAATGTCGCAAAACTTGTGCGCAAGATAACTCTCGAAGGGAGTAACAGAAATGAACCAAACTTTGCATATGGTAATACTACCTCTAGACTTACATCAAGTTCGAATATGGATTATAACGGTCCACTCTTTTGGGTACCTCCTACACAAAATTTCGGAAAAGTTCAGTTTAGAGCCATCTCTCGAATCGCTTTGATTTTTGTTTTAGCAACTTGTATTCACTGCCTCCATACGAAGGTACAAGTTTCATCAGGGGTAAGTCCATGAGAAAATAGCCCGTGTGAGGTGGTTGAAGCGCAAGATAACTCTCGAACGGATCTGCGATTCGGTCCAAAATTTGGCCGTAGTAATATCTTGTCCAAACATAGTTTAGGTCTGAAGATAAGCCATATCGGTCCACTCCTTCAGGGACCTCCTTCACATAAGTTCAAAAATGTTCGGAAAAATTGTGCGCACGATAACTCTGGATGGGAGTGGCCGAATTGGTCTATACTTTACACATCCTAATTTATCTACCAGATATAGATCTGGTTCAAATATGGACTATATTTGTCCACTCCGGTACCTCCACACAAAATTTCGGATAAGTTCACTTTAAGACATGCTCTCGAATCACTTTAATTTTTGTTGAAGCAACTTGCATTCGCTGCCTCAATTACGATGGTAAACGTTTTTACGGGCAAGTCCATACTTCTTGAGCAAATAGCCCGAAGAGTGTAAAAACCCCCTATGGCACAATATGTTGTGGCTGGAGATCCACTTCCATAACGGTCAATGTCGATCCATTCCTTTTAGTATCTCCTCCGCAAAACTTTTGATCTTTAATCCTAATCAACAATTTTGTCGGTTCAAATGCCAAACATTTTTAAAACCCCTTAAATACATACGTATTTTGGGAAAAATTGTTTCAATATACACAGGCTGAGGGTATATCTCTGTCGGCAACGCCGACTGATACTTTTTTACTTGTTTTTCATTATTTTTTATACACCAAAGAACCAAAAGGCGAGAATTTTTTTCAATATTTTTTACAGGCACCAGGACTAAACGGTGGATTTTTCAATATTTTTTACAGGCACCAAAGGACTAAACGGCGTGAATTTTTCAATAATCGTTTACAGGCAGCAAAGGACCAAAAGGCCTAGATTTTTTTAATAATTTTTAACAGACACAAAGGACGAAAAGGTATGGAGTTTTTCAATAATTTTTTACAGGCACCAAAGGACCAAAAGGCGTGGATTTTTTGAATGATTTTTTTACAGGCACCAAAGAACCAAAGACGTGGATTTGTTAATAAATTTTTACATGTACCAAAGGACCAAAAGGCGTGGATTTCTTCAATAAGTTTTTTACAGACACCTAAGGACCAAAAGGCGTTATTTTTTTCAACAAGTTTTTACATACACCTAAGGACCAAAAGACGTGATTTTGTCAATAATTTTTTACACGCACCGAAGGATCAAAAGGCGTTATTTTTTCAATAAGTTTTTTACATACACCTAAGGACCAAAAGGCGTGATTTTGACAATAATTTTTTACAGACACCAAAGGACCAAAATGCGTGTGTTTGTTCAATATATTTTTAAAGGTACCAAAGGACCAAAAGGCGTGTAGTCGTTCAATAATTTCTTTACAGGCACCAAAGGACCAAAAGGCGTGGATTTTTTCAAATTTCAATACGTTCAAGTTTTCAGATGAGAGCTAAACTATAAAAGTGGTGTTGGAGCGCAAGTGCTCGCCACTCCGTTGATTAGTTTAGATTTGCCATTAGCTTTTTCTACAATCAACTTAACCAATCTTAGCAGTCTTTAATATTGACTAATTGATTTTTTTTGCCATACCAGATAATAGAATAAAACAAAAACAGGACTGACAAATTCTCCTTCATGCACCAAAGGACCAAAGGGTGAAAACGTATGAATTTTTTCAATATTTTTATACAGGCACCAAAGGACCAAAAGGCTTGCAGTTTTCTAATATTTTTTTATGCACCAAAGAACCAAAAGGAATTTTAAGTTTTCCAATATATTTTTATGCACCAAGGGACCAAAAGTCGTGGTTTTTTTTTTTAATATTTTTTTTACAGGCAGCAAAGATACTTTGTCATTTTACAAGACTTTAAAAAATGCTTTGATTTTCTTTTTTGTTGATGTTTTTCGAAGAATTTTGCTTTGCTTGTCCTTCAAAAACCACCCCAAAATGAATTCAATATTCGCAAATTACCTTTTTTATTGTCGTGTAACAATATTCTTTGTTATGAACAATAACGAAAAAAATGCTTGAGATAAGGTCAAATAGAAAAGCTTAGAGTGCTTGCCACTCCGTTGATTAGTTTAGATTTGCCATTAAATTTTTCTACAGTAAACTTAACCAATATTAGCAGTTAATTGATACATCACAAAGAAAAGTTCACTAGCTAATTAATGTATTTGCAACATAGGCGACCTCTGTTGACCTGCTCGTATTTAACGTTTACGATATTGTGGCTCTTCTCGTTAATTGTTAATTGTTTCACCACACAAGTGCAGTTATCCCAACATTTTTTACACAACAATGTCTGCTTGAAGTTTATTTAATACTTCTTTATTTAGAGATAGAAAAACAGACTATTTAACGAGAACAAAACAAAGTATTAATTAACTAATTTACTCATTGATTTATTTGCCAGACAAGATAATGGAATAAAACAAAAGCAGGACTAAGTATTTCTTCTCCATGAACCAAAGGGCCAAAGGGGGTGTATTTTGTCCCCGTTTTTTAACGCACCAAAGCCCGAAAAGGTGAGAATTTTTTTTCAATATTTTTTTACAGGCACTAAAGTACCAAAAAGGCGTGGAGTTTTCCAATAACTTTTTTATGAACCAAAGGACTAAAAATTTTGGATTTTTGTCAAAATTTTTTTAGGCAGCAAAGATACTGTACCATTTTACAATATGCTTTGATTTTCTTTTTGGTTGGTGTTTTTCAAAAATGTTGCTTTGCTTGTCCTTAAAAAAGCAACCCGAAATGAATTCAATATTCGCAAATTACCCTTTTTTATTCCCATGTAACAATATTCTTTGTTATCAACAAGAACGAACAAATACTTGTAATTTTTTGCCCTGAATACACTAACATATTCAGTGGGAGCAGATATTTATTTCCTGCCACTTCTGAAAAAAATAAACAACAATTACTGCCTCCCCTCAAATATGTATAACTTACATGAAACTATTTTCAGAAATTAATCCCATTGGGCGAATATGAATGTAAAAACACCCCTCATATACATATTTCCTACAGGCATGAACACATATTGACAATCTCATGCTCATTTAAACGAATTGTGCGAACCGCTGTAACCAATTCAGCTTGAAAATTTATATCGTCGTTTTTTTTCAAGTGAAAATATGTTGTGAGATATTGTCAAAATCAAATGCAGTGGATATTCATTAAATGTTACGTGTACTATTTTTGTTAAAGAAAAAAGAGGGAATGTGGATTTGTGTTGGTGTTAGTGAAATTTGTTAATAAAAAATACATATTGGTGAATAAATATAAAATAAATATTTATACATGGACAAAATATGTAAAATTGGGTTTTCCATTAAAAAAAATTTTGATGCTACATGATAATGATTTTTGGTACAGTGACTGACAAAATAATAAAAAATGTTACATGAGGGATATTGGAAAATATGTTGAGGATGGGATTTTGTAAAATGCATCCAAAGATCCAAAAATTCTATACCCAACAAAAGGTCTTTCGTTCCGTCCGCAATTTTAGGTGGATAAATACTTTCACCACTGAGAACAAGAAATGCCAAATTTTAGCTAATTCGGTCAGCTAAAAATTTGAAAATTTGAAAATCCTTGAAATCGGGCTATGTCGTTATATGGGAGCTATACCAAAACGTGGGCCTATGTTCACAATTTTTACGTGGAGAAGTTTGACCACAGGGAACCTTAAATGCCAAATAACAGCGAACTAAGGCCGACAATTTAGATAATAATTTCAAAATACCTCAAATCGGGACATATGACCATAATTTTTGGTGGATAATTTCTTTGTATGAGACCTATAAAAGGACTTCTGTAGACCTCCATAAGATCTTTACATCTTTTTTAACCTGGTAAGAATCGTTTTCAAAAACTTCAGATTTGTTTTAATAAAATCCATTACTGATCATTCAATTTATTTATTTCAGTCTATAGAACAAAGTATTCCTTACAGACTATGATGCTTAAACTAAACATTTGTTTAAATCTAAATATGTATATTCACCTCATTAAAATTTAGTTACAAAATACAGTTTAAAATCATCTTTGGAAATGCATTCCTGCTCCTAAAAATCTCGTGTTTTTGTTTTTTCCTCTTACTTTTTTGCCATGCAAATTTGAGTTGCAATTCTTTCTATCCCAAAGAAAGTTTTCCCATACCACAGCAACAACTAACCATCCCAGCACTTCTAGAAAATCCTCATCTTGGCATTTTCATTTGGCGCTATCATTTCATCCATTAAAAAACAGACGGAAGATCTCCAGAAGGTCGTTTATAGAAAATGACCTCTAGTAGGTCTCCCATAGACAAACTACTTGTAAAAGGTCTCCTTAAGATCGAAGACCTTTAGAAGGTTTTTTGTAGACATAATACCTCTAGAAGGTCTTTTATAGACAGAGGACCTCTGGAAGGTCTGAGAAAAGGCCTCTAGAAGGTATTTTGTCGACAGAAGCCTTCTAAGAGATGATTGCTAGCCTTCTATGGTAGGTATTCCATCTACAGAAAAACTCTTCTATTGACAGAAGAACTCTAGAAGGTTCTCTACAGCCAAAAAGCATCTGCAAGATCTTCTACAAAAGGAAGATGGTCGGTCCTCTGTAGGTAGAAGACATCTGGAAGGTCTTCTATAAACAGAAACTCTTCTACTGACAGAACACTTATAAAAGACCTTTTACGGACCACCGAAACAGTCAGGGGTGGGGGGGGAGGGTGTCACTGGGATCTACTATGATACGTTTTAAACAGATACAACCGCTACCACATCCCATATCCACCCATTCCTTTATTCCCTACTCTACCATGATATGTATGCATACAATAATACTTGACATGACATCAACCTTGATAAGCTTTATGAACGCTGTAAGCATGATTTATGATGGTACGTGGGCTCTTTACAGCTGCCGGTTCAACACAGAATCTAATTGATGCAAGTGTGGCGAACTTGCATATTCTTATAGCAAAAACTAACAGGGGCTTATCTGTCATACGGCTAATAAATATAAAAAAACATAAACTATGGCGAACATGTTGATAGTTGAGGTATAGGTGTATGTATTAGGCCGGGGCGATTTGAAAACCTAAATTGGCCCTTCACGTTTCTTTTTCCTGGGATTGAACTGAGCAAAAAAGTCCACTAGAACATAGGTCTACGGTGAAAATCGAGCCTCCCGATTTTGACTTTAAGTTTTTTATCCAAGTTTTTGGACATTTTGGCATATAACTACCAAACCATTGAGATTTTCGCATGGTCAAAAACTGTAGCCAAACAGTAGTTAAGAACTCTCTAATACATCGCGAAAGCATTGGAACACTCCTTCAGGCAGTTTTGGCTTTGAGAAGGTGCAAACTTTTCGAAAAATGTCGATAAATGGCACTGTGCAACAAAAGTTGACCAGAAACATATTCAAGCGTTCTGATGTAAATTTATTTAAAAAAATAATAACTTGTTCGAAAGATATTATTCACCCCTTTACAAGGAAGGAGGATCAGTAAAAATCCGTTTTGAACAAAAGAAGATATGTCCGTTTAAATTTGAAAATGTAAGAAATCCAGATTTTCACTACTTTTACCGTTATAAAAAAACAAAACGAAGTGACCCAAACAAACTAAAGGCATTGTCGTTGTCCATGGATCCCAACACGATATAATTTTGCATCAGAACGCTTGAATATTTTTCTGGTCAACTTTTGTAGCACAGTGCCATTTATCGAAATTTTTCGAAAAGTTTGCATCTTCTCAAGGCCAAAACTTCCTGAAGGAGCGTTCCAATGCTTTCGCGATGTGTCAGATAGTTTTTAATTACTGTCTTGAATACTATTTTTGTCATAGTGTTTGATAAAAGATCTCAATGGTTTGGATGTTATATGCAAAAATGTCAAAAAAACGTGGATTAAAAACTTAAAGTCAAAATCGGGAGGCTCGATTTGCACCGTAGACCTATGCTCTAGGGGACTTTTTTGCTCAGTTCAATCCCAGGAATCAGAAACGTGAAGGGCCCATTATATATATAATTATATATTTTACAGCACAAAGTCTGTTTTATTTTTACATAAAAAAGTGTCAACTTTGGTACTGCGCCAATCAACGAATACTAACGTTATTTACAAAAACTAATTATTTTCGGTTGACTTGAAGTGTTTATTATTATTCCGCGCAAAAACCAATTAAAATTTTGAAACTTCAAAAATAGGGTTTTGGCCAAAAATTTCCTGATTGAAATAAAGAAACCTCCTTTGACTTTTCTCTAAACAAATGATACTTTTAGAACTTGGCAAAACAAATAATAAACCTTCTTGAGGTCTTCCAAGAAAAGGCAATCTTTGCGGTCTTCTATGTAAATAAGACCGCAAAGCCGTATTCTCAGCATATTCCTCACCACAAACTAGTTCTAATAAAAGCCATGATTCTTCATTCTTATAATCAAAAAAAACTGTAAAAAACAAAAAATAACGCTTAACTCTACAAAGCCTAGAAGCAGCACATTTTACAAGTTCCAAAAACTAAAGTGCACATGTGTGTATGAGTTAGCAGACATTTAGTTGTTACTCTCTTTAGAGAATATTAAAAAGATGTTATAAAAATGTGTGATAAAGGCTCAACACTCCCACTTACCCACACGTAGTTGTTTCTTCCCCCCAACGAGACTTACTCATAGACACACATTTGAGTTGTCATAACTTCTTAACACATCTGAATGTTATTTTTATAGATTCTAACGCCTTAACATATGCTTTGGCAAATTACCCACTTGCCATACGATTTATGTCAGAGATAACAACCCAGCAAAAAAAAATGGAAGTGGTGCAAGTTGGAGTGAGGATTTCATTACATGCATGGATGCGCTTCCAGTGGACTAATGAAAAAGGCAATCCTTTTCCTCACATTTGGATTACATCCAACAAGCACTTTTATGTATAAACGATAAAAAATTCAATTTTCATTCAACAAATGAAATTAAAGTAATACGGCGTTTATATTATAGTTTTTTGCAGGGTTAACCTTCTTTATGAGGATTTGTTTGAAGTATATACAATGGAAATGACATTTGAAACCCAGACCCACTGGGTTAACCTTGTTATATATAAACGGCCTATAAGAATAAAATTAAAATGTCTTATTAATGGCCTGTTCCCGTACTTTACAAAGTGGTAAAAGTCGTAAACGATTTTCATACAAATTTTGTGTACGGGAACGCAAAACTCGTAAAAGTGGTAAAAATTGTAAAAATGGAGTGCTTCCTAGCTGCGTGCTGCGGAAGCAAAATGGAGTGCTTCCTAACTGCGTGCTGCGGAAGCAAAATGGAGTGCTTCCTTTCTGCGCGCTCCCTTGTAAAATTCACTGAGGAATTCATAGAAAAAGAAGCACTTCGTGACACTTGCACCAGTGATTTAACTGCTTCCGTGGATGCAAACTTTTTGCTGGGAATGTTCCCAACAAATTTACAATAAGAAAATCTGAAACGACAAAGGAGAACAGAAAAAAACATTCTTAAAGAAAACAAATGTCAATTACTGTTCGGAGTTATGATATAATAATTTTCAATAGGCTCCCTTTAGCGCACGTACACACAGAGAAACACTAACGCACACACTCTTATGATAATTGGAAGTAAGCGTTTAAATTTTTGTAATAGAAATTAAATATTTAAGGAAAAGTAAATTTGGAAAAAAAAATTGTGTCGGTCTACAAAAGATTTTAAAAGGGCTCTTCTGTCTGGGGGAGCTCTCAAAGCGATTTTTTATAGAAGACCTCAAAAGTGTTTTTTAAGGTTTTCTTTAGACAAAAGGTCCGTTTGAGGTCTTCCATAGATTGAGGGAGCAGTAGAGGTCGTCTATATCGTAAATACCAATTTTGGGTCTGCTATAGACAAAAGTCCCCTTTAAGATATTGAGATCCTCATTTTCACACTATTTCATATCCCACTCAGCGTTATGAAGTTTACAGAACTGTTAAATGACCAAAATCGAATTTAAATTACATGGCCTACATTTATTTGCTTCAATATAAATTGTTCAATAAACATATTTGGTATATTTTATTGGCAATTTATATTTGTATTTGCCAAATGGCTTTATTATTTGAATTTCGATTTTGAATTACAACATGTATCTATCAAATTGGCTTTTCATTCAATACAATTTAAATATTAGCAATTTTTTGGCAATTAGAAAACATTTTTCAAAATTAAATGATCCGAATTTAATTTGTTAAAGAGTAATTGTATACATAAGGGAGGAAGCAATGATGTGAAACAGATGATTAGCAATTTATTTGTTAAATTAGAATTTTGTTGTTGCAATGTATAATGAATTGTTTTTAAAACAAGTTACAACGGCGTTACTTTCGTCCCGGCCGAACATTATAACCTCCATAACGAGTTGTATTGGAGTAAAACTGAACAATTAGTTCCCTTTCGTTTATGAAGAAGACGAAGTACCAAATTCCAATAATTTCGGTAAAACAACGTGGCTGTCGTCGGGGCTGTCTAGGGGGCTATATGAAAGCACGGGCATTGGCCAAAATTTTGGGGAAAAGTTATATACCCCCAACGAAGACTAAGTATCAAATTTCAGCCATTTCGGTGTGATAATGAAGCTAAAACCTTCAAAATGCCGAAAATCGGTTGGTACCGTTCTATGGGGGGCTATATCCAAACGTGCAATATCAAACATCCTAGGGGTAATAGGAACTTCTGCGCCAAATTACAAATCTCTATCTTAAAAATTGCGAGCTGTATCTTGATTTCAAGAGATGGACGGACAGACCTACCTGGTTAGATCGACTTAGAATGTTACCCTGATCAAGAATATCTACACTTTATAGGGTCTCCGATTAATATTTCGATGTGTTACAAACGAAATGACAAATTTAATTATGCCCTCCATATTATGGTGGAGGGTATAATAAACTATGGCGAACACCGTGTCATGTTGAGAGTTGAGGTATAGAGGTATGTATGTGTGTGCGTTTTATACTTTTTCGGTTTCAATTGGTATTGCTGGCCTGTTTAGGCGAACATTTATTAAAAATTTGCATGAAATTTATGATAGGCATATAGAAAAATTAGTCAAACTTATATAATTCAAATAAAAACAAGAACGCAAAGGCTATAGTCGGACGGGCCGACCATGTGATACCCTACGTAACAACCTCTAGGAATTAGCTATGTTCAACCGCCTTGGACGCTGAATGTCCGGGTTCGATTCCCAGGCCTGGCCACATCAAATTTTCAATGGTGGCAAAATACCACCAGTAATTTTGGCGATATTTCCTGAGTATTTCAGCCATGAAAAACGTCTCTACAAGTGGCAACTTGTATAATTTAATATCAATTCATTGATATGTATAAGAGAAGCCTCGCTTGTCTCTCCCTTGGCCCAGTATTTCAGGAAGTATGGACTTACACCGGAAAAATTGTACCGTTGCAATAGGGACCGCGAAAAGAACCTCCTTCAAAAAAATCATATAGATCAGATAATAGTCCTCAAACTGCACTTTTCCCAAATTTTGTGTGATAGGTACTCGCAAGACGGGGCCGATAAAGTCCACATTCCAACCTGATACATGACTGGATGAAATAATACGATGTGCAAAGTTTGGACCAATCAGAAAATCCGCTTGAGACTTGCTATTGCAATTGTACCATCGTAAAGGGGACGGCAAGAACAATCTGCTAAAAAAATCAAAACGATCGAGAGGACTCTTAAATTTCAGTTTTCCGAATTTTGTACCCGAAGGTGTGGATCGGTAAGTCTTACCCGATCTATCGATCGATTGCTCACGTCGCCAGTCATCGTTCACACAATTTTTCGAAAAAATTTTGAACTTTTGTGGGGGAGATGTGGACCTATAAAGCCTATATTTGAACTTAATTTAAGCTTGGGCAAAATATTATGAAGTATAAAATTTGGTTCGAATCGGTAGATCCGTTCGAGAGTTATCGTGTGCACCAGCCAGCTAGATCGAAGAATAGACGGATGAACTGACAGGGCTAAATCGACTCAAATTGTCTGAAACAAATTCCGTCCAAACATACTTGGGGTCTAAAACCAATATTTCGATGAGACACATATTTGGTCGTATTTTCTTTGTATGTATCCCCTTTACCTTAAACCCTGAGGTATAAAATAGGTGGCGACGCGACCCCATGCTGCAATATTTTTATAAAACATCCAATTGGACAACTGAACTGAACATTTCTGTGTCATGATAGAGACAATTTGTAGCATGGGAGGAAATTTTGGTTCTCCACACAAAACCAATTATATATTACCCAGTATGCCCGTTACCTAGCAGACACATTATTGCAATTTGCATCAGGGGAAAGGTCAGTAGTTATTATTCTTTATGTAGGCTACCTTGCCGGTATATGACCTCCAGGAATTAAAATATGTACCAAAAATAAAATTTGTATATTTTTCATACGAAAGTAATGGTCTATGTCACCCGTTAAATAATATCAGATCATCATGCAAAATTATAGACATTTTCTTCAACCTAAACTCTTACTTCGTTAAAAATTTCGTGAATATTGAGCTATAATTGCGACCTCTAGCGTGTTTATGATTACACTTAAAACAAAAAACTGAATATATTATGCTGTAACTCTGTTATCTGATCACGTACATCAACATAATTGACATCAATGGAAAGGTCAAGAGATCGTTTTCCAAATATATTTCACGAAGGAGGAATGCGTCTTTCAGGAACAAAGATATAAGCTGTTTATTAAAAATGTTGACAGAAAAGTTGTGGTCTACTTCTTTGTCATATACTCTTACCTTATTTAAAATTTCGCGTTGATCGCAATATTATTGCGACCTACAGAGCCGCTACAAAATTGGATATATATTACGTTTTTGGTCCATTTCACCTGCTAAATATTTCACGATCATCACCAATAAAAATAGGGATCTATTCTGGTCAGAACCCGACCTCCATACAAAATTTCGTAACGATCGGTCCATAATTGCGGCCTGAAGTTTGATTATAATTTATAATTGACAGACGGACGGACACACATCTCAAAATCGCTTTATCTCGCCGAGATATGAAGATTGGTATACAACGAACGATGAATATTTCGCGGTGTTACATGATTTTTTTCCAAAACAAACTTATAATACCCTTTACACATAGCGGTGTAGAGTATAATTATTGCATATTTGTAGGATGTTTGTATGATTCCGTTGCAGATAAGTATTCTTTTTAGAGGCGTTCGCTATAGAAATGTTTTTAAATCTATCACTATAAGAGACATTTGAGACAGAAGACCTCTTTGAGATCTTATATAAAGAGAATACCATTTATAAGTTTTCTATAGGCAGGAGTCCGCCTTGATGCTATCAATACACAGAACTCTTTTAAGATCTTCTAGAGACAAAACATCTATTTTAGACTTTCTATAGTCAGAGGGCCCCTATTGATAAAAAACCATTTGAAATTGTAGAGGTAAGAACCAGTTAAGCTATTCTGGAAATAGCATGCCATGCTTTAGTTAAAATAAGCTTTAGAAGTTTTCTGAAAATAGAAAAATCCATTGGCTCTTCTCTAAACCAGGGATGCTCTTCTTTGCAAGGACAGTATACTCAGCGATCCCACTGAGTTGTCTTTGCATTTGCGTGACATTGTGCGTGAACAAAAACAAACAAAATACATCATTTGGTTGTTGCACATAGATTATCACATGTCTTCGTTTTGATTGTATTCCCAGCAAAATGTTCGATGCCAAAGATGTCATTCAATCATGGGTGAAAGTGATCTGGCATGTCATCTTTTTAGCATCTTCATCGATGAATTTTATATGAGCGTGGACCCCAAAAGATGCTATTCATTTTTGGATCCAAAGCATGTCATTTACACCAATGCTTTGACATGTCACTTTCACCAATGCTTTGGCATGTCATTTCCACCAATGCTTTGGCATGGCATTTTCACCAACCCTTTGCAATGACTTTATCATTACGACGAGAGTTTTAACAACGTTGGTTGTGATTTCGAGTCTCCGACAACATCAAGCCTAATCTTATCTATTTAGAAAAATGTGTATAATTAAAAACACAAAATTCTTCTCTATTGGATCGATGGAATGGGTTCAAATGCTGATGAAAAGATCGGATCTTTCACGACTTCCTTTGCATGGGTGCAAATGCTGATGAAAAGATCGGATCTTTCACGACTTCCTTTGCATTGGTTCAAATGCTAATGAAAAAATCGGATCTTTCACGACTTCGTTTGAACCAATGCAAAAGATGCCATGAAATCACTTCATCGCATGGAACCCATTCCTTCAAATTTTGCTGGGTTTCTATGGTAGTCGCTCTTCTAAACATATGATACCTTTAGAACAGAGCCGACCAAGAAGAGGGCACACAAAATTCTCAATATTTGCAACTTTTGACAGTGTGTCAGTAACGTTGTATGCACGCATGCTGCAAAACAAAAACAAATCAAAACATTTGTGTGCTCTTTCGATGCGTTCGGGTCGTGTGTGTGAGAATTGCCGAAAAACTTCGTAACTTTAAAGCACGACATTGCTTTAGATCAGCGTAGCGCAATTAGGCTCATATGTGCGCTCAGTAAACGTTTCTCTCTCCCTACATACAATTCAACTTATTAAAAAATCATGCGCTCTCACAATGCCACCACCATAAGTATGCAATAGAAAAATATGATGGGCATCCCTGCTTTAGATCTTCTACAAAACAAACAATGGACCTACTTGAGGTCTTCTAAGCAAAGACAAATCCTTTGCGGTATTCTATGTAAATAAGATCGCAATGCCGTAATCTCAGCCTATTCCTCACCACAATCTAGTCTCTATAGAAACAATGATTCTCCATTCTTATAGGCATATAATCAAAAAACCATTTGCCTACGTTTAACTCCCCAAGAAATAGAAGCAGCACATTTTACAAGTTCCGAAAACTAAAGTATGCATGTGTGTGTAGCTAGCAGACATTTATTTGTTGTCCTCTTTAAAGAATATTAAAAAGATATTATAGAAAATGTGTGATAAAAGCCCAACACTTACACTTACGCACACATGGCTTATTTTTCCCACCAGTGAGACTCCCTCACACACACATTTGCCTTATCATTACTTTTTAACACATCTGAGTGTTATTTTTATAGATTCTAACGCCTTAACATATGCTTTGGCAAATTACCCACTTGCCATACAATTTATGCCAGAGATAACAAAGTTCCCAACAAATTTACAATGAGAAAATCTGAAACGACAAGGGAGAACAGAAAAAAACATTCATAAAAAAACATCTGTCAATTACTGTTCGGAGTTATGATATATGAGAGAATAATTTCCCATATGCTCCGTTCAACTCACACACACACACGAACACCAACGCACGCACTCTTGAGATAAATGGATGTAAGCGTTTTAGTAATAGAATTTAAATATTTAAGGATAAGGAAATTTGAAAGAATTTGTTGTCGACCTATGAAAGACCTTAGCCGTGTGTTCTGTCTGGGGAAGTTCTCAAAGGGATTTTCTTTATAGAAGCCAACAATATAGCTGTTTTTAATTTTCTACATACCTTTGGAACCTTCTATAAACAAACAACCAGTTAGGGGTCTTTTATATACAAAAGACCCCTTGGGGTTCTTCAAAAAAATGAATACCCATTTCAGGTCTTCTAAAGACAGAAGAGCCCTTTTTAGACCTGATATAAGCAGAAGACCGCCTTTGAGATATTTTATAGACAAAATACCACTTGTGTTCTTCTATAGGCAGAAGACCCCTTCGGACAGAAGACTGCCCCGAAATTATCTACAGATATAAAATCATTTGGAACTTCCATATGCTGTTTGCAATTTTCTACATACCTTTGGGACCTTCTATAAACAAAAAACCAGTTTGGGGTCTTTTATATACAAAAGACTCCTTGGGGTTCTTCTAAAAAATGAATACCCATTTCAGGTCTTCTAAAGACAGAAAGCCCTTTTAAGACCTGCTATATACAGAAGACCGTCTTTGAGATATTTTATATACAAAATACCACTATAGACAGAATAACCCTTCGGAGTCTCTAATAGACAAAAGCCACCTTTGAGGTATTCTATAGACAAAAGACCGCTCCGAAATTATCTACAGATGGGAGAACCCTTTCAGGTCTTCTATAGACCGAAGCCCTCAGTGAGGTATTCTATAGACAGAAGGCCCCTTTGAGGTCATTTATAGACGAAATACCCCTTTGAGTTCTTCTATGGACGAAAAACCTATTAAAGGTCTCCTATGGTCGGTAGATCCCTTCGAAGTGTTCTGTAGGCAAAGGACCCCTTCGAAGTCTTCTATACAAAAATACCCCTTGTATGGCATTTTAGAGACAACTTTGAGAACTACTTTAAAAATAAATCCTTTTTGATTCACTTTCCTTGTGTGAAATATCTATAATCTATAAAAGGCAAGAGCTTTGTTCCTTTATTTTTTAATGGTAAGAGTGGTAAAAGATTAAAGGTGTCAACATTGCTCTCTCATGAACATTTTTACCAGAAAAGTAAGTATTTAGTTTTGCCAGCGTTCGACTTTTTCTTCTGTTTTTCGTCCATTTTCTTCTTCATTGTGAAATGATCGTCAAACAAAAGTCGAAAAATCAGTTCTGCCATTTTTTACCTGCAGAAATTTTGCTGGTAGCCTGTGGTAGAAGAGAAAGCCATTTTCGCTCTCTCACCCCTCTCACGCTTTTAAAAATTGCTTCCAGTTTTGCCACTTTTCGGGGTTAAGGAACGCTTTGCAGGTTAAAAATGGTAACAAATGGTAACCTCAGGTAAGTAAAGGAACACAACTAATATTATTTACACACTCAGTTTCATTTCCCACTCGGCGCTATGAAGTTCTCAAAACTGTTAAATGACCAAAAGTGAGTTTAAATTACATGGCTTCAATATAATTTATTCAATAAACATATTTTGTATATTTTATTGGCAATTTATACTTGTATTTGCCAAATGGCTTTATTAGCAACAGTTTATTGATGAGTTTTGTTATTGATTATTTGAATTTCGATTTTGAATTACAACTTTTGTGTATCAAATTGGCTTTTTGTTCAATACAATTTTAATATTATACGTTTTTATGCAATTAGAAAAAAGTTGTTCAAAACTAAATGATCCACATTTAATTTGTTACCGAGTAATTGTATACATATAAAAGGTTACAATGAATTGAAAATTAGATGATTAGTAATTTATTTGCTGAATTAGAATCTGGTATTACAAGAATAATGAATTGTGTTTGTTGTGTTTAAAATTAAATTACCAATATTTCATTTATTCTACGGCATTGAATGTTTCAATTTCATATTTACCAAAAAGTTGACCATTTATTCCAATTTACCTTTACACCAAATAAAAACCAAATGTCGTTCGTTGGTAATGGCATCAGTTGAGAACGGCTTGACCGATTTTGATAATTCTTTTTTTTAATGTTCGTCATAACCCAGTTTAGGTTTCTATGGAAAGAAAATTTGACCACAGCCACTTTTTGCAATTTTAATCTTTTCTACAAAAATTACTGAAATGATTTTCCTGAAATTGTCAGGGAACATACAGGGATAGCCCCGATAAAAAAATATATATTTATAAAAATGCTATCTATATATGAAGAAAAGACAAAATTTTTTAGTTTTCCATAAGAAAAAAAATTAAAAATTTGTTTTAAGCTACATGAAAGATTTTTGGTACATAGATTGAGAAAAAAATGCAATTCTTAAATCTGTTCGTGATACTAATTTTGGTTGTTGCGCGCAAAAGTTATGGCTGTTTCAATTCTGATAAAAAGAAAAAAATCTTTAAAAAACTCTAATCATTATATTGAGAAACTCTCTTAATTAGGAGCTCCCTACATACTATATGTTTACTGAGGTCCCATAACTTTAGTGAAAAAGTTGTGCATTTTCGCGGAAATTAGGAAAGAATTCCAAACAATTGGTAGTTTGCAACTTGTTATAATAAAATTCAACCTGCTTATGCCTCTGACAAATATATAAAAAATATGTACGTAATCTATACATCGCGAAGATTCAAATGAAACCAAAACTATACAAATCCGTTTAGTGGTTTTCATATTATAGCAAAAACAAAAAAATATATTGAGGAAATTTATAAAATTTTTGTAAGAGAAAATATTTATGAAAATTTATTTTGTGAGTTTGTTTAAAAAAATTTAAGAAAAATATGTCGGAGTTTTTCTTCTATTTTAGTTAAATTTCACGCAATAAATCACATTTTTTATTCTAATCACTTCTCGAAAACACGCTAACATCTAGCAGAAGATATGGATATCTTTCATATAAATGTTGGGTTCCTTTAAATGGGGTATAATCTTGAAATAAAATTGTATCGGGTAATGTTCGTTTTGAAATGCGTGTAAATCGCGAAATCCTCAAAATCACTTGATGCGCATGCGGTTTACCAATACAGCGAATTCTTCTCTTTTAATTTGTACACATTTGCCAGGATTTACTTTGGCCGCTAAGATGTAGCATCGTCTGCAGTTTAGTGTGCAATAAACTGTATAACGCTTATATTTTGCACAAAGTGCATACACTTTTTATGCGCATCCGATTTCACTATCAACCGTGAAAAAATACATCGATCTAAACATATTTCAATAAAATCCATCAAGAACCGTGGATGTAGCATCACACAGTATTTTTTGGATAAATCGGATACAGCTCCCATGCCACTAAATTTCAAACCGCTGTTTTCGCACAAACGTGAGTGATGATTCACATTCTTCATTGAAATGGAAACGATCCACATAAAACGCGAATTAGTCAGCGATATTTTGAAAAACATTTTTCGCAAATTTTTCAATTGTTGCAGTAGCCATTTCCGCCGTTCTAGTAGATGGATTTTTATGATCTGTGATTCATATGATCCGGATCGTCGAAAAACTAAAATATCGCGGGGTACCAGTACACTCAAAACGATATTGTAAATACTGTACCCAAAAAATAGGTTTTTTAGAAAAAATATCACACTAAATTTTGGACTTTGGCAGTAGATTACTCTGCTGCTGTGTGGGCTACATACTCAATATACATATCAGATTATGCGAAATCGCGAGTTCTTTAATCCTATAATTGGTTTTTCGAAATATCCGAATGCGCGTCGCAGTTACATAAAAAATACAAAAAACACCTGAAATCCGGCTTCAAAATGTCAGCATCCATAAAAGGTGGATGCAGTGGGAATTTTGGAAAGTGATACATTAGAAGTGTAATCTTCATTTTGTATTGTCCTACTTTTACTTTGGACAGATGTCCGTCATTTGAATGGTTTAATCAGAAATCGAATAGCAATGTAAAAAACCTGTTTAGCTTCAACGTGTTTTTACCTATGTTTTTTCCTTTACGCGGTCGTAACTACCACGTAAATTAAATTTTTTTGCTAAATTTTTGAGCTTTGTACAAAAACATCTAAAATAATCCAGCAATAGTCATAGTTACTGGTAAACTACAATAGTTCGCGTATTATAATAGTGCAAACCTTGGCTTCATGGAAACTAAAAAATTTTGACTTTTCCTCATATATATAAAATTCTCCTGTCACGGTGTTCGGCTTTGAACTCCTTCGAAACGGCTGGACCGAATTTGATGAAATTTTGTATGTGGTCAGTGGAGTGACCAGGGTACCTCCCACACAAATTTTTTTAACAAAACGTGAAATTGAAGATATTTTTCAACCTATTGTTTAAAAATTGTTTGCAATGCTATGGTAATTATTGCCCTGACCCTGAATGGCCATCGCGGAAGTGAAATATCGCGGTCCACAATTTTTTTTCAAAAATGTATAATAGTACGCGTGTCTTTAAAAGCACTATAAACACTGGCTTCAATAATTTAGACATTGCGGTCAACTTCACAATGTTCACAGTAAAATTCCAATAATTTGAAATGGCACTTGACCAAAATTCCAAAACAGTCGATTTTGAAATCAGCCAAAGTTCTTCAAAGTATCGAAACAACAGCTTTCAATGCAAATTCTCATAGTATAACGGGAAGTAGTGGTCTCGGGTGACCTCCCCCACAGCTGTTTTGACCAAAACGAGAAATTTCAGATATAATTACTGGTAAACATGACATTGGTAATTGTGGTCTACATCATTAGTTGGTGTGTTGGTAGTACAAATCCGTTGTAGAAAAAAGTTGTTGTTGTAAATGTTTATACCGGGACCTCAAAAACTGGCCAGCAAAGCGGACCGGGTCAGCTAGTAAATAAATAAAAATGTTTAAATGTTGCGTTTGACGCCTAAAATTTATAATGAATATCAGAAAATGATACCAAATGTTCTTCCATTCTTTCCAATTCTCAAGTACAATAACATCAACAATGTTCCAACACATAGTTGAGTTTGACATATTAGCGATATTTAAAGGACTATTATAAACCAAACTTAGTTAAAGTCCGAAGATGGGCCATATACGTCCACCCCTTCGGCTACCTCCCCACAAAAGTTCATTCTATAAATCGTATTATTTCTTCCAGTCATATATCAGCACAATTGCACAATTTAAGGACTCGTCTCGAATCTATTTGCAAATTTTTGCAAAAGGTTCAACAGTAAGTTAATACTTCCTGAGACAATGGCCCTAAAATGACTAGTGTGCAAAAAATTCTCAAACATTTTCGAAAATCTCTTTAAAATCCAGCTTAACGTAATCTAATATTTCGAGCTCACTATAAATCAGAAGTTTGCTAACTTAAAATTTTAGAACTATATGTCAATGATTTATTATACACTCATACCTCGTTTTACGGCATTTCTCTATAACGACCTGTTTAAATTATGGAACACTATCGCTTTACGGCGCTTTATGCCTCGTTTTACGACCAGAAGAAATCGCTAATTTAACAAGAACATCGGAAAAATTTTAAGCAACAGACGCTGGACAAATTTTTGTAAGATGTTCCATGAAAAACTTGATCTAAAATAAACATATTACATATTTAAGATATTTTCATACACACTATATGAATTCTTTTGGTTTTTTGTTATTACACACATACGTACTTAATTTTCATGCTTTACTTGTTTTTATTGCTTTACATATTGATTTTTATTAAAACCACGATGTAAAAGGTATATTTTTACTTTCACTGTGAATTCAAACCTTATTTTTACAATAAATCGGAACAGATCTCTTAATATGGATTTGTATGAAATATATTGCCTCGCTTTACGGCGTTTCGCTTTACAGCCGACATTTTGGGAACATATCTATGCCGTATAAAGAGGTATGAGGGTAGTCCCCAATTAGACTACCTACAGATTCCACCTATTTTGAAGCAAACTCGTAATACAAAATCAATATATTTTATATACGGCATAATCATAGTTTTTGTTTCTTTTTTGGCCAGAGCCTGAGCTTAAATCTCCGCCAGCACAGATGACTGATATTTTCCTACTTGTTCAATTCCCCTACAGTTCATTTGATTTCGAGATATACGAGGGCGGTTCGGAAACTTCTTAGCCTATAATTTTTCATCAAGACAACGCACCAACGCACAAGAGTGTTTTAACAATGGCTAAAATCAACGAATTAAAGTACGAGTTGCTTGACCACCCACCTTATTCTCCTGATATAACTCCCAGTGACTTTTACTTGTTCCCAAATCTAAAAAAATTCCTTGCTGGCAAGCTTTTTACGTCAAATGACAGTTATAAACCACTTCTTAGCCTATCAATGAAAGAGAATAGTTAGTTTTTCAAAAATATTTTTATTTTTCTATATAATCTCAAGAAACTTCAATACACTTTTCTAGCAATTCTATTCCTAGATTAAAATAGTTTTCCTCAAGGTCTTTAAAATAGTGGTTTACAACTGTAATTGCATCTTCATTTGGGAACAAGTAAAAGTCCCTGGGAGCTAAATCAGGAGAATAAGGTGGGTGGTCAAGCAACTCGTACTTTAATTCGTTGATTTTAGCCATTGTTAAAACACTCTTGTGCGCTGGTGCGTTGTCTTGATGAAAAATTATTTTTTTGTGTTGTAAGCCAGGATGTTTTTCTCGAATTTGTACATTTAATTGATCCAAAAGGTTGCAATAGTACTCTGAATTTATTGTTTTACCCTTTTGCAGATAGTCAATCAATAAAATACCTTCGAAGTCCCAAAAAACCGTTGCCAGCCGATTGAATTGTTTTTGCCTTCTTTGGGGCACTTCCTTCAGCTTCAGTCCATTGTTTGGATTGTTCTTTTGTCTATGGAGTATAGTGGTGGATCCATGTCTCATCAAAAGTTATGAAACGACGCTTAAAATACATTTTATTTCGCTTAAAACGATCCAAACAACCTTGAGAAATGTTCATTCTTATGCGTTTTTGGTCGACTGTTGACAAATGCGGCACCCATCTTGCAGAAAGCTTTTTCATTTGTAGTTCTTCATGCAAAATTAAATGGACTCGATCATTTGAGATGCCCATTATATTAGCAATTTCACGCACTTTTATTCGTCGATCATTTAATACCATATCATGCACTTTGGCTAGAATTTCTGTTGTTGTTGCTGTTTTTGTACGTCCACTATGTGGTTCATCTTCAATGCTTGTATCTTTATAAATAAAAATCAAATACCGTTCGTTGGTAATGTCGTCAGTTGAGAAACGCTCGACCGATTTTGATTGACCACGCTCCCTTTTGTCAATTTTAATCTTTTATACAAAAACTAGAGGAAAATTAGTTTCCTGAAATTATCAGGGATACAGGGAGGACCCAAAGACTTGACCACGCCCACTTTTTAAAATATGTTACATCTAAAAAACTGCTAAACCGATTTTCCTGAAATTTTCAGGGAATGTACAGGGATGGCCCCGGTGAAAATAGGATGCATATTTTCTAGAATTTCGAAGGGGTGGGGTACTTCTCTTTGCCACATTTAAAAAAGCCATATCTTCGTTATGAATAAAAATCAAATGCCGTCGTTTTACCACGCCCACTTTTTTCAATTTAAATTTTTTCTGAAAACTACTCTACCGATTTTCTTGAAATTGCCAGGGAATGTACAGGGATGACCCCAAAAACACGCTACATATTTTGTTGAATTCCAGATGGGGAGGGTTACCTCACCTTTACGATACTTTTAAAAAAGAACGCTATATTTGCACAAATTACGCATGTATCGCTTGAAAAATTTACTGATTAATCTACAATCAAGGAACATCTTTGTGGCCTAAAGACTCGACCAAGCCCGATATTTTTAAATATGTTATATCTCCAATACTACGTACATGTAAAGATGCGTTGAAATATATTGTTTTTACTTTTGACATTATCTTCTTTGGTACCCCTTTAGCTTTTAGTGCAATACATATAGCATTACGGGAGATTGTGCCAAAGACTTTTCCTAAGTCTATGAACACTAGGCACAATGGCGTTAGAAACTCGATGGACTGTTCAATAATTATCCTAAAAGAGTGTTAGTTTGGTCCAGGCAGCTTCTATGTGGGCGGAAACCAGCCTGCTCATCTCTTATCAGTTTTTCGATGGTATCTAGTCTATTGCTTATGATGATTGCTAATATTTTATATATGGTGTTAAGGAGAGTTATACCTCTCCAATTGTCGCAATTAGTCAGATAATTTCTTTCGGCTATTTAACTATCGCACCTTCGGTCCATGAGCTCGGAAAACTTTCGTTTGTCCATGCAGCTTGTAAGTGGAGATGTAAAATTTCTGCTGCTGCTGGGTTTGTTTGTAGCAATTCTGAAGGAATTCCGTCCTCTCCAGGTGCCTTGTTCCTTTCAATGTTTGAAGTATCGGCTGATATGTCGGAGTTGGGAGTGGTTTCTGTTTGCCTTTGTTCGAGATTTTCTTGTGGCTCTGGTGCATCCACATTACTAACATGTTTAAAGAGATCACCCCATCTTTTTGTTTGGCCTTCAACGCATGTGATTAGATTGCCGTCGTCATCTTTAACTAGTGATATGATATGTGCGGGATCTATGAGTGTTCGCCAAACGCCCAATGAGTTGGTTTATTGATATCATGTTGTTAGTTTCTGCATCTTCTTAACGATTTTTAAAATATTTTCTTTTGTCTCTCCTGGCTGAGGTTTTGACTGGTTCGGTAACGTTTTTATATTGTGCTGATAATGACGGGTTGTGTATTATCTTTTCCTTAAGGGAGTTTTTCTCTTTGATAAGTTGCCAAGTCTCGTGGATAACAAATCCACATCTTTAATTTTTTTTGTTTGATTCTAAGTTTAAAACACTTTAGCATTGTAAAACCACTATCAAATAAAAACTATGAATGTGGATTAATTTTATTTAGTTGTTTGCCATAGCCTTCCCATAAGCGATGAACTGGCAATTTAGCTATTTTTCAAGTTTTGTACAAATATGGTTAATGTCGGTCGTGAAACTACAAAATATATTTAAAATAAATAAATGTGACAGAGTTTGTGAGTGGAATATATAGAAAAAAATAAGAGATGAAAATTACGTTTTTTTTGATAATATATAGCTGTGTGTGAATTCTTTTTATTTTCTTTTTCCATTTCCTAGAAAAGCACCATTTGGCCGCTTACCTGTTTCATCCACGTAATTTGTGGTTTTCCATCGTGTACACTTGCAGTGATATCCAACTAACCTCTATTGAACGAAGGACAAATGTTTAACACACAAAAGTCAAAAGAAATCAACTGCAAACTATCATTCAGACGTTACTGTTTTTGTAGTGATTTGTACAAATGTTGGCTGTCAAAGTGTCACTTGCCATAAAATACAACAAAACGAAGTTAACTACGTATTGCAACAATATTGAATCATGGACCGTTGCGAAAGAAAAAACAGACAAAAGCTAAAAATATAGAGCCAAATAACACACAAAATATAGATTTCATTCTAATAGAGAAAAATAAGAGGTATGGTATTTTGCAACAGAAACTAAACTCCATTATTAAAACAAATTTATGATCATTATATCCCTTTGAAGTTCTTAAAAAATCATATTTAAAGCCTCCGTCATTATTTTAGCATGCCATTAGATTTTGAAGAAACTGTTATCACTTGTATTGCTACAATTTTAGTCCGGTTTGTCATAAGCACCGACATTATCAGCATTCATATATACAACAAACATAGATATACAACAGTCAATACTCAAGTAACTTAAAATACGCTCTTAGACATGCTGAAGGATGTGTATAGTTGACAATTGTATTTTATGTTGTCGTTGTTATCATTTTGGCATAATATTATTCTTCTTGCACTTGCCAAAGAAGGAAATGAAAAACATTAAATCAAAGCAGAGATAACAAATAAGACGGGGCTATAGTCGTACAGGGCCGACCATGTGATACCCTATACCACTACCTCTTGAAAAAACTCTTACCCCGTCCACAATTTTGTCAGTATTAAACTATAACTGAGCCCACTAGCGTGATTATGGTTACTCTGCACACAATTAAAACAGTTAGATCCCTGTATACATATAATAAGGTGTAACTCTGTTATCTGACCACGTACATCAACATAATTGACATCAATGGAAAGACCAAGAGATCGTCTTCCAAATATTACTCACGTGGATGGAATTTGAAGTTCAGAAATAAAGATAAAATATGTAATAAAAATTTCACCAATTTTCACACAAAGGTTTTGGTTCATTTAACCCGTAATTATTATCTGATCATCATGTTGAATTGCATGCTTCTTCTTCGTCATAAAACTAAACCTTATTTAAAACTTCGCGCCGATCAGACTATTATTGCGACCTAGAGAGCCGCTACGAAATCGAATAAAATTTATGTTTTTGGTCCATTTTACACCCGATTTGTGCATAATTTTTAATGGACGTATAGCGTATAAAAACTTTTTCAAGAAGTTGCTTTGCTTAAAGAAAACTTTTTCAGTGATCAGCACCCATCAAAACGCGAAGACAAAACGTAGTTTTCTTAATGAAGACAAGACAAGAACCAGCTTCCATCAAAATGTTGTTTTCTTAAAGGAGACATTTTCAAGGACCAGCAGGCCTCAAAACGGTGAGTTTTAAATATGATTTTGTTAATGACCAGCAGCTCTCAAAACGTGGAGTTTTTCCAAGTACCAGCAGCCCTAAAAATTTGGAATTTTTAAAGAAGATTGTACAACTACCAGCAACGCTCAAACTCTGGTGATTTTAAACAAGATTTTGTCAAGTACCAGCAGCCATCAAAATATGGAGTTTTTATACCCTACACCACTATGTGGGGAGGGTATTATAAGTTGGTTTTGGCCAAAAAGTTTGTAACGCATCGAAATTATGGTCGTAGGCTCATAAATATATATACCAAAATGAATGTCTCGACGAGCTGAGTCGATCTGGCTATGTGTTCCCGTCCGTCTGTCCGTCTGTACATCTAAACCTTGTAACCACGCTACAGGTCGCAATTTTGATCGGATCGTCACCAAATTTTGGTGGAGGGGAAGAAGCCTATTGATGATGGTCGGATAAAATTCAGGGGACGGAATGGGCAAAAAACTTATTTGGAGAAAAAGTCAACATTTTATTTCAAAGTGAATATCTCCTCTTCTATATGGGGTATATTAAAAGCAAAACCAGTTAATGAAAGTAGATGATATCACCTTTGCTACGATGTAACTGAGGTCGTAGGTGGTCAAACAACGAAGATATTGCAATAGCCGTTAATAGAACCCAACTTTTATTTTTTGAGATTTTAATAATAATGACGAATATCACAGCTTTGGTTGGGGACCTTCCAAAAACAAAGTCTGATTTACTTACTTAGCTGGCCCATTACAGAACATTTGTTCCATAGACCGCATTAAGAAAAGATCTCCAATTCTCTCTGTTTAGTGCTTCGCTTTTTGGAATACCGCGCCTTGTCATAACGTCATCCACTCGTTTGTGCCATATATTTTTTGGCCTGCCAATTTTGCGTGCACCGTCATGTGGCTCGAATTTATACGCCTTTTTAGCGGGTTCATCATCGCTCATTCTTATTATATGGCCTAGCCAACGCAATCGCTGCATCTCGACACGTTTAACTATATTGATGTCGTTGTATAGCAGGTACAGCTCGTGGTTCATACGACGTCGATATTCACCGTCAACGCAGATTGGTCCGTAGATCTTTCAAAGAATTTTTCTCTCAAACACGCCCAGCACTGCCTTATCTTCTTGCTCAAGTACCCAGCTTCGGAACCATACATCAGCACGGGTAGCATCAGTGTTTTGTAAAGCGCTATCTTTGTTTGACGAGTTGTGGCTTTGTTTTTAAAGTGCTTACTTAAGCCAAAGTAGCATCTGTTGGCCAATACAATTCTTCTTTTTATTTCACAACTGATGTCGTTTGTTGGGTTTACTGCGGTGCCAAGGTATACGAAGTCTTTTACTACCTCAAAATTATAGGAACCATCTTCAACAGTTGGTCCGATCTCAATGGACGCATTGCGCGTCGACACCATCAACTTGGTCTTCTCGCCGCCCAGCAAAAAAGTCCTCCCAAAATCATGGGTTTCGTAAGGGATTTTTGGCAGCCGTAACAACTCTCAAACCCCCTTTCTTCCCCATTATTTTTACAAGGGCATGTCGCACTCTGTTTGTAGATATTTTATGACCACTAGAATAACTAGTTATTCTGTGGCCAATAGAAGTTGAAAAGTAAGATGAAAAAAATTCTATTTTTAGACAGTTGATGTAGAGAATTTGTTTTTAATTTCATCACACATCTTACTTTTATTTTATTTCGCTGTCTGCCCGAATTGAACCCACGAACCCTCTGATTTCTAGCCAAAGACACTACACACTATGCCACGCACACGAATATTAAGGGTTGCTTAAGAACTTAAATGTGCAGTGCACATGTTCACCACGAACTGTTATTTTTTAATTAAAAAAAACTCGCGTGCCGACGGTGAGCGTTGAACACACAACCCTAGGATTTATAGTCGGACACACACTCACTGTGCCACTGTCGTCATTACTTAGGGAGGAGCAAAGTAAGTAGGTTTACCTTGTAATTTTTTTAAGAAGTAACCCATTACTTTTCAGATTACCTGTAATGCGAAAAGAAGCTTGTTTACATTACTTTGTAATAGGTTACGTAATGACTATCGGATCCAAATTTTTGCTGGGCGTTTACCGCCAGACCCACTATAGCAGATGCTCCTTCGACCTTCACACAGGTATCGGTTACTTCTTTTACTGATCATCCCATGATGTCTATATCATCAGCATAAGCAAGTAACATGTGGCTATTGGTGTAGATTGTGCCACTTCTTTTGACGTTTGCCTCTCGTATAACCTTTTCTAGCAGGATATTGAAAAGATCACACGAAAGGTTGTCTCCTTACCTGAAACCTCTTTTGGTACAAAACTCTTCGGAGAGGTTCTTTCCTATTTTAAATGAAGATCTTGTGTCAGTTAGAATCATTTTACAAAGCCGAATGGGCTTTGCGGGGATACCAAATTCAGACATTGCTTGGAACACCTTTGAACGTAGCGGACTGTCGAAGGCTGCTTTATAATCGACAGAAAGGTGGCAGGTGGCAATCTGCATCTCGTGGGCCTTCCCCAGGATTTGCCGCAGGGCAAATATCTGGTCAATGGTGGACTTTCCAGGTCTAAAGCCGCATTGGTATGGTCCAATTATTTCGTTGACCATGGGCTTTAGTCGTTCGCACAATATCCCTGACACTATCTTGTAGGCGATAGGGGGAAGACATATGCCCCTATACAGGGACGTACGCAGGGGGGGGGGGTCACAGGGGGCCCGGGCCCCCCCCCCCCCGAAATGATTTGGTCAAACAAAATTTGTTAAGCTACTGTAACTACTTATTATATTTTTTTCTCATAAAAATGTTTGTATGTTTGATGATTTTAAATTAAAACGTATACTTTTCCTAAGGTTCTGAACAGAAAATGTTCATCATTAACAAGTTTTGTAAGAAAATATTTGTATGCTGTTTTTGAGAGAAACTTCCAATGAAATCTGAATTACTTCTTCATGTCATATCATTCCACTATCAAATGCGAATTCCATAATGAATATACTCCAACTTTATGTCATATTCGAACTATATATAGCTCTCGAAGCTTAAAACTCATTCTGTAACAACAAAAATAACGAGTTGAGTATTGTGGGAATGTTATGAAAAAATGTCTATTGGATAAAATGTATGAAGAGTCGGTCCTTCGTGGACTACATCATGAAAGCCACTTAGAAATTTCTTTTACTGGCATCGCCAAAATTTTGTTATCCTATTTTAGACAGATTAGCTGCTAAACAGTATGAGAAAATAATGAAGACAAATGAATTTTTGTGCGTCACTTGATTTTTTTCCTTATCATCACCGAAGTATAATTGTAGCCTCAGACTTTAAGGTTACGATATTATATGCACTAGGATACGAAACAAATAGGTCTCATCAAAATAATGATTTTAGACTCCACATATGTTTGGACGATATTCGTTTCAGACAAGATGGAAGTACTTACCACCGTCCGTCCGTCTGTATCTCTGTTTGATAACTCTCGAACGGATCAACCGATTTGGTCCAAGATATGGATCTCGTAATGTTTTGTCCAAATTAAATTTAAGTTATATCGGTACCTCTGCCATAAAATTTAAAAAATGTTAACTACAATGGTCGAAGGGACTAACCGATTCAGTCTAAAATCGAACCTAGTATGGACTACATAGTTCCACTTGCAAATTAACTTCCAAAAGTTCAATTTGAAGTGAAGATTTTGTGAAAGTACAGACCCAAAATACAGAAGCCCTAGTTGCGTTTTGTTGAGTCAGATCCAGCTCGGATTATCCAAACATTGTTAAACATTGACATTTTTAACCAACTCGGGGCTATATCTCTGAAACCAGTGAAAATCTTCTTCTGACCTCTGAAGAAAATTTGTAGATAAGGGCCAGACCAAGGCAAATTTATATAAGGTATATGCATGAATTACAACAACTAAAAAATTTACAAAAACAACATTGTTGTTATTGAAAATTAATTGTCAAAAATAAATATTGAATAATAGGGTCGTTCCAAATTTTTTTTTCAGGAAAGACATACAGTTTGTCAAGTAATTGTTTTCGAACCAAGAAAACTAACATTTTTCTGTATTAATTTATGAAAAAATTACTGATAATTGGGATAAAAATGTCGGGTTTTTTGCAAAAAATAGTTAGTAGACTTATTAAAGACAAAATAGGATGAATAAATAAAAAATTAACCTACGTAGTCCAACAAACAGTAACGAAAACCAATAACTACATGTAATGCAAGTTGTCAAATAAATGTTTTCGAAATGTAGTGAAGTTCCGAAATATCCCATATTTTTGGTAAATTCTTGAAAATCATGACATTTTATGAATGTTATTCTTAAAAAGGGTTAACTACTAACAAGTATCAACAATATTAGGCATAGAATATCCCTACAAGGAGGGTTACCATATGGACCAAGGGAGTACCAGGTCATATTACATGTAAACAGGGTCCTACAGGTCTAAAACCGGGAATATCTGAAAACTAAGACGTTTTATGAGTTTTTTAGTTCACGAGGATGGACTGCCATCAAATACAATAAATATTACCTACAGCATAATTAGATGAGAAGGGTTGCCAGATCGACTAAAAAGGTACCAGGTTATATAAACAGTGAACGAGGCCACCTGGGCCCCGGAACAGGGCACCGACGTGTCTTTTTTTACTTAAAATTAGTTAAGCGATAATGACATTGCACTAAACAATCGGAAATATCGCAGTAGGAGACCAATATTCCTTAGAAATGTATGGGGTAAAGGTTTCGACAATTTTCAGAAATGCATACTTCGACCTATTGGACACATTTGGCGTTCTCTGCAGTGCTACTGTAGTACATTTTTAAGGGGAAAATTATGTTGATGGGTAAATAATGCTTCAGTGTTAGCATGGAAGCAAAAAAACTTAGAGAATTCCTCTGAACTCGCTACAAACAGTTGAAATCGGAGGTCTATTAAAAATCAGCATAGACTGACAATATGTTATATATGCATTTCTAAGCGATTTTTGTACTTCTATGTCTTATTTTGGTTTATGTTGGAGAATTCCCTTATCACCTTATTCAATTTGAGTTAAATAAACAAATTTTAAGCCCTGGTTATGGATCCAGGTGGCCCCGTTTACTGTTTATATAACCCGTCACCTTTTAGTAGATTTGGCAACCCCCCTGATCTAATTATTCTGTAGGTAATATTTATTGTATTTGATGGCAGTCCATCCTCGTGAACTAAAAAACTCATAAAACGCCTTAGTTTTCAGATATTCCCGGTGTAAGACCTACAGGACCTTGTTTACATGCAATATGACCTGGCACTACCTTGGTCCATATGGTAACCTTTCTAGTAGGGATATTTTATGCCTATTATTATTGATACTTGTTAGTAGTTAACCCCTTTTAAGAATAACATTCATAAAATGTCATGATTTTCTAGAATTTACCAAAAATATGGGTTATTTTGGAACCTCCATTAAATTTTGAAAACATTTATTTGACAACTTGCATTACATGTAGTTATTGGTTTTCGTTACTTTTTGTTGGACTACGTAGGTTAATTTTTTATTTATTCATCCTATTTTGTCTTTAATAAGTCTACTAACAAAAGTTCGAAAATGTTCGGAAAGTTTGTGCGCGCGATAACTCTTGAAGGGAGTGACCGATTTTGTCCTTACTTTGTATAGCGTAAACTTTCTACCAGAATAATATGAGGTTCCAATATGGTCTCAATAGGTCCACTCCTTCGGGTATCTCCCACACAAAATTTCGGAAAAGTTCAGTTTAGGGCCATCTCTCGAATCGTTTTGATTTTTGTTTTAGCAACTTGTATTCATTGCCCTCCATACGACGGTACAAGTTTCATCAGGGGCAAGTCCATACTTCCTGAGAAAATAGCATGAAACTTGCAAAAAACCCCTATGACACCGTGTGAGGTGGTTGGATCGAAAGATAACTCTCAAACGGATCTGCCGATTCGGTCCAAAATATGTACTTAGTAATATTTTGTCGAAACATAGTTTAAGTTTGAACAGAACTCATATCGGTCCACTCCTTCAGGTACCTCCCTCACAAAATTTCAAACATGTTCGGAAAAATTTTTCGTACGGTAACTCTTGAAGGGAGTGGCCGAATTGGTCTATACTTTACACATCCTAATATATCTACCAGATATAGATCAGGTTGAAATATGGGCTATATTTGTCCACTCCATCCGTCACCTCCCACACAAAATTTCGGATAAGTTCACTTTAAGACCTGATATCGAATCACTTTGATTTTTGTTCAAGCAACTTGCATTCGCTGCCTCAATTACGATGGCAAAAGTTTTTTAGTGGCAACTTCTTGAGCAAACAGCCCGAAGAGTGTAAACACCCCCTATGGCACCATATGTTTTGGCTGGAGATCCACCTCCTCCGCAAAACTTTTGATCTTTAATCCTAATCAACATTTTCGTCGGTTCAGACGCCCAAAATTTTTAAAACCCCCTAAATACATACGTATTTTTGGAAAAATTTGTTTCAATATACACAGGCTGAGGGTATATCTCTGTCGGCAAAGCCGACTGATACTTTTTTACTTGTTATCCCAATTATCAGTCATTTTTTCATAAATTAATACAGAAAAATGTTAGTTTTCTTGGTTCGAAAACAATTACTTGACAAACTGTAAATACATTTTGAAAATCTTCTAAAATAGAACAAATTTGAATCAAAATGTAAATATAAAACATACAGAACTGTCGTAATTCATTGTTATTGCACGTTTACGGTAAAAAATATTTGGAGAAATAATGAACTGGAAGTACATTTATTGCCTCAAATGTTATAATATATCTAAAAATTCCATAATTTGTATACATTTCGCACCATATCTCCAAAACTGTTAAATTTTTCTTAATGTTTTCATTTGGAAACATATCAACGACAGACGATATTCTTAAAAATTAAGCAAAGATCATCGAAATAGTGAAAATCTTGCTATAGCAGAGATAACGGCAATTCTTTGTGTTTGTAAAATTCTGCGATAAACCATAACGTGGACCTATATGATTAAATTCTATTTTCAATTCTAAATATCCTACTCTGTAAATATTTAAAATTGTATCCTAAATATTATGAATTTATTCTATTGAATTTATATGCTATGTATCAATATTTCATATAAAATTCGAAAAATCTAATTTTTTTGGCTCAATTTAAAGTACATGTAGAATAGAATATGGTTCAAAATCTCCATTCCATCGTACAAAAATTTACAGAGATATGAGGTTTCGAAGGGAAACATTTATTGCCCAGCAAAATTTTAAGGAACTGGTTCCATGAGATGCCATGATTTCACTGGATCTTTTGCATTGGTTCAAATGAAGTCGTGAAAGATCCGATCTTTTCATGAACCCATTCCATCGATCCAATGGAGATGAATTTTGTGTTTTTATTTATACACATGTATATATTTTTTCTTTTACTTATCTAAGATTTATTTAAGCTATGTAAGATTTATTACGCTAGGAAGTCCCAATCATTGAGCAAAAAATAGAGTCGGCCTGCAATCTTTGGTATTATAAAATTTTCTTGTCTGCTCTAGAGCCCTGCTCTACAAGTCGAGTTGTAGATCCCTACATTTCCAAAATGTTCGTAAAATAAAATTCACGAAATAGTAATTTGCAGTTAGAGTCCATGTCGAAATCTGTACTGCTGATGGGAACTGAAAAACCTTTTGTAAGATGAATTAAACTATGTTGCGAGTAGCGGCGGTGCTTAAACTGCAATAGCTGGACGGCCGAATGTCAAGTATCTCAATAAAGTTCTCAACCTGTCGCTAGCCACACACATCGTTCCCGAAGTCTGGAAAATATACCAGCTACTGAAGCCAAGCAAGTATGCCAGCAAAGGTAAATCGTGCAGACCAATTTCGCTTTAGTCGCCCGTAACAAAGACCCCAGCATCAGAAATAACTGTCTAGTTGCCGATCAATAACATGAGATCCGCAAGCAGCACAACAACTGCGCTACATGCCATCTCTACTCATATTAGTCGAGGACTCAATCAAAGTAAGCCGTGCGATAGAACAGTGATAATAACACTTTGAGATTGTCAAGCACTCCACGCTGTTTGAGTTCATCGAGCAGACTACGCTCCGGCCAAGTTTGAAACGTTGGATAATAAATTATCCGAGACCCGTAGAGTGAAACTTGGAGTTGTCCGAGGTGATATTGCAGGAACTGTCTAACCTATAACGTATGCGGATGATTGTACGATCTTGGTGTCAGGTGCCTTCCCTGATGAAATTTGTGAAGGGCTGAACTCATTTTTGTCTGATCTTACCGCCCTTTTCCATGCGAGGAATATACAAATATCAGCCAATAAATCTACGGCCACTTTGTTCACCACCTGGGCGGCAGAGTTGATAACAATAGAGTTTAATGTCATGGTCGCTGGGAGCAGAACCAGGATCAACAAGCCTATCAAACAGGTTTAAGAAGTATTCACATGAATGCAGGCGCAGATTCAATAAACAACTATCTATCGTCTGCATGCGGTCCTCGGAGAATGTCGACCATTTATCTCAGCTGAGGAGCATCAGCTGTCAGGACAAAGCAGAGTATTTTTGGCTCAATACGCTCGGGACGGTACTGCCGTTTAAATTTCTATAGAGTAAGGTTTCATGACACAAAAGATCTGCTCAGCATCAAATCTACTAACAGACTTCAATATGTAGCCACATTCATTAAGCAGAAAAATTAACATGTAAACTACTGTTACAACAACAAACTGCTATTATAATTAAGTTATAGTTATTTCATAAATTGCTTTGAATAAATATAAAACCCATAAAAATCATATTTCAATGCAGAATTTTCCGAAAAAGACGTGAAAAATTCATGCCAAAGGGTTGGTGAAAATGACATGCCAAAGATTAGCGAAAATGCTATTCTAGGGAATTAATTAAGATGCCATGCCAAAGATTTGGTATAGATGTCATGCCAAAGAATTGTTGAAGATGCCATTCCACCGAGTTAGTGGAGATCACATGCTTAGGATCTGAAAATGAATTGCATCTTTTGGGGGTCACGCTCTTGTAAAAAGAATGAGTGAAGATGCTAAAAAAATGACATTCCATTTCACTTGCACCCATTCTTGAATAGCATCGAACATTTTGCTGGGTGTGTTTTGTATGTAGCATAGAAACTAAAAACGTCTTTTCTCCTCGAAGAGGCACTTTTGAAAGCGGTGCCCACTGTAGCTCGAAAACGGATGCTCCGGTCTTTATATGTTTTTATATGTAGGGCTATTATACACATAAAGCATGTGATTAACCAAGAGTGTCTTTAAAAAACTGCTGACGGAGTCCAACAAAAATATCAAAATTTTTACAGTTTTTTTTTTTTTTTTTTTTTTTTGTTAAAATCGAAATTTCGATTTTAACTGTTCAACATTTTTAAAAATTGTTTTTTTTTTTTAAATTCCGTTTCGATAATGAACAAGATTATTAGGTTCGTAATGATCCCACAAAAATATATGCTGATCCGTTTATTCTTTTTCAAACCACAGTGGGTACCGTAAACTGTGCTTTATAGGCGGGCATTTGTCAGAAAGATTTTTTCAAAAACAAAAAAAAAGGTAACTCAAGTTTTAATAGATTTCTTAAACAAATGCATGAAAAAAGATTCTTATAAGTGGCCAGAACCCATTAAAATGGCTTTACATAACGCTACACAACATTTTTTAATTTCATGATTTTTGGTCAAGTTGGGCCCCCCCCCCCCCCCCCCGAAATGAAATCCTGCGTACATCCCTGCCCCTATAGTTGGAGCATAAAGTCTTATCTCCTTTCCTATGGACGGGACACAGGAAGCTCACGTTGCAATCGTCGGGCACGCGTTCTTCCTGCCAGGTAGTGCTAACTAGCTGATGAATACACCTTATCAGCGTGTCGCCTCCGGTTTTGAATAGCTCGGCTGGTAAGCCATCGGCTCCTGCTGCCTTATTATTCTTCAGCCGGTTTTTTGCTGTCTTTACCTCATCTTGGCTGGGCGGTATACATTCAGTACCATCTTCTGGGATTGGATCTGTGGTATCTTCGTCGTCTTCGCTGGATACTAACAGGTTCGAAAAATGTTCTTTCCATATGCTTAGCACACTATCTGTATCAGTCACCAAATTACATTGCTGGTCTCTACAGGAGGAGGTGCCTGTACCAAAGCCAGTTTGATGCTTCACTCTTTGGTAGAATTTTCGGACTTCATTCTTGCTCCTGTACATCTCGATTTTTTCACACTGCCGCTTATTCTTTTTTTCTGCGGAAAAGACGTTTCTCCTCTCTCCTTTTCTCCCGATACCCTTCCAGTGCGCTACGTGTTGCTACGGATTGTAAAGTAGCCCTATATGCCGCATTTTTCTCTTCGGTAGCAGCACGACACTCCTGATCATACCATGGATTCCTTGGTTGAGGCGCTAATATGCTATCGGGATGAGGAGTGCTTTGATTAAGCAATTGGGCTAGTTGAGTGGAATACGCTGTGGCTGTCTGTTGTGATTGCAACGTACCGATGCACATAGGAGTAATGTATGTTAAAAGTTGATTAAAACTCCTAAAAACCTCATTCATAATCCGATTGATATAATATTTTGTACAAATCATATCTTTGGTCCACGGACTATTTTTGTACAAAATAATGAAAATCGGTCCAGATTTGGATATAGCTCTCATATATATTAGCATCGGATATGAGGTAAATAATGCATTAAAAGCGTAGTATAGGTCCGATCAAGCTGAAAATTGGTACAATCCTACCTACCTTATTTCTACACGGCTATGTGGTGGTGTTTTTGATATTTGCAAAAAAGTGCAAAAAGTTATAACCCTTACTTCAGAAAAACCAGTGATTTTTCCGAATGGCGCAAACATTTATCAAAAGTCTTGATTTACTCTGATAAATAAGAGCCCCGGCTATAAGACAGATCAAATATTAGTGTTGGCAAACATCGCCAAAATATTTTTTTAATTTGTTTAAATTGTTTTACATAAATTATTCCAATTTAACTGCAGAAACAAATTTAAAGGTTTTCATGATTGCAGTGGAGAAAAATATGATTATTTCAGATTGGCGCAACTATGCGTAGCGTATTATCTTTGAATCAGCATAATCTGCAGAATCTTGCATAAAACATCAAAAGTAACTATGGTCCGCAAACGTTCGCATCATGTAGTATTTCACCATTGAAATTTGAGTTATCATAAAAGATATCTATGAATGACGGGATGTATCACAATAAACTAATAGTGAAGATGTAAAAACAATTCACCCTTATTACGGTTGGCGTTGTCGTATCCAAAATTGCAAGCTGACGTGTCGTAACGTCTAATTGGTATTATGTATGTTTTTGTAGCAAAAATTTCAATTTTTAAAGAACTCTTTTGGTAACAAACATTATTAGAATTATTAGTAGATCATTTTTAAACTTTTAATTCAGAAGAAAAACTAACCCTACAGTTTTTACAATCAAAATAAGTGTTTGGCGTAGACGTTTTTGTGATCGTTGGCGTAGTCGTTGTCATAGGGATATTTTTTGGTACCACGTAACATTTACGACAACGACAATTTTTTCTCATACAAAATTTAAAAAATATATATTTTTTAATTGTAAAACAAATCGTTTGAAATCATCTTTTGAGTACGAACTAAGAAATTTACATTGCATCAATCGTTATATTAGGACTCTAACAGATTTTCAATAGAAAGTTTGTCATCTGATAAAGACACGAAATTTATCTTATGCAAATGAATCAAAGTAGTAAAATTTGTATTTATTATAGTTATTTTCCAATATATTTTAATAATCATTGCCAAAAAGTTCTTTTGAAATTATTTTGTTTTTATTTTTATATGCTGTCGTTTACAAAATCGGTCACGACTCTTTCCTCGTATTTCAACGCCATACGTAATACCAATTTGTCGTGTTACGCCATACGTAATACCGATTTGTCGTATCAAAAAAAATAAATGTTGTATTTAAACCACGAAATGCGTTCTGGGAATTAGAAATGTATTTCTTTCGATTTTTTAGGATATAAAATGCTATAAAAGACAAAAAATTTCGTTGTATATAATTTTTCATCATATAAAAATGTATTTTACGACTACGCCTACGTCTACGCCTACGACAACGTCTACGTCACTTGAACGATAACGACTACGCCAACCCTAATAAGGGTGATTATCTTTGGCGATTTTTATGAGCTCTAATACACATGAGTACAAATAAAATAAGTAGATTTCGTGAACGCTGGAACCAAAATATATTTCTATTTTGTAAATGTTTTTCTTAAATACTTCCATATTTACATATTTCAATGGTTTTAGTTGATAAAAATCAGATTTTTTCAGAATAGCGCAAATATGCGCAATATATTATGATTGGATCTAATGTTGGAGACTTCACTGCATAAATCACCAAAAGTAATTATGGTCCGCAAACGTTCGCATCATGCACTTTTTCACTTTTGAAATTTGAGTTATCTTAAAAATTATCATAAAAAATATGCATGAAGGAAGACACGTACCACCATTATTAAAGAGTGAAGCTGCAAAAACCATTTGGAACTTTTATAAGCTTATCTTGTACGGAGAATAAACAAAAACAAAAAACCTTGAAAATTAGAAATTTTCGCGAAAATATTTTTATTTCAATGTTCACTTCATTTTATAATATTTGAACATGTACTTTTTTGCTTTCATTATAGCTGAGTTCAGTCGGCTGCTGCTTTGGATTGGTTAACCGCAGATAGTTGCGGATGGTCATAGCGAATGGGGAAAAGGGTCAGGTGACTGTTTGCCAATAGTTTGTTTTTAAAAACGCGATTTTTATATGTTGAGTTTTGATCAACTTTTGGCCTATATTACCCTTATGTGCGATGTCTAACTTTCGTGTTGTGTCTGTTCGTACTTTGTTTGCTACGTTTAACTGGGTGCGTACCTTTGCTGCAACTAGGCTGTGGTCCGAGCCTATGTTTGCTCCTCGGAGCGAGCGCACATCCAACACGCTCGATGAGTGTCTTCCATCTATCACAACGTGATCAATTTGATTTCTTGTTTTCTGATCTGGAGACAGCCAGGTGCCCTTATGGATGTCGAGATGTTTAAATCTGGTGCAGCTAACTACCATTTTTTGCCGCTGCGAAGTCTATCAGACTCATTCCATTGTCAGATGTTTCATTGTGGAGACAGAATTTTCGACTGTTCGGCCAAAGATATTCCCCCTTCCAATTTTGGCAATAAAATCGCCTAGAATAATTTTAATATCATGGGCAGGACAACGGTCATATGTTTCTTCTATGCGCTCATAAAATATATATTTGTTCTGTTCATCTCGTCTTCAGTGGGAGCATGAGCGCAAACAAAGCTGATGTTGAAGATTTTTGCTTTTATTCGAATTGTAGCAAGTCTTTCATTCACAGGTATGAAGCTGGAGACCAGGTGTTTTAACCTCCGACCAACTACAAATCCGCAACCAAACTCATGCTTTATGTCATGGCAGCTATAATACAGTGCGTCACCTTTAGGTGTTGTTGTAAGGCCTTTCCCATTCCATCGTATTTCCTGTACAGCAGTAAAGTCGACCTTGTACTTTTCACGTACATCTGCCAATGCGTAAACTGCACCTTCTCTATAAAGTGTGCGAACATTCCAGGTGCAGATTCGCAGATCATGGTCCTTAAAACGTTTGCGGGGGTCGTCAACTTTAGAGGGATTTGTTTTTCTTTTCTTTTGTTTTTTCATAGTAGGCTACTTTTTCTAGGGGAGGGTTACTAACCCCTACTACTTTGCCAAATTAAAGCCGGTCAGGACCGTTCCTAGGTATCTCTCATCCCCTACTCATCATATCCTTTGAAAATATCCTTTTGAATTTCCCCTTTCTGTTATTGAAATGGTAAATAGGTATTTCTTTGTTTAACAATGACTTTTAATAGACAAAAATTTCTTTTGTTTTATTACAGCAACTATTTATTTAAATTGCTATTCATAAAAATTTCAATTTTCATAAAAAAGAGAAAACGAGAAAGTGAAATCCTTTTAAAATACCCTTAATAATATATGTATGTAGATTGCCTTTAATGTAAAACAATGACTGCAACAAAATCAAATGCAAAGAAAAATAAATAAATTTTCTAAACTTCATTCAATATTCATTATAGCCATTCAGCGAATCAGTTATAGTTTTACTTTGTGTTGCTGTTTTATTCTTTCAAAATGATTGCTGCAAACGCATATAGGTTTTTTCTGTCCCTTTTATCTTCTTTGTGTTCGTACAAAAGCAAACTATATAAAAAAGTACTTTACCATTAGTAAATGTTTATTTATTCATTGATCTTCCTTCCTTTTCATTTATTGGTTCGCAGTTATTGCTTTCGTTTTCATTTAACTCTATGTGAATAAATAGGAGTGAAGGGCTTCTTTTAATAAAACGATATGTTGGGATTAGTTTCAAATGCAAATAGGAAAAAAAAAAATTCTAAAATTGCCAAAGGGTTAATATTTTCACTTTTTCTGTAGAACGGGGTAATATATTCAAAGCAGTATTTCTAATTAAAATGCTGGCAAGAGGTTAGTTAGTTAGTCATGAACTTCATCAAAATCATTTTGGGTATGTTTTGAATATTTCAATGCATTTGGTCTCCATATTGCATGCTAATATAAACTTATCAATGAGTCCCCTGATCTTCTCAATTTTCAACCGGAATTTGTTATGAACTCACTTATTTATTTTTGCTTGTATATTACAACAATATTATCCAGAGTTGTGTACATTACGGCCATTGCAATATGCCATCCAAAAATCTTCGCAAATGTTATTGCACTTTTTGTGTTTGCATACATTCACCACATCGCATTTGCCCACGACCATTCAACATTTTATTAGCCAGCCTCGAAGGGAAAAGTAGACATTAATCACTCGGCAGCATATTAAAGGGAAACTCAAATACAGCCATCAACAACACACAGAGTAGGCTATTCAACAAACAGAAGGCATTATTGCGGTTATCTGATGAACATTTACTTTGACCAATGAGAATATTTAATCATAGATGTATGGGATATTTAAGGTTACCGAAATTGGCAATTTAAATTCAGTAGGAATAATGCAAAAAAATTATGAAGAACAATTTTCAAGGACCAGCAGCCAACAAAACGTGGCCATTTTTAAGAAAACTTCATAAACAGCCATAGACCATTAAATCTCAAATCTTAATTTTTCGTACGGGGATTGGCAACTCCGCCAAAGACGGTCACAAGCCCGGTTGCAAAAGGAGGAAGGAATTGTCACGAGCCCAGGAAGTGGACTGACCTTGCCACAGTTCACCTTGGGACGAGCGACATATATATACACTTTTAAGATCAAGGTTGTGGGAGTTGTGCTGAGGATCTAAATGACCGACAAGTGTCTAAAGAGGTCTGATCGCTAGCAATTCCCCCTCGAAGGCACGGGTCGAGTTGTACTTAATAATAGCCTAGTCTGCGCACGTACGGCACACTCGTGGGAACAATACATAAAGAAAAATACTATAAAAGCAAACAAACCTCAAAAACAACACTCCTCGGTTGCAGTCGGGCAACTCTTCCGAGGATGAACTCTTAGCCTCCAGCCGTAATACCTTTTCCAACAAAATGTTGAATAGGTCACACGAAAGGCTGTCTCCTTGTCTGAAACCTCTTTTGGTACTGAACTGTTGAGAGGTTCTTTCCAATTTTAACCGAGGACCTAGTATCAGTTAAAGTCATCTTACAAAGCCGGATGAGCTTTGCGGGGATACCAAATTCGGACATTGCATGGAATACCTTTGATCGGAGGGGACTGTTGAATGCTGCTTTATAATCGACAAACAGGTGATATGTGTCGATCTGCATCTCTTGGGTCTTCTCCAGGATTTGCCGCAGGGTAAATATCTTGTCAATTGTGGACTTGCCAGGTCTAAAGCAACATTGTTATGATCCAATTATTTCGTTGACCATTGGCTTTAGTCGTTCGCACAATATCCCTGACACTATCTTATACGCAATAGGGAAAAGACTTATGACCCTATAGTTGGATCATACAGTCTTATCTCCTTTCTTGTGGACGGGACACAGGATGCTCAGGTTCCAATCGTCGGGTACGCGTTTTACCTGCCAGATGGAGCTTACTAGCTGATGCATACACCTTATCAGCGCGTCGGCTCCGGTTTTAAACAGCTCGGACGGTAAGCCATCGGCTCCTGCTGCTTTATTATTCTTCAGCCGGTTGATTGCTGTTTTTACCTCATCTTGGCCGGGCGGTATACATTCTGGGATTGGATCTGTGGTATCATCGTCTTCGCTACTATTGGATACCAGCAGATTGGAGAAATGTTCCTTCCATATCCTGAGCACGCTATCTGTATCTGTTACCAGATTACCTTGCTGGATTCTACAGGAGGATGTGCCTGTACCAAAGCCATACAGCCAACACGCTCGATGAATGTCTTTCATCTATCACAACATGATCAATTTGATTACATGTTCTTTGATCTGGAGACAGCCAGGTGCCCTTATGAATATCGAGATGATTAAATCTGGTACTGCTAACTACCATGTTTTTTGCAGCTGCAAAGTCTTTCAGTCTCATACCATTGTCAGATGTTTCACTGTGGAGACTGAAATTCCCGACTGTTGAGCCAAAGATATTCTCCTTTCCAATTTTGGCATTAATATCGCCTAGAAAATTGTAATGTCATGGGCAGGGTAACGGTCATATGGTTCTTCTAAGCGCTCGTAAAATATATCTTTGGTCTGTTCGTCCTTTTATTCAGTGGGAGCGTGAGCGCAAATAAAGCTGATGTTGAAGAATTTTGCTTTTAATCGAATTGCAGCAAGTCTTTCATTCACTGGGGTGAAGCTGGATACCAGATGTGTTAGTCTCCGACTAACTACAAATCCGCAACCAAACTCATGCTTTACGTCATGGTAGCTATAATACAGTGCGCCACCTTTAGGTGTTGTTGTGACGCCTTTCCCAATCCATCGTAATTCTTGTACGACAGTAATATCGGCCTTGTACTTCTCAAGTACGTCTGCCAATGCGAAGACTGCCCTTCTCTATAAAGAGTGCGAACATTCCAGGTGCAGATTCGCAGATCATGGTCCTTAAAACGTTTGCGGGGTTCGTCAGCTTTAGAGGGGCTCTTTCATCTCAAGTGGACACTGACCTCCCCGTGGTGTCACCTGGGGAACAGCCTTTAACGCCCGTTAAAGGTAGTGAGCTAACATGTGCCGCGCGTTCACCCATAAGAACGTTAAAAACTTGGGTTTGGGGCATCGGGTTATTAACCCTCTCCTAGAAAAAACTGCCTACTATGAAAAAACGAAGGAAAAAAAAAACAAATCCCTCAAAAGTTGACGACCCCGCAAACGGTATAAGGGCCATGATCTGCGAATCTGCACCTGGAATGTTCGCACTCTTTATAGAGAAGGTGCAGTTTACGCATTGGCAGATGTACTTGAAAAATACAAGGCCGACATTACTGCCATACAGGAAATACGATGGAACGGGAAAGGCGTCACAACATCTGACAATAGTATGAGGCTGATAGACTTTGCAGCTGCAAGAAACATGGTAGATAGCAGTACCAGATTTAAGCATCTCGATATTCATAAGGGCACCTGGCTGTCGCCAGATCAAAGAACAAGAAATCAAATTGATCACGTTGTGATAGATGGAAGACATGCATAAAACGTGTTGGATGTACGATCGTTCCGAGGTGCAAACATAGACTCGGATCACAACTTGTTGCAGCAAAGGTACGTACCAGATTAAACGTAGCAAACAAAGTGCGAACATACACAGCACGGAAGTTGGACATCGGTAAGTTGCAATCACAACAGATAGCCACAGCATATTCCTCTCAACTGGCCCAACTTCTTAATCAAAGCATTCCTCGTCCCGATAACATATCAGGACAATGGCAAAACATTGCCCACTCCATGCAAACAGCCGCAAAATCAGTACTTGGATACCAGAGACCTCCACCAAGGAATCGATGGTATGACCAGGAGTATCGTGCTGCTACCGAAGAGAAAAATGCGGCATATAGGGCTACTTTACAATCAGTAGCAACGCGTAGCGCACGAGAGAGGTATCGGGAGAAAAGAAAGGAGGAGAAACGACTTTTCCGCAGGAAAAAGAGAGAGATGGAAAACCGGGAGTGTTAACGAATCGTGATGTACAGGAGACAGAATAAAGTCCGAAAATTCTACCTTTGGAACTGGTACATCTTCCTGTAGAGACCAGCAAGGTAAACTGGTAACTGATACAGATAGTGTGCTAAGGATATGGAAAGAGCATTTTTTTAAACTGTTGGTATCTAATAGTAGCGAAGTCGACGAAGATACCACAGATCCAATCCCAGAAGATGGTATTGAATGTATACCACCCGGCCAACATGAGGTAAAGACAGCAATAAACCGGCTGAAGAATAATAAGGCAGCAGGAGCTGATGGCCTACCAGCCGAGCTGTTTAAACCCGGAGGCGACACGCTGATAAGGTGTATGCATCAGCTAGTTAGCTCCATCTGGCAGGAAGAACGCGTACCCGACGATTGGAACCTGAGCATACTGAGTCCCGTCCATAAGAAAGGAGATAAGACTTTATGCTCCAACTATAGGGGCATAAGTCTTCTCAATATCGCCTACAAGGTAGTGTCAGGGATATTGTGCGAACGACTAAAGCCCATGGCCAACGAAATAATTGGACCATACCAATGCGGCTTTATACCTGGCAAATCCATCATTGACCAGATATTTACCCTGCGGCAAATTCAGGAGGAGACCCAAGAGATGCAGATCGACACCTACCACTTTTTTGTCGATTATAAAGCAGCCTTCGGTAGGCCGCTACGTTCAAAGGTATTCCAAGCAATGTCAGAATTTGGTATACCCGCAAAGCTCATTCGGCTTTGTAAAATGACTCTAACTGACACAGGATCTTCAGTTAAAATAGGAAAGAACCTCTCCGAAGAGTTTTGTACCAAAAAAGGTTTCAGGCAAGGAGACAGCCTTTCGTGTGATCTTTTCAACATCCTTCTAGAAAAAGTTATACGAGAGGCAAACGTCAAAAGAAGTGACACAATCTACACCAATAGCCTTTTTTGCTTTTGCTGATGATATAGACGTCATGGGATGATCAGTAAAAGAAGTAACCGATACCTTTATGAAGGTCGAAGGAAAATCTGCTAAAGTGGGTCTGGCGGCAAACGGCGAGAAGACCAAGTTGATAGTGTCGACGCGCAATGTGTCCATTGAGATCGGACCAACTGTTGAAGTTGGTTCCCATAACTTTGAGGTAGTAAAAGACTTCGTATACCTCGGTACTGCCGTAAACACAACAAACAACATCAGTTGTGAAATAAAAAGAAGAATTGTATTGGCCAGCAGATACTTCTTGGGCTTAAGTAAGCACTTCAAAAACAAAGCCACAACTCGTCAAACAAAAATAACGCTTTACAAAACACTGATACTGCCCGTGCTGATGTATGGTTCCGAAGCCTGGGTACTTGCGCAAGCAGATAAGGCAGTGCTTGGCGTGTTTGAGAGAAAAATTCTTCGAAAGATCTACGGACCAATCTGCGTTTTCGGTAAATATCGACGTCGTAAGAACCACGAGCTGTATCTGCTATACAACGACATCAATATAGTTAAACGTATCGAGATGCAGCGATTGGCTAGGCCATATAATAAGAATGAGCGATGATGAACCCGCTAAAACGGGTATTAGTTCGAGCCACATGGCGGTGCACGCAGAATTGGCAGGCCAAAGTATAGATGTAGCAAACAAGTGGATGAAGAGATGACAAGGCGTGGTATTTCAAAACGCGAAGCACGAAACAGAGAGAATTGGAGATCTTTCAGCAGTAGAACAAACTCTATATAACTTCAGCGTGGAACCATTCTTAAGTAGTTGGATAACCACCATGCTGCAGAGTAGAGTCATTAATGCCACACTGGGAAATAGCATGCTGTCAAAGCACGTAAATCGAGGATCTCCACAGGGAGGGGTGATCTCGCCACTGCTTTAGTTCCTTGTGATTAACGAAATCCTAAGCAAACTTCACCACATGGGGATTAAGGTGGTTGCTTATGCGGACGATGTGGTAATACTCGTCTCAGGTTTATTTCCGTCCGTGCGCTAGTGACATCATGAGCGGAGCCCTGAAACCACTGGATACATGGGCCACAAAAAGTTGTCTGGGGGTGAATTCAGGGAAAACTGAGATGGTGCTTTTTACTACAAAAACCAAATATGCAATCACCAATCTTCCACGACTACGAGGTCAAGAAATACTCCTATTAGATCACGCCAAATACCTAGGCATTATCCTAGATTCAAAACTGTCATGGAAACGTAACAGGGAACATCGTACTCATACAACACATGTCGCAAAATGTTTGGGAGTCGCTGGGGCTTCAAACCTAAAATGATGTTATGGGTGTAAATCAGCATAATAAGACCAATATTCACATACGGAGCACTAGTTTGGTGGCCAACAGTGTGAAAGAAAACAAAGATCCGCATGCATCGGGGTAACAGGGGCAATGAGAACTTGTCCGGTTGAAGCCCTCAATATAATGATGCATATACTGCCAACGGTGCTTCTCAAACTACATGGAAAAATAGCAACAAATGCTGATTACTGCACACATGCAGTGACTTTTGACCAGAATTTTATAGTTAAATTTCCAAGCAGAAAAGAATGGAACAATATAACACTACTAACGGTGTACGACATCAATGTATACACGGACGCCTCAAAGATGAACTACTCGGAAGAAGCAAACATATCTACATCCACAAAGCTACCTGAAGACTGCAGTGTTTTTCAGGCGGAGATAATGGCTATAAAGGATGCTTGTAATATACTTCCACAGCACCACTCACCAAACTCAAAAGGAATTTTTGTCGACAGCCAAGCGGCGCTCCTAGCATTGAATTCATACATTGTCACATCAAAGCTGGTGAAGGAATGTAAAGAAGAACTTGCTAAGCTAGGGCGTCTGACCAGAGTAATTCTTATTTGGATCTCAGGTCATACGGGTCTTGTTGGTAACGAAAAAGCAGACGAACTAGCTAGAGCGGGATCTGCCTCTAACGAACTTGCAATGGCGTCAGTCGCAACACCAATGGTAGTAGTTAAAGGGGATATCTTCATATACTACCTTTCACAAGCAGAGATCAGATGGGACAAGACTGAAACCTGTTAAATATCAAAATCTACATGGCCACACTACAACATCAAACGTACAAAGTTCCTGATTAGCCAAAATCGACGGAACCTGGCAAGACTAATTGCGATGCTAAACGGTCACTGGGCCATTGGTAACCATGCAAAGTGCCTACATATTCCACACAATGACTACTGTCGCAGCTGCAGAAACGAAGAAAGGGAGGAAATGGTTTAACACCTCCTCTGCTCCTGCCCTACACAAATGCAACGAAGATTGAAAATTCTAGGACGGCCGTTCCTACACGATCTTGCTGATATAACCGAACTAGGTCTGGGAGACCTTCTGAGGTTTCTCAATTCATCAGGCTGGATATAATTTACCAACATACTATAACGGAATAATAATCTCTACCCGAGTGGTGTGGTTTTCAAAACCGTATATTTAACATATTACACGCAGAGAAGAGATATTGTAGGAGCAATCATATTCTAAGAGCAAAGTAGAGTATTTAAAAAATCTGAAAATATATATTGATGTTTCAACCATATTATTTTTATCAGGAAACATAATGACACAAAATATATTGTTGCACCAAGAATACATATTTTCAGATTTTTAAAATATACTATTTTGCTCTTGGAATATTATCGCTCCTACAATATCTCTTCTCTGCGTGTAATTGAGACTATGAAGGTTACAGTCACTACGTAAACCAACCAACAGTGGTTGGCTGTACGTCTTCTTAATATTAACCTGACTAGCTACACTTCCTGTCAACAAAGCTATTGTCTGCAAAAATTTATACTTATTATCATATTTTACTATGTTGCAACCAACTTAAAATTGTTGTCACATACTCAAACTTCATTATACGTTAGCACGAGTAAGCTGCAATATTTTTTGTTGGTGTGAAAAGAAACCGACAGGCAACGACATAACCTTTAGATGCATCTGTTTAATGCATACTTACCGTCATCAACTGGTAGACTCTTTTGTATTTTTTATATTAATCAATTTACGGTATTTTTTGCAAGAAGAGATGTTTGAAAGAGTTTCTACCAGCTACGGTACCTTATTTGTGCTCTGTGAAAAGCGTGTCGTAGCGATGTAATCACATTTGACTTGATAAAGTCGATTGTGGTTTCGTGCTCCATTAGTTGCATACAGTGTTCAGGTTGTTTTCCACCATGAGAGATAAAAGGAGACAAAATTTCAAAGAAATAAAGTTGATTGTTGAATGATATAAGGGATAAAAAGTAACAGTTTAGTAATTTTTCTTTAAAGGAAATGGTAAGAGAGCTTCATGTTTTGGAAAATATTTGGAAGCATATGCATTTTCTAGCAAAGATGAATGCAAAACAAAAGAATGATTGTAAAATCTGAGAATAAAGCTAAGCGTACACCTTTGCGAATGACTATTGGCACCAGTCATAAAGGCACGCAATAATTTAGGTTTTGCCTTCAAAGTGTGAATTTAAGTAAGACTGAGACATTTCTCCTTCATCCATTGTGTTTCTCCTAAGCTCTTATATTCCAACCCTCTTCGGGAGTTGCGGGATATTGTATTGTTGAAAACTTTCCCTGTCCACCATTGCTAACGGAGAAACAGTTGCAAAATTATAAGCAGCTATCTGTCATACATAAAACTTTTTCTTTTAAAAAAATTTTAAGCCTGTACCGTCTAGACTTTCATTCATTATAACAAAAAGGTTGTTAGCGAAGCATTTCATATGCTACTACATTAAAGTTTTTTCAGGCTCTTGTTGAATTAAATGATTATTGTTTACGTCCACCAGGACTAGTTGTTAGGTACCTTACCCTGTACGGCACCCTCCTCGCTAACCTCTACAGATTGCACACGTCCAGCGGCAGGGACCCGGGTTCACAACAGCAAGCTCACAAACCAATGCGCAGCAACGTCTTGCCTCAAAGCCAATGTGCATTAACGACAGCCAACGACGACTCCAACAGCTCAAGTTTGGGCCGACTAAGCAACAGCTGTCGGTTCACACACAATTCGCAGCAAATACTTGCGTTAACTCTGTTGTGTATCAAGGAACCGATTCCAAAGCTTACGGTTTGCTCGGCAAAAAGCGCTGTCCACTCGGGAGCAGCCAAACACAGGAAAACCACCACAAATTATACTGCCACACAGCAACGTTCTCTGCTCAAAAAGACACTGGCAACCAGCAGGCACTGTTTACTAAAATTCCACGGTCAACAGTGAAGTCGATCTTTGTAAGGAACACAGCACCAAACCTTTTTGTTTTACAATAAAACGACGTGTTTCCTTTTCAACGTTCTGGACTTCTTTTTATTTGTATTGACAAATTGCTTTTAGTAGTTTACAGTTTGAGAATCCAAATTATAATGAACGAGTTCAAAGACAAAGAGAGAGAACGAAGTTGGTTGGTGCTGGCATGGTATGTCCCAATTTACATTGGGCGACTTTACTTGCGGCAATTGTCACTTTGTAGAAGAGAGAGGTGAGGCATATGGTAACCCTTTGCCTCTCAGCACCCTCTCTCACCTGCGAACTGACAATTGCCGCAAGTAAACTCGCCTAATGTAAATTGGGACTAAGTTCTGAGAGAGGGAATGTTTTTCTGATCACTTCCTTCATGTTATTTTAAAGTGGCCGGGCCACTACAGGCACATCATACTACGTTCACACTACCTTTTACTCTATCACAACACGCTAGACACAAATACGTGTTGTTATATGAATTAAATTTAAACATAGGTTTACATCTTATGAGGGGTTACAAACCAAAATTAAAAAAGGAGTGTTGCAATGCAAACATACACCCAGCCTTGCATCGAAAGTGCAACCATAAGACCATTGAAACAGCACCAACCCACCTCGTTCTGAAAATAAATAATAAAAGAAAATTTACTTAGCAAATATTTATGTAATTCAGGTTTGCTTTAGAATATTAAAGATACTTAACTTGAGGATAATAAAGTAAATGATAAATATGTAAGAAAAAAAACGGCTGGTATACCACAGGATGAGATAAAAGACTTCATGAACCAGCATGGGGCTTTATGGCACATCGCCAGCGTAGCAGCGTAAGGAAAATAAAAGAATAATTCAGTTCAAGAGGGGTAATACTGAGAGACTGATGCCGTGCTTCATGTGTTAATTGAGTCGTCGTTCGATTGGCAACTTCTTGCCCTCTCCAAAAAACAATTGTCCGAAGCAGGAATCCTGAGTTAAGATGGTTCCATAGTGTGTTACTGTCGGACCGATGAAAATGTCGCGGCATGCGTCTTTTCCTAAAATCAGGTGGTATGGTTGCGGCTTAAACCACCATCGGTCTGCGTCGAAGACCTCGTCGGACAGTTTTGGCGGCTTGTGGTGCTCCTTGTCAATTCTTGCCACGGGACTAACGCCATTTTCGCAGAGTCGCACTTCACATTCCACCCGAATTGCTGGTTTGGAGTCCGATAGGTGCCGAAGATGAAGGACCGTTCGCATGTCCTTGACCACACAATGCAATGCAATGGCTTCGGCCCCAGTGATGAAAGACCGTTCGACTTTGGGGTCAATAATGGCACGTGTGGTCTGAGACCGCCTTCCTGGCAAGGTATATACGCGCACAAAAGCCGTCATGGCAAACCAGATGTGATCTTCAGGTGGAGCGTGGAGGAGGGTATGGTGGAAATCACCGCAGCGCCGGCAGCGCTCTGGAGAAGGACATTTCCACCGAGTATGTGTCTGAGCAAGGCAATTCATGCACAGGCTGTGCTCCGCTACCACGTTATTCCGTTGGACATCATCCATCGACAGAAATGTGGTACATTGTCGTATCGCATGTGGGCGACTGCAGACCGGGCAGAGGAACCTGGTGTCGAAACGACCGCCACCCATCTTGTTACCTGAAACACGAGCATTATTAGAGTAAACTGTTGTTAGGAAGATATTAAAATTCTACGGGCTACGGGCTACAAATCAATTTATGTTAGACGTCTAAGAGCTACGGGGCAATAAAACCAACTTATGTATGGGTCTAGTAATGACACCGTTCTGAGTTTGTAAGCCAACCACTCTAACCCTCCCATCGGGACCTGGGTGGACCTTTACAATGCGCCCTAGTCTCCAATCAGTCGAACAAGTAGATTCACCCTTAAGAACGACTATATCATCTTCCCCTAAGTCAAGCTGAGGATTTTTCCACTTTTGGCGCTTGTGAAGCTCTGATAAGTATTCCTCTTTCCACCTTCGGCAAATATCTTGGTTCAGCGCCTTAAGCTTTCTCCAACGATTCGAAATACCTTCTGCAGACTGGATTTCCTCCGGCTCCGCAGGGGTAAGCATCGATGAACCAATAAGGAAGTGTGCTGGGGTCAAGGCTTGCAGTTCATCCACACTATCAGGTAGTGGACCTAGAGGCCTAGAGTTCAGGCAAGATTCGATGGTTGCTAGTAATGTGGCGAATTCCTCGAACGTGTATTTGAGCTGACCTGAGATCTTTTTTAAATGGTTCTTAAAGCTCTTCACTCCTGCCTCCCAAAGCCCGCCCATATGCGGTGCTGCTGCAGGAATGAAATGCCAGGACAATCTCTGATGTCCGTACCGAACAACGGCCTCATCTCTCATCTCTTTAATTCGCCTATCGAAATTGGAATCAATCTCTCTAGCGGCCCCAACAAAGTTTCTTCCGTTGTCAGAATACATGGCATTCGGACATCCCCTTCGAGCTACAAATCTAGCCAGCGCTGCTAAGAAAGCGGGGGTCGACAAGTCGCTTACCGCTTCTAGATGAATTGCCTTCGTCGCAAAACAAACGAAAAGACAAACGTAGCCCTTAGTTACTCTGCAGTAACGACCAGTAAAACTTTTAATGTCGAATGGACCGGCGAAATCTACTCCGGTGTTGGTAAAGGGACGACTTAAAGCTGTTCTTTCAGGAGGTAAGGCGCTCATGATCTGACTCTGTGTCTTTTTCCTGTGCAAAACACAGACATGGCAATTCCGGATAACGTCTTTTGCTAAGGTTTTTAACCTTATTATCCAACATTCGAGGCGCACGGTGGTGATCAACAATCGCAAACCCCCATGGCAGGTGAGTTTATGAACAAACTCCACGTAAAGCCTAGCTATTCTACTCTTATATGCAAGAATCACTGGGTGACGTTCATGAAATGATAAACATTTTGTGGAACCTAAGCGTCCATTGGCTCGTATAATACCGTATTGGTCAATATAAGGAGTTAAGCAGAGCAACGGGCTTTTGGGACTCAGTCTGGACTTCGTGACCAGACAAGCATACTCCTTAGGAAAGTATAACTTTTGTGACCATATGAAGATTCCTCTTCTGGCCAAAGACAACTCTTCCGGAGAAAAAACTTCAGATGTCGTACGCGATTTTCTTACTAGAGCAACAAACTTAAACATTTGGGCTACTACATGGACCGCCTTGGAAAAAGTCGAAATACCAGTCAAGAAATCATTAACATTCGGTTTGACTTTATCTGAGGGTTGACCGTTCAAGACTCCTGTTTCATTTGATGGACCACTGTCATTCTCTGATGATTTAGCAAACAAAACTTGAGTCCTTTTCTCTTCCACCGACGTCTGGAACTCTGTAACACCTCTTGGCCATTCACATATATCCAACTTTAGCCAGTCTGGACCGTGCCACCATAAATAATTGCCTTGAAGCTCCGCAGGAGTCAGCCCCCGGGTTGCTAAATCGGCAGGATTACAACTTGAAATGACATGTCTCCACTTAATATTCCCCACTTTATCCAATATAATGGATACCCTATTGGCCACAAAAGTTTTCCACGAACTTGGGGGTTTCCTCAACCAGGCCAAAACAATAGTCGAATCGGACCACAAGAACAACTCATACTGACCAAAATCATATTTCAATTTTACACTCTCAACTAGATTTGCCAGCAAAGTAGCCCCACACAGCTCTAGCCTCGGCAAAGACGCCTTCTTAATAGGAGCGACCTTCGTTTTTGACACCAACAAGTTCGAAAAAACCTCCTCTCCATTCTTAATTCTCACGTAAACATTTGCAGCATACGCCAGTTCCGACGAGTCACAAAATCCGTGAATCTGAACAACACTACTCGGAGAAAATCTAATCCATCTTGGTATGGAAATTACATCTATTTGGTTGAAGTTCTTAATAAATTTTAACCATGTTTGAAGTGCAAACGATTTTATCGGCTCATCCCATCCGACTTGATCGAGCCACATTCGTTGCATTAAAACCTTTGCTGTTATTACTATAGGAGCTAACCACCCAGCCGGGTCAAATATTCGGGCTATCATCGACAGAACCTGCCTTTTTGTATAGGACGACTTAATTTGTATAACTTCAGTTACAAAATAAAAGCTATCAGACGCCGCGTTCCAGCGAACGCCTAACATCTTCGCTTTGCTGTCCTCTTCCAGACTTAAAAAAGCACTACTTAACAGGCTTTCAACTGGCAAATCTTGCAAAAGTTCCTTTGAGTTTGAGGTTCATTTCCTCAACTCAAACTTAGCTGATTTCAAAATGTCAATCAGCTGATTCCGAGCTACTAGTGCTTCCTCAACTGAATACGAACCTACAAGGGCATCATCAACATACATTGCCTCTCGCAATATCTTAGCACCTATAGGAAAACGTTTTCCTTCATCATCCGCCAACTGTAGGAGCGTTCTCAACGCCAAATACGGAGCACAGTTAATACCAAAGGTCACTGTCTTTAAACGAAAATCCTTAACTTCTTCATTCTCTGAGCCACGAAACACTATCCTTTGAAAATCTCTGTGCTTTGGATTCACCAATATCTGCCTGTACATTTTTGTTATATCGGCACTAAATACGAATTCAAAAAACCTCAATCTCGTTATTAGAGCTACCAAATCTTGCTGTAAAGTCGGGCCAGTATATAAAATGTCATTCAGACTTCTACCATTTGACGATGCACTAGAGCCATTAAAAACTACCCTGAGTTGAGTGGTCGTACTATCCGATTTAAAAACTCCATGGTGTGGTAAGTAATAACTCGGACCACCTGTATACTCATCAATCTCTTCCATATGACCTAGAGTCATGTATTCACTGAGAGCTTCATCATACTTAGATTTAATTTCTGGTCTACGTTTCAGTGATTTCTCATTCCTTAAGAACTGACTCAGAGCTACGTACCGATTTGGGCCAATTGAAGGATTATTATCCTTAAAGGGCAGATCTACAATATATCTCCCTTCCGAATTTCTTTTTGTCGTCGAGCGAAATATTTCCTCACATCGTCTATCCTCTTCTGAACTGACTGGACTACGAGAAATTTCCTCTAGCTCCCAAAATTTCGACAATTGTTCATCTAGAGACACCTTTGTCATATGGCATACACTTGTACACCAAGGCTGAACTCTTGTCACCGAAGGTCCCGTTACTATCCAGCCAAATATGGTTTCTTGAGCAACTAACGATTCTAGAATCCCATGTTGCACACCACCACGTAAAATAACTGGTTATAAATTACCTCCTAATAAAATGTCAACTGGACCACTTTTATAAAAGTCTGGATCAGCCAGATTAATCTTTGGAAGATTTAAGTTGTTTATCGAGTTCATTGAGTGAGTAGGGACTTTTCCCGTTACCTCTGGAACCACCAAAGCATCCACTTTTAGCGATAAACTCTCATTTTTAATCGGACCAATCGTAAAGTTGGCTAACTTTTGTGATCGGCTTACGATTTCCCCTCCTAATCCCGTAACCTCAGCTAAAACGGGAGACGTGGGTAACTTTAACATCTTCTGAATTTTCTCAGATATGAAATTTTCATCTGAGCATGGATCTATAAGAGCTCGTACCTTATACGCAACACCAAGGTGGATAATATTTATCCATGCTGTAGCCAGCATCACATTTTTAGCAACCACTGTATGGTGTGTTTGAACTACGCTGGGCGAATTATGATTTTCGGTGGACTGTATTTGAGAAAACGCCTTAGCTTTTGTTTGAGCTACATCACTATTTTTATTTTGTTCGATTCTCTTTACAAAATCTCTATGTAAGAGGTTATGATGCTTTCTATTACATTTCGAACATCCATTCGAACTACTACAATCATTATATAGATGACCAATAGAAAGACAATTAAAACAATAATTAAATTTCCTTAAGACTGATGTACGCCCTTTAAAATTGAGACTCAAGAACTTCGGACAAACACTTATTACATGGTTGCCTTTGCACATCTTACAATGGGCTAAATCAGATTTAGTATGATGAGACTTATACTGTTTTGTTTTGGAGAGACTGTGGTGATTTTTGTTGGAAAATGACTGCGATCCTAGCATCTGGCTATTTTTCATTACCTCTGAAACACTCTCTAGAGCATGGAATCGATCTGTGAGAAACTCATTTAATTCGGACCATTTCGGTACCTCTGTTTTGTTCTTCACTGACTGTTCCCATAAGTTAAGAGTGTGTTCTGACAGTCTAGAAGAACATTGAAAAACAAATATAGGATCCCATGATTCTATATCAACGTTGTACAACTTCAACACGGAAATGCAGTTGTTCACTTCCCTTTGAAGCCTTTTTACTTCTTCGGCCGATTCCTGTTTACAAGGACTTAAATTGAATAGCAACTTTAGTTGAGAATTGACCAAAACCCTTTTATTTTCATATTGAGTTTTCAGATTGTTCCAGGCAATCTCAAAATTTTCACCAGTCATAGCTACATTTCGATTTATTTCACGCGCTTCGCCGTCTGTTTTTTGGTACATATAAAAAAGTTTTTCTACTTGGCTAAGTCGCACATTTTTAATAAAAATCTCAGTAAAAATGTCTCTAAAACGGGGCCATGTTTCATATGAGCCATGAAAAACTCCTGTATCACAAGGAGGCACTGCGCAAGAAAAACCTTGGTTTATGTGGGCTACTTGTGTTGGAACAACAGTCTTTTCTCCTATTATTGCTTTCCTAGCAGCAGCAATGATGTTTATACACTTTATGTATGTTCTCCTAAACTCCTTATGTTTAGTTTGAACAGTCAAATATTTTTTCTCTTTTCCTTCTTCTGAACTACACTCATCATAATTTTTCTTGTACTTATTCCACGCTTTTGTTAATTCGTTTTTTCTCAAAATCCAATGCTTCTCCCGAATATTCTGAAAAGTCTTCCTCTTTTAGACGAGATTCAATGTTCACTAATTCACTTCCCGCTTCTAGGCACTTATCTGCGGTATCCATTTTGTTTATACAGAAAAAAAATTATATGCGACAATTAAATCAACGTCTGTCTTTATGGGAACAACAAATATTCAGACAAGAAAAACTATGTGTGAAAAGTAAATGAATATCTATCACTTTCAGAACAACAAAAAAATTTGGACAAGAGAAAAATTATCGCTGCTTCACTTTGAACCACTGTGCAACACCACCAAATTGGCTTCTTTAAATTTCACTCAAATTGTTATATATATGTATCACCTTATTTACATTCATATGTATGTACATATGTACATAGAAAAAGAACCAACGGAATCAAATCCAAAGAGCAACAACAATTCGAAAAAAAACCGCTATACTAAAACGAGCCACACAAAAATATAACCTCAACTTGTTTCTTTTGACACAATTATTTCATAAAATAACTTTTCCAATAATGTCTGTATATACAGAGGTGTTTGTTATTTAATTTTGAACAACTAAATTTACATATGGTTTGTGATGCACTTTTATGTATTGTACGTACCTTGTACCGAAATACTTAACCCCTCTTTTTGGGCCACAAAATATCCTCCAGCAACTGGTTTCAATTTCCAAAAATTCTCGGTGGAAGGACCAATGTTCGCACAGAAAATTAAATTTTGCGCTCGCAATAAATAAATAAAAAACACGGGAGGTTTTTCCAATAAAGATTTCAGAATTTATTTGTTTGGTAGGTTTGCCGGCTATTTGTCAACTAAACCTAATCTTATTTCTAATCCCTCTTGTAGGGCCACATAAATAAAAAAGGAACACAAGCGAATTAAAACGATCAAAACAAACAAAACGATCGAAACATCAGAAACGAGAATATTCGCACAAAACAAAACAAAGAGAAGGGCCACAGTTACTAATATGTATGTCAACAGACATACATACAGAACTGGCGAATAATCACAACAACAGTGTCGTTGTTGTGATTGCCCATCCAACACAAAACGGACGACGAAACTAATAACAGACAAATGTCTAAGCTGTGTAGGCATTGTTGTTGTTGTTTCTCGTTGCGACGGACACGACACAAAAGGGAATAAGTACAAGTACTACACACATTAGGGTGGGACGAACAAATAGAACATTAGTGTGGGTCGAATAAAATATAAAAATGAATAATTAATAAATTTCAAATACAATAATAAGATTTAAGACCCAATAAATATAATAATTTATACAAAATAAAATGGACAACAAATCGACATAAAACACAAAACATTTAAATGATGATCTCCTCCAACATCCTCCGCCCGTTGAAGCGTGTAAGGTTCAAAACCGTATATAGCGATGGAGGATCCAATTTGCCTGGGGTGGGATAATAATATACGGGGTCAGTATCGATGGACAACCTCGTTGTAGAAAAATGCAATGTGTCGATGGTAAGATCGTTAAACGTCTAGCAATTGGAACACAGTCCTCAATGACAGTGCTATCTTGCAAGTTTTCCAAAGACAACGCAATTGTCGGCCATGACTCCTGAATGCTATTGACTTTCCAGAGTACAACTTCTATTCCCGATGGAAGCACATGGGCGACATCTATAACCTTCATGAAAAGATCTAGTGGACATATGTTTGGGATACAAAAAACAAAAACAATTAATCGAATCCACTTCAAATAAGTTAAGTGCTTATCCATAATGACTGGAAATGCGTTATTTCCACAAACAGTAGACTCAGAATAGGCAACAACTACAGCTGGAGTACTTCTTGCTAGTACATGTTTCCAAAACATGTTCCTCGTTTTTTCACGGAGTTTTGTGACATGATTTGCCACAAAACAGTTCAAAATCGATAAATTAAGTTTGAGCCACTGGAGGACAATCTTAGAATCTGTCCAAAAGTGCAACGACGAGACGAAATTTTCAAATTTGAGTTTGATTTTGAGCCACGTTTTACTGAGAAAAACGGCAGATCGACAACGTAAGGGTTGAAATTTGATGCCAACAACTTTCGATGATTTAAAATTCCAAGAAAATTTTAGATTTTTGAATACGAGCCACGAAATTGATATTTTTGTAGGATTTGTGACATCGGGCAACTCGTAGCGATAAAATAAGATAAGATAATCTTCCAGAGGTTTCCAGGACATCCCTAAGGTTTTGGTAATGTCGTTGTCCGATGTATTAATGATGATTTTAGTATCATCATTCGAAATGAAAGACGCATGGTTACTATTCTGCTCAGCGAATTCGATACCATTTAATTTCAAGATTTGTAATAACTCGTCCTTTTTAAGGGCTAGAGTTTCAAAGTTATCGGCGCCAGTTAGTACGTCATCGACGTAAAGATCTTCTTGTAAGACCTCCGAACCACAGGAATGATATGTGCCATGTTTATCTGCAATGAGAAACGAACTACGATATGCGAAAAAAGAGGCGGCCGATAAGCCATTAGTTATAATGTTAAGTTGGAATACCTTTATATAATCATCTCTGTTATTTCTCCACAAAACTATTTGAAACCTTTTATCTTGTTCATCAATGCGACACTGCCGATATATTTTTGAGACATCTGCAGTGAGAGCGTATTTGTGTAAACGAAACGAAAATAGTGTGGTGATCAGATCCTGCTGAATTGTTGGAACGACCATCAATATATCATTCAACGAATGATTCGACGAAGTGTGAGCGATAGCATCAAATACGACTCGAAGTTTTGTAGAACAACTTTGAGGCTTGAGAACACAATGATGAGGTATTATATAAGACGAATTATTCGACGATTGGTTGTAGGGCGACATGTGCCCGAGCGACACATATTCTTGCATGACTGCTTCATACATCGATTTCAAAGTTGAGTCACGTTCAAGTCGTCTTTCGAGCGACAAAAACCGTCTACGAGATATTTCCAATGAGTTACCAAGATAATTGGGTAATTTCTTGAATGGAAGACGAACTTGTACCCTTCCATAAGAATCAAATCGACTATTTTCAATAATGTGATCTTCGATTACCTTTTCTGCTTCAGTGTATGTTGAAGGAGACTTGGAATATTTCTCAGCTTTCCAGAATTGGTTCAAAGGTTCATCAATATTTTGTTCTCGTGTACTTACGATTAAGTTACACGTCAACGAATTTGAATGGGGACGACTGGGCGACGAACCACCAACTATCCATCCGAAAACAGTATTTGTGAGTGAAGGGAGACCATTTCCCAACGAAATTTTGCCATCCAACAACAAATCGAAGAAAACTTCTGAACTGAGAAGCACATCTATACGTTCAGGTTTGTAGAATGACGGATCTGCGAGTTCAATATTCTGCGGAATCTTCCATTGTGATGTATTCATCAATTCACCAGGTTGACGAGACGAGATTGTTTTGGTAACTGCGAAACTGGAGGACCACTCGAAAGAACTACTTCTTGATTTTATTGTAGTGTCGACAGAAAACTTAATTGAAGTTCGAACTTCTGCAATTCCCGATATTTCTTGAGAGAATGGACGAAATTTAAGTTTGAGTCTCCTCGCTGTTTCTTCCGAAATAAAATTCAACTCAGAACACGAATCGAGTAAAGCTCTTACAGTATGAAATGAACCACAATTATCCTTCATCAAAATCACTGCAGTCGGAATTATAGCTCTTCGAAAAGAACGAGCCACGAACGAAACTGGATTTGAGCTGGCTGATGGTTGCGGTGAATTACTATTCGAATTTGAAGTACTGGGTTGTTCTGGGGTACTGAAAATATGCAAAATCGTGTGATGTGCAGAATCACAAACTCTGCATCGAGATTTTGAGGAACACTTCGAGACCATATGCCCTTTTCGAAGGCAGTTAATACAGTGTCCATTACGTTTTACGAAATCAAAACATTCCGAAACAACGATGTTAGCGAACGACGAGCAAGTTGAGAGGTTATGTTCACTTGAGTTACAATATGAACAATTCGAATTTGAGTTGACAAACGTATGAGCCGACCGATTGAATCTAGGAGAGTTATGTTTGTTTGGAATGACTTTTTCAAGAAATTCAGTTCTCTTTCTATGACTTTCTAAGAATTGACATCGACGACTTAAAAGTTCATAGCAAAAATCCCATGAGGGCAACGATTTAAAATCTTGTTTCTCATCATAATTGTCTTTTGTTTCATTGTCCACTTTCGATAGAACCATATGCACTAAAATTGCATTCATAACATCCGCCTCTGATCCGAGCGACAACAACGAACCACGAACAGCAGATACGGTATCAATAAGATGGCGCAACGAAAGACTATCACTCTTTTGCATTTTGGGAACGTTGAAAAACGAGTCGATATGTTCTAAGAATATGAGCACTTTATTATCATATCTTTCTTGTAATATTTGTAAAGCTTTCACGTAATTGTCTTCACACACTTGAAATGGTTCCACGACAGCTAAAGCTGGGCCCGAGAGACAGTTCAACAAGAAATTGAATTTTTCGATAACACTTATTGAGTGGTTTTCATGAACGATATTGTTATATGCTGTAATGAATCTTTGATATTCACTATATTTTCCATCAAAATTGGGCAACTTTAGTGACGGTAAACGAGAACTAGAACCACAAGCTATTGAAGCGCTCATGAAACTAGATTCCATTGACACTGAACCACGATTTTTCTTTATCAGTTTCAATATTTTAGATTTGGCAACTATAAATGTTTCTTCCAGTTCGATACGAGAATTGTCATTAGCATTAAGAGCTTCAATTTTGCTTTGTATATCGCACAACTGTTTAAAATACTCTTCTAATATTTCGAGCCGACATTCTAAAATAGTTGTGTCCATTTTTGAACCATCTTTTTCTATTTTCTTTTGAATGTTTGTAATGTTCTTCTTTATCGAGCTACGTTGTAATTTAAGAGAAGCTAGTTCCGAACTACTAGCGTTCTCTTCCACAAATTCAACACCGTCTTTAGGCATTTTGAACCAATTAAGAGTAACAAATTATCGAGCAACAAGAGAAATTGGCTTCTATTTTCAAAATAAAAGCGCCAAAATATTTATGTAAAATCACAAAGTTTTCACTCAAGATGGTGGTCTATTTGCTAATGTGTTGAGAAGCGCTACTTAAATATCAAAGTATTTGATTTTCCAATATTTTCCAGCAGAAAACACTTGTTTATATGTGTAACGAACAACGATATTTGTATGTATGTTTGTGTCACCAATTTATCAATTGCGTAACACCAAATTTTTCGAGCCACAAAACAACTTTCTGTTAAAGAATTTAATAATTCCTTTCAAAAAACAAATCTTTTTAACGGCGGCAGCAATTAAAATTAATCGACGAAAAGTTTTAAATAAAGTCGAAAAGTTTGTATTATTTGTGTTGTAACACCGAATGCGTATAACAACAAGAACGACAACGAAGAAATGCACGTCACTTTGAAATGCAAATACTTTATTTAAATGTTCAATTAATTATTTCGAATAATTAATTTACTTTAATTTTAAAGGCTACCGTCCTGTCACGGTCGCCAAAACTCCAAGAAGATACAAGAAATGTCTTTTGGAGACATGTGCCTACAAAAAGTAACCCAGCTGACATCGTATCTCGAGGCTGTTCTGCTCAAGAGCTCTCAAACACAATTTGGTTTCGTGGTCCATCGTTTCTTCAAGAAGATATCTCTAATTGGCCTGGTACGGAAGAAGAATTCACTCTTGATGTCCCAGAACGTAGAAAAGCTGCAGTCTTCAAAGCCACAACCTGTGGAAAGAATGTCATCTCGGACATTCTCGATAAGCATTCTTCATATTATAAAGTAATTCGAATAATCGCTTATGTTTTTCGTATTTCCAACAGGTGTCCAGTAGATCATTCGTTGAAGCCCATTAATGTCGTTCATGTACCTCCATCTGAACTTGAAGATGCGTTTTGGAAAACAGTTTCGCTTGTCCAGCAATCTTGTTATGCTTCTGATCTTCAGGCATTGGAAAAAGGCAACGTCGTTCAACCGTCGCTACAAAAATTGGCTCCATTTTTGCATAAAATGGAAATTGGAGCAAAAGAAATCAACATACTTAGAGTTGGCGGACGTCTAGCAAATGCTGAAATCCCACTTGATGCTCGTTTTCCTGCGTTGTTGCCCAAAGATCATCGATTCGTAATGTTGTATGTCGAGTATTTGCACCAAATGCATCTGCACGCAGGCCCAAAGGTTCTGTTGGGTATATTGCGTCAAAAGATTTGGATCGTAAACGCCAGAGAAGTTGTCCGAAAAGTCGTTCGGAAGTGCGTACATTGTTTCCATTACAAGCCAAAATTGTTGGGGCAAATAATGGGAAATTTGCCAGTTGATCGTCTTCGAGCTCAACGTCCATTTCTCGTGACTGGAGTTGACTTTTGTGGCCCTTTCATGACGTCATACCGAATACGTGGAAAGTCGCCTTACAAAACATACATCGCTGTTTTCGTTTGTTTCAGTTCCAAAGCAACCCATTTGGAACTCGTTTCGGATTTGTCAGCAAACAACTTTATACTGTGTCTCAAGCGATTTGTCGGAAGACGTGGTATTCCCCAGAAAATATACTGCGACAACGCTACCAATTTCGTTGGAGCCCATAATCAATTAAAGGAGCTCAAAGAATCGTTTCTCAATGGTGAAGTTGTCCAGAAGATGAAGTCTGTTTGCTGTCAAATGGGATTAGAATTCAATTTTATACCCCCTCGTGCCCCACACTTCGGCGGATTGTGGGAGGCAGCTGTAAAATCTACAAAATCGCTGCTCGTTAAGAATGTATCTCAGGCACATCTCACATTTGAGGAGCTACAAACGCTCATTGTTGAAATTGAAGCTATTCTTAACTCTCGGCCAATAGCTCCCTTATCAGATGACCCTAATGATGGCGAAGCCTTAACCCCTGGTCATCTTTTAATTGGTTGTTCGATGGTGACAGTACCCGAACCGGCTGTAGATGTCACCAAACCATCGTTACTTACACGATGGCAACAAATATCATATTTGAAACAACAGTTCTGGAAAATGTGGTCCAGAGATTATCTCTTGTCGCTCCAACAACGCTCCAAGTGGTTTAAAGAAGAAGAAAATGTCGTAGAAGGCCAACTAGTAGTCGTCCATGAAGACAACACACCCCCTCAACAGTGGCTCCTGGCAAGAATTACCAAATGTATTCCAGGTCGTGATGGCAAAATACGAGTTGTGGAACTAAAAACGAAGAATGGATGCAGTTGCCGCCCAATCCATAAAATATCTCCATTACCACAACATAATTGAACCCTTCATGCTTCAACGGGCGGAGGATGTTGGAGCAGATTATTTTATGTATTTTTATTTATTTGTGTTGTAATTCATGTTGCATTTATTGGGTCTTTTGTTTTTTAATTTAATTTAAAATTATTTAAATTTAACCTTTTATACGGCCCACCTTAATGTTTTATTCGTTCGTCCCACCCTAATATGTGTATTTCTTGTCATAAGTCTCTTTTGTGTTATGTTCGTTATGACGAGAAATAACAACAACAATGCCTACATAGATTAGGCATTCGCCTGTTTCTAGTTTCGTCGTCCGTTTTGTGTTTGAAAGGGTAATAACAACAACACTGTTGTTTGACCAGTTCTCTTTGTATGTTTATGCACATACTAAGCAATAACTGTGGCCCTTTCTGCTTGTTTGTTTTGATCGTGATATTTTCATATTTTCGCATATTTCTTTTCTAATGCTTGTGTTTCAAATTTCGTTTTGTTCCGCTTTGTTATGTGGCCCTTAGAGTAGGGATAAATAATAAGAATAGTTTTAGTTGATCTATGACCGGCAATCTATTGACGCAAATAAATTGTAATAATCAAACCAAGAAATAAAACAAGTGTTTTTTATTTAATTCGGTTTCGGGCGCATAAAACTGCGCAAAAAACAAATGTTCGCACAGAAAAGATTTTATTTTTGTGCCCGAATAATAATAAAAACTTAGTGTTTTTTCGAGTTCAAAATTCACAATTTATTTCGTTTTGATAGTTAGCCGTTTATTTGTCAACTAAAATATTCTTATTATCAATCCCTTCTTGAAGGGCCACAAAACAAATGAGAACGACATGAAATAGAAATGATCAAAACAAATAAACGATCAAACATTAGAAATAAGAATATTCGCACAAAACAAAGCGAAGGGCCACAGTTACTAATATGTATGTCAACATACATACAGAACTGACGAATAATCATAACAACAGTGTTGTTGTTGTGATTGCCCATCCAACACAAAACGGACGACGAAACTAGTAACAGACAAATGCCTAAGCTATGTAGGCATTGTTGTTGTTGTTTCTCGTTGCGACGAACAAATTGACACAAAGTGCCCAACGTACCTGCGTACGTTAGGGTGGGACGAACATACAAAACATTAAGGTGGGCCGAATAAAATATTAAATTAAACAATTTTAAATAAAATAATAAAATTAAGGGAAATATTGACCCATTGCACAAACAACAAACTACAACAATAATTATCTCGAAAAACATTTAATATGAAAGGTGTTCTCCTCCAACATCCTCCGCCCGTTGAATCATCAATGGTTCAAGCATCCTGTTATGGTAAGGGGAAATTGTGGATTGGGCGACAAAGGGACTTCAACCTTCGTATTCGAATATTCGGTATAGGCGAGACTATGAACGATTTGTAGTTGTTTGATAACAGACTCATCATATCGACTAGGAGCATTTGATGGCAGTCCCCCAATTTTCCTCAGTAACGTTTGACGAAGATTACTCTCTGGCAGTCCAAACATGTGAAAAGCGAAACAAGGCAGTTGTACGAGTGAGATATATTTCCAAATGGTTACTTCTAATTGATTTGGAATCATGTGGGCAACAACAATGGGCTTAGGGCATCTATTGATGACATAAAAAACAAAAAATATTATTCTAATACAATTCAAATATGAGAAATGCTTATCCATAATGTCCTGAGATACATTATTTCCACGAATAGTGTTTTGCAAGACCAAATATATTCCATATTCTGAACTTTCTATGGTAAATTCATCTCCAATATCAAGACAATTGGATCCATCTTGTATAAACGAGCAACGACGATCCCAAATAAGGATTGATGTCTCGGGAATGCAACGATCACGAAATACAACAGCAGCTGGATTGATTCTTGCTTGTACATGTTTCCAAAACAGGTTTCGAGATCCTTCTTTTAGTTTCGTGACACGATTTGTCACGAAACATTTCAAAATCGACGAATGTAGTTTGAGCCACTGGAGGACAACCTTGAAATCTGTCCAAAAGTGCATCAACGAAACGAAGTTTACTATTTTGTTTTTCGTTTTGCTGAGAAAAACAACGGCAAGTCGTTGTAAAGATTTAACGTTGCTGGGAGTAACTTTCGAAAATGTAAAATTCCAAGTAAATCGTAAATTTTTGGATACGAGCAACAAAATCGATATTTTTGTTGGATTTGTAACATCGGGCAACTCGAAGCGATAGAGAAAGACAACTTGCTGAGGGAAGATTTTGGTAATGTTGTTGTCCGATGTTTTTATGACGATTTTTGTATCATCATTCGAGGCGAGTGACGCAATGTTCATATTCCATTTAGCCAATTCGAAACCATTCAATTTTAAGATTTGTAGTAACTCGTCCCCCTTGAGGGCTAGAGTTTCGATGTTATCGGCGCCAATATGTACGTCATCGACGAAAAGATCTTGTCGTAAGACCTCCGAGCCACAAGGACGAGATCTTTTGTATTGATCTGCAATGAAAGACAAAATACGAAGCAAAAAATGGGCGGCCGATAAGCCATAATTAACAGTGTTATGTTGGGATACCTTTATATATTCATCTCCATTATTTCTCCACAAAACGATTTGAAACCTTCTGTCGGGTTCTTCAATTCGAAACTGCTGATACATATTTGATATTTCTGCAGTGAGAGCGTATTTGATCCAACGAAACGAAAAGAGTGTGGTGATCAAATCCTGTTGTACTATTGGACCGACCATCAATTTATCATTCAACGAATGATTCGACGAAGTGTGAGAGAAAGCATCAAATACGACTCGAAGTTTTGTAGAACAACTTTGAGGCTTAAGAACACAATGATGAGGTTTTGAAAAAAGCAAATTATTCAACAATTGGTTGTAGGGCGACATGTATCCGAGCGACACATATTCTTGCATGAATTCTTCGTGCATCGATTTCAAAGTTGATTCACGTTCAAGTCGACTTTCGAGCGACAAAAAACGTTTTCGAGCTATTTCAAAAGAGTTACCAAGACAGTTGGGTAATTTCTTGAATGGAAGACGAACTTTTACTCTTCCATAAGAATCAAAACGACTATTTTCGACAAAATGATCTTCGCAGGCTTGTTCTTCATTGTATGTTGTAGGAGATTTGGAATACTCCTCAACATTCCAGATTTTGTTCAACGAATCATCAACATTTTGTTCTTGTGTACTTACGATTAAGTTACACGTCAACGACGACGACGAATTAGGACGACTGGGAGACGAACCACCAACAATCCAGCCGAATACTGTATTTGTAAAACATGGCAATCCATTTCCCAATGAAATTCTGCCATCCAACAACAAGTCAAAGAATACTGCGGCACTTAAGAGCACATCGATACCTTGAGGCTTGTAGAACAACGGATTTGCAAGTTCAATATTCGGCGGAATCTTCCATTGCGTTGTATTGAGAAATTCCCCAGGCTGACGAGACGAAATGTTTTTGGTAACTGCAAATGTTGAGGACCACACGAACGAACTACTTTCCGATTTTATAGTACCATCGACAGAAAACTTAATTGAAGTACGAACTTCTCCAATTCCAGAGATTTCTTGTGATAATGGACGAAATTTAAGTTTGAGTCTCTTTGCTGTTTCTTCCGATATAAAATTGAGTTCAGAACATGAGTCGAGTAAAGCTCTTACCGTCTGAAGGTTACCACAATTGTCCTTCATTAGAATCACTGCAGTCGGAATTATTGCTCTCTTGAATGAACGAGCCACTAACGAAATTGGATTTGAGCTGGTTGATGGTTGCGGTGAACTACTATTCAAATTTGAAGTATTGGGTTGTTCTGGGGTACTGAAAATATGCAGAATCGTGTGATGAGCAGAATCACAAACTCTGCATCGAGATTTAGAGGGACACTTCGAGACCATATGCCCTTTTCGAAGGCAGTTAATACAATGTCCACTACGTTTTACGAAGCTAAAACGTTCCGAAACGACGATATTAGAAAACGATGAACAAGTTGAGAGGTTATGTTCACTTGAGTTGCAATATGAACAATTCGAATTCGAGTTTACAAACGTATGAGCCGACCGATTGAATCTAGGAGAGTTATGTTTGTTTGGAGTGACTTTTTCAGGAAATTCAGTTCTTTTTCTATGACTTTCTAAGAATTGACATCGACGACTTAAAAGTTCATAGCACAAATCCCATGAGGGCAACGATTTGAAGTCTTGTTTCTCATCATAATTGTCTTTTGTTTCATTGTCCACTTTCGATAGAACCATATGCACTAAAATTGCATTCATAACATCCGCCTCTGATCCGAGCGACAACAACGAACCACGAACAGCAGATACGGTATCAATAAGATGGCGCAACGAAACACTATCACTCTTTTGCATTTTGGGAACGTTGAATAACGATTCGATATGTTCTAAGAATATGAGCACTTTATTATCATATCTTTCTTGCAATCTTTGTAAAGCCTTTTCATAATTTTCTTCACAAATTTGGTATGGTTCGACCACGGCTAAGGCTGGACCCGAAAGACAATTAATTAAATAATTAAACTTCTCAATTATACTGATCGCTGGGTTATCATTAACAATGTTGTTGAATGCTGTTATGAACCGCTGATATTCACTGTATTTTCCATTGAAATTGGGCAACTTCAGTGAAGGCAAACGAAAATTTGAACCACTAGCCATAGAAATATTCATCAAACTATTGTCCACTGACACTGAACCACGACTTTTCTTTATCAATTTCAATATTTTGGCTTTTGCAACAATAAATGTTTCTTCTAAATCCATGCGAGAATTGTCACTAGCATTAATAGCTTCGATTTGGGTTTGTATTTCACACAATTGTTTAAAGTACGACTCTAAAATGTCCAAGCGACATTCTAAAATAGTTGCGTCCATTTTTGAACCATCTTTTCTATTTTCTTTTGAATGTTTGTAATATTCTTCTTTATCGAGCTACGTTGTAATTTAAGAGATGCTAGTTCCGAACTACTAGCCCTCTCTTCCACAAATTCAGTACCGTCTTTAGGCATTTTCAATAATTTAAGAGAAACAAACAACTAAGCAACTAGAGAATTTGGCTTCTATTTTCAAATAATAGCGCCAAAAATGTTTATCAAAATTCTCAAAATAATCACTCAAGATGGTGTCTATTTGCTAATGTGTTGAGATGAGCTACTTAAATATCAAAGTATTTGATTTCCCAATATTTTCCAGCAGAAAACACTTGTTTATATGTGTAACGAACAACGATATTTCTATGTATGTTTGTGTCACCAATTTATTTATCAATTGCGTAACAACAAATTTTTCGAGCCACAAAACAACTTTCTGTTAAAGAATTTAATAATTCCTTTCAAAAAACAAAAACTAATTAACGGCGGCAGCAATTAAAATTAATCGACGAAAAGTTTTAAATAAAGTCGAAAAGTTTGTATTATTTGTGTTGTAACACCGAATGTGTATAACAACAACAAGAACGACAACGAAGAAATGCACGTCACTTTGAAATGCAAATACTTTATTTAAATGTTCAATTAATTATTTCGAATAATTAATTTACTTTAATTTTAAAGGCTACCGTCCTGTCACGGTCGCCAAAATGTTCGCACAGAACACAGAACACAGTGACAGGACGGTTGCGATTAAGTTAAAGTAGATTAATTATTCACATAATTAATTGAACAAAACTTTGAATAAAGTGGAAATTTTCGTGGTTCAAAAATTTTTGGATTTTCGTTGTTGTTGCTTAACAGATTCGCTGTTGCAACTTAACCAAATAGTCGTCCACTTTATAAACACACACATTTTCGTTGATTAACTTAAATCGCTGCCGCCGTGAAAATTATTTTGATTTTTCGAAAAGAATAAATATTATTCTTTAACAGAAAGTTAATTTTTGTGTCGCTCGAGAAATTTGGTGTTACGCAATCGCGATAAACACATACATACATACAAACATTGTCGTTCGTGGAAAGTGTTGGAATATACACATACAAACATTCGTGTTCTAATTCGTATTAGAAAACAATACTTTGATAAAAAGACACCATATTGAGTGAAAATCAGTGCATTTTCATAAACTTTTTGGCGCGTTTATTTTAAAATAGAAGCCAAATTCTCTTTTGTTGTTCGTTGTGATTCTCTTGGATTATTTTATCTCTCAAAATGCCAAAAGACAATATTGACATAGTGGAAGAGACTGCTATTCATTCGGAACTAGCTTCTCTTAAACAACAACGTAGTTCAGTGAAAAAGAACATTACAAACATATACAAGAAAGTGGAAAAAGAAGGATCTAAAATGGATTCGACCATTTTAGAATGTCGTTTAGAAATTTTAGAATCGTGCGATCTCCAAAGTAAAATCGAAGCTATTAATGCTAATGACAGTGCAAGAATTGAACTTGAAGAAACATTTATTGTTGCCAAATCAAAAATATTAAAATTGATAAAGAAAAATTGTGGTTCAGTGTCTATGGAATCTAGTTTCATGAACGCTTCAATGGCTTGTGGTTCAAATTCTCGTTTGCCTTCACTTAAGTTGCCCAATTTCAATGGAAAATATAGTGAATATCGAAGATTCATAACTGCTTTTAATAATATCGTACATGAAAACTCATCGATCAGTATAATTGAAAAATTTAACTACTTGTTGAACTGTCTTTCGGGTCCTGCCTTAGCTGTCGTCGAACCGTTTCAAATTTGTGAAGAAAACTATGAAAAAGCTTTAAATCGATTGGAAGAAAGATATGACAATAAAGTGCTCATATTCTTAGAACATATCGAATCGTTGTTCAATGTTCCACATATGCAAAAGAGTAATAGTGTTTCGTTGCGCCATCTTATTGATACCGTATCTGCTGTTCGTGGTTCGTTGTTGTCGCTCGGATCAGAGGCAGATGTCATGAATGCAATTTTAGTGCATATGGTACTCACAAAAGTGGACAATGAAACAAAAAACAATTATGATGAGAAACAAGATTTTAAATCGTTGCCCTCATGGGATTTATGCTACGAACTTTTAAGTCGTCGTTGTCAGTTTCTCGAAAGCCATAAAAAGAGAATTGAATTTCCTGAAAAGGTCGTTGCAAATAAACCTAAACCAAATAATAAATTCAATCGGTCGGCTTATACTTTTGTCAACTCAAATTCGAATTGTTCGTATTGTAACTCAAGTGAACATAACCTCTCAACTTGCTCGTCGTTCGTTAACATCGTTGTTTCGGAACGTTTTAATTTCGTAAAACGTAATGGACATTGTATTAACTGCCTTCGAAAAGGGCATATGGTCTCGAAGTGTTCCTCAAAATCTCGATGCAGAGTTTGTGATTCTGCACATCACACGATTTTGCATATTTTCAGTACCCCAGAACAACCCAGTACTTCAAATTCGAATAGTAATTCACCGCAACCATCAACCAGCTCAAATCCAGTTTCGTTCGTGGCTCGTTCTTTTCGAAGAGCAATAATTCCAACTGCAGTGATTCTGATGAAGGATAATAGTGGTTCATTTCATACTGTAAGAGCTTTACTCGATTCGTGTTCTGAGTTGAATTTTATTTCGGAAGAAACAGCAAAGAGATTGAAACTTAAATTTCGTCCATTCTCTCAAGAAATATCGGGAATTGCAGAAGTTCGAACTGCAATTAAGTTTTCTGTCGACACTACAATAAAATCGAGAAGTAGTTCGTTCGTGTGGTCCTCAACATTTGCTGTTACTAAAAACATTTCGTCTCGTCAGCCTGGCGAATTCATCAATACTTCGCAGTGGAAGATTCCCCAAAACATTGTATTCGCTGATCCCTTGTTCTACAAGCCACAACGTATCGATGTGCTTCTCAGTGCAGAAGTTTTCTTTGACTTGTTGATAGATGGTAGAATTTCATTAGGAAATGGATTGCCTTGTCTCACAAATACTGTTTTTGGATGGATAGTTGGTGGTTCGTCGCCTAGTCGTTCCAATTCAAATTCGTTGACGTGTAACTTAATTGTAAATACACGAGAGCAAAATATTGATGAAACTTCGAAACAAATCTGGGAAATTGAAGAGTATTCCAAATCTTCTACACCATGCAATGAAGAAGAACAAGTTTGCGAAGATCACTTTATCGAAAATAGTCGTTTTGATTCTTATGGAAGAATAAAAGTTCGTCTTCCATTCAAGAAATTACCCAATTATCTTGGTAACTCACTAGAAATAACTCGTAGACGTTTTTTGTCGCTCGGAAGACGACTTGAATGTGAATCAACTTTGAAATCGATGCATGAAGAATTCATGCAAGAATATGTGTCGCTCGGATACATGTCACCCTACACTCTATCGTTGAATAATTCGCATTATATAATATCTCATCAATCTCAATATAGTTCTACAAAACTTCGAGTCGTATTTGATGCTTTCGCTCGCACTTCGTCGAATCATTCGTTGAATGGTATATTCATGGTCGTTCCAACAATTCAGCAGGATCAGATCACCACACTATTTTCGTTTCGTTTACACAAATACGCTCTCACTGCAGATGTCTCAAAAATATATCTGCAGTTTCGCATTGATGAACAAGATACAAGCTTTCAAATAGTTTTGTGGAGAGATAACAGAGATGATTATATAAAGGTATCCCAACTTAGCACTGTTAATAATGGCTTATCGGCCGCCCCATTTTTCGCAAGTCGTATTTCGTTTCTCATTACAGATAAACATAGCATATTTTATCCTAGTCGTTCGGAGGTCTTACCACATGATCTTTACGTCGATGACGTACTAACTTGGGCCGATAACATCGAAACTCTAGCTCTCAAGAGGGACGAGTTAATACAAATCTTGAAATGGCATGGTTTCGAATTGGCCAAATGGAAAAACAACCATTCGTCTCTCAATTCGAATTATGATGAAGAAATCGCCTTAAAAACATCGGACAACTACATCACCAAAACCTTGTATATGTCCTGGAAAACTAAGCAAGATGTAGTTCTTTGTAGCTTCGCTTTGCCCGATGTCACAAACCTGAGAAGATCAATTTTGTCGCTCGTATCTAGAAATCAAAAATTTACTTGGAATCTGAAATTGTTGAAAGTCGCTGCCAGCAAAGTTCAATCTTTAGTTCGTCGTGCTGTCGTTTTTCTCACCAAAACTTTGCTCAAAATCAAACTAAAGATAGAAAATTTCGTCTCGTCGTTGTACTTTTGGCCAATACTTAAGAAGGTACTCGCGTGGATCGAACCTCGTTCATCGACTCTGAACTATTTGATAGTAAATACTGTCAGAAAGCCCAAAGAAGAAACTCGAATCGTATTTCGGAGACACGTCCAAGCTAAAGATGTCTCAAATTCGCCTGGTACAGAAGACGAATTTACACTCGATGTTCCAGAATTTCGGAAAGCTGCCGCCATCAATACTATTATTTGTGGAAATGATGTCATTTTCGACATTATAGATAAGCTTTTATCATATTTATATCGTATACGAATAATCGCTTTTGTTTTTTGTATCTCCAACAGATGTCCAAAGAAAAGTTATTCAAAGTCCAATAACGTAGTCCAAATGATTCCCCAAGAACTATCTTCACTAGTACATCTTGCTCGTTTTGCTTATCGAATTTGGCGGACCGCCATAAAATCTTTCTTGTTGCCAAAAAGATGTTTCAGGAACTACATAAATAATAATTGCACCGTATTCAACAATCTATGTCAAGGGAATCTATTATCAAGCCGCTACAAGTCGTTCGTAGTCTCGCTATTGCCGTTGTCGCCCTATCCACAAAAACTATCCCTTGCTGCTACAATATGTTTGAACCTAGACGTTTCAACGGGCGGAGGGTGTTGGAGGAGAACGCTTTTATGTTTTTGTAGATTTTTGTTGTTATATGTATTGGGTCTTTGATTTTATTATTTATTTTAATTTAATTCGAAATTTGTTAACTTTTTAATTTTTATGATTAATTCGGCCCACCTTAATGTTTTGTTCGTTCGTCCCACCCTAATGTGTGTAGTACTTGTACTTATTCCCTTTTGTGTCGTGTCCGTCGCAACGAGAAACAACAACAACTATGCCTACACAGCTTAGGCATTTGTCTGTTGTTAGTTTCGTCGTCCGTTTTGTGTTCGATGGGCATAACAACAACAATTGTTAAGAGCAGTTCTGTCTGTATGCAATTTCGCACATACAGATCGGCAACTGTGGCCCTTCATATTTTGTTTTGTGCGAATGTTCTTATTTCTAATATTTTGATCGTTTTTATATGTTTTTTGATCGTTTCAATTTTCAATCGTTCCCTTTTATGTTGTGGCCCTACAAAAGGGATAGAAAATAAGATTGTTGTTAGTTGACAAATAAACGGCTAACTATCAAAACGAAATAAATTGTGAATTTTGATCTCGAAAAAACCCTAAGTTTTTTATTATTATTCGGGCACAAAAATAAAATCTTTTCTGTGCGAATGGTATGAGGCTGACAATGGTATGAGGCTGATAGACTTTGCAGCTGCAAAAAACATGGTAGTTAGCAGTACCAGATTTAATCATCTCGATATTCATAAGGGCACCTGGCTGTCTCCAGATCAGAAAACAAGAAACCAAATTGAAAATGTTCGCACAGAAAATTAAATTTTGCGCTCGCAATAAATAAATAAAAAACACGGGAGGTTTTTCCAATAAAGATTTCAGAATTTATTTGTTTGGTAGGTTTGCCGGCTATTTGTCAACTAAACCTAAGTCCGTGTTTAGACACACAAATTTCTCGGGAAAGTAAATTCAGTTTTTAGGCAATAGGGGGTAGAAAAAGAGTATTGAGGAGCTCTTTCCTCTCCGCTCTCTCCTAAAAAACTCAATTTACTTTCCCGAGAAATTTGTGTGTCTAAACACAGACTAATCTTATTTCTAATCCCTCTTGTAGGGCCACATAAATAAAAAAAGGAACACAAGCGAATTAAAACGATCAAAACAAAACGATCGAAACATCAGAAACGAGAATATTCGCACAAAACAAAACAAAGAGAACGGCCACAGTTACTAATATGTATGTCAACAGACATACATACAGAACTGGCGAATAATCACAACAACAGTGTCGTTGTTGTGATTGCCCATCCAACACAAAACGGACGACGAAACTAATAACAGACAAATGTCTAAGCTGTGTAGGCATTGTTGTTGTTGTTTCTCGTTGCGACGGACACGACACAAAAGGGAATAAGTACAAGTACTACACACATTAGGGTGGGACGAACAAATAGAACATTAGTGTGGGTCGAATAAAATATAAAAATGAATAATTAATAAATTTCAAATAATTTCAAATACAATAATAAGATTTAAGACCCAATAAATATAATAATTTATACAAAATAAAATGGACAACAAATCGACATAAAACACAAAACATTTAAATGATGATCTCCTCCAACATCCTCCGCCCGTTGAAGCGTGTAAGGTTCAAAACCGTATATAGCGATGGAGGATCCAATTTGCCTGGGGTGGGATAATAATATACGGGGTCAGTATCGATGGACAACCTCGTTGTAGAAAAATGCAATGTGTCGATGGTAAGATCGTTAAACGTCTAGCAATTGGAACACAGTCCTCAATGACAGTGCTATCTTGCAAGTTTTCCAAAGACAACGCAATTGTCGGCAATGACTCCTGAATGCTATTGACTTTCCAGAGTACAACTTCTATTCCCGATGGAAGCACATGGGCGACATCTATAACCTTCATGAAAAGATCTAGTGGACATATGTTTGGGATACAAAAAACAAAAACAATTAATCGAATCCACTTCAAATAAGTTAAGTGCTTATCCATAATGACTGGAAATGCGTTATTTCCACAAACAGTAGACTCAGAATAGGCAACAACTACAGCTGGAGTACTTCTTGCTAGTACATGTTTCCAAAACATGTTCCTCGTTTTTTCACGGAGTTTTGTGACATGATTTGCCACAAAACAGTTCAAAATCGATAAATTAAGTTTGAGCCACTGGAGGACAATCTTAGAATCTGTCCAAAAGTGCAACGACGAGACGAAATTTTCAAATTTGAGTTTGATTTTGAGCCACGTTTTACTGAGAAAAACGGCAGATCGACAACGTAAGGGTTGAAATTTGATGCCAACAACTTTCGATGATTTAAAATTCCAAGAAAATTTTAGATTTTTGAATACGAGCCACGAAATTGATATTTTTGTAGGATTTGTGACATCGGGCAACTCGTAGCGATAAAATAAGATAAGATAATCTTCCAGAGGTTTCCAGGACATCCCTAAGGTTTTGGTAATGTCGTTGTCCGATGTATTAATGATGATTTTAGTATCATCATTCGAAATGAAAGACGCATGGTTACTATTCTGCTCAGCGAATTCGATACCATTTAATTTCAAGATTTGTAATAACTCGTCCTTTTTAAGGGCTAGAGTTTCAATGTTATCGGCGCCAGTTAGTACGTCATCGACGTAAAGATCTTCTTGTAAGACCTCCGAACCACAGGAATGATATGTGCCATGTTTATCTGCAATGAGAAACGAACTACGATATGCGAAAAAAGAGGCGGCCGATAAGCCATTAGTTATAATGTTAAGTTGGAATACCTTTATATAATCATCTCTGTTATTTCTCCACAAAACTATTTGAATCCTTTTATCTTGTTCATCAATGCGACACTGCCGATATATTTTTGAGACATCTGCAGTGAGAGCGTATTTGTGTAAACGAAACGAAAATAGTGTGGTGATCAGATCCTGCTGAATTGTTGGAACGACCATCAATATATCATTCAACGAATGATTCGACGAAGTGTGAGCGATAGCATCAAATACGACTCGAAGTTTTGTAGAACAACTTTGAGGCTTGAGAACACAATGATGAGGTATTATATAAGACGAATTATTCGACGATTGGTTGTAGGGCGACATGTGCCCGAGCGACACATATTCTTGCATGACTGCTTCATACATCGATTTCAAAGTTGAGTCACGTTCAAGTCGTCTTTCGAGCGACAAAAACCGTCTACGAGATATTTCCAATGAGTTACCAAGATAATTGGGTAATTTCTTGAATGGAAGACGAACTTGTACCCTTCCATAAGAATCAAATCGACTATTTTCAATAATGTGATCTTCGATTACCTTTTCTGCTTCAGTGTATGTTGAAGGAGACTTGGAATACTTCTCAGCTTTCCAGAATTGGTTCAAAGGTTCATCAATATTTTGTTCTCGTGTACTTACGATTAAGTTACACGTCAACGAATTTGAATGGGGACGACTGGGCGACGAACCACCAACTATCCATCCGAAAACAGTATTTGTGAGTGAAGGGAGACCATTTCCCAACGAAATTTTGCCATCCAACAACAAATCGAAGAAAACTTCTGCACTGAGAAGCACATCTATACGTTCAGGTTTGTAGAATGACGGATCTGCGAGTTCAATATTCTGCGGAATCTTCCATTGTGATGTATTCATCAATTCACCAGGTTGACGAGACGAGATTGTTTTGGTAACTGCGAAACTGGAGGACCACTCGAAAGAACTACTTCTTGATTTTATTGTAGTGTCGACAGAAAACTTAATTGAAGTTCGAACTTCTGCAATTCCCGATATTTCTTGAGAGAATGGACGAAATTTAAGTTTGAGTCTCCTCGCTGTTTCTTCCGAAATAAAATTCAACTCAGAACACGAATCGAGTAAAGCTCTTACAGTATGAAATGAACCACAATTATCCTTCATCAAAATCACTGCAGTCGGAATTCAAGCTCTTCGAAAAGAACGAGCCACGAACGAAACTGGATTTGAGCTGGCTGATGGTTGCGGTGAATTACTATTCGAATTTGAAGTACTGGGTTGTTCTGGGGTACTGAAAATATGCAAAATCGTGTGATGTGCAGAATCACAAACTCTGCATCGAGATTTTGAGGAACACTTCGAGACCATATGCCCTTTTCGAAGGCAGTTAATACAGTGTCCATTACGTTTTACGAAATCAAAACATTCCGAAACAACGATGTTAGCGAACGACGAGCAAGTTGAGAGGTTATGTTCACTTGAGTTACAATATGAACCATTCGAATTTGAGTTGACAAACGTATGAGCCGACCGATTGAATCTAGGAGAGTTATGTTTGTTTGGAATGACTTTTTCAAGAAATTCAGTTCTCTTTCTATGACTTTCTAAGAATTGACATCGACGACTTAAAAGTTCATAGCAAAAATCCCATGAGGGCAACGATTTAAAATCTTGTTTCTCATCATAATTGTCTTTTGTTTCATTGTCCACTTTCGATAGAACCATATGCACTAAAATTGCATTCATAACATCCGCCTCTGATCCGAGCGACAACAACGAACCACGAACAGCAGATACGGTATCAATAAGATGGCGCAACGAAACACTATCACTCTTTTGCATATGTGGAACATTGAACAACGATTCGATATGTTCTAAGAATATGAGCACTTTATTGTCATATCTTTCTTCCAATCGATTTAAAGCTTTTTCATAGTTTTCTTCACAAATTTGAAACGGTTCGACGACAGCTAAGGCAGGACCCGAAAGACAGTTCAACAAGTAGTTAAATTTTTCAATTATACTGATCGATGAGTTTTCATGTACGATATTATTAAAAGCAGTTATGAATCTTTGATATTCACTATATTTTCCATTGAAATTGGGCAACTTAAGTGAAGGCAAACGAGAATTTGAACCACAAGCCATTGAAGCGTTCATGAAACTAGATTCCATAGACACTGAACCACAATTTTTCTTTATCAATTTTAATATTTTTGATTTGGCAACAATAAATGTTTCTTCAAGTTCAATTCTTGCACTGTCATTAGCATTAATAGCTTCGATTTTACTTTGGAGATCGCACAATTGTTTGAAGTACGATTCTAAAATTTCTAAACGACATTCTAAAATGGTCAAATCCATTTTAGATCCTTCTTTTTCCACTTTCTTGTATATGTTTGTAATGTTCTTTTTCACTGAACTACGTTGTTGTTTAAGAGAAGCTAGTTCCGAATGAATAGCAGTCTCTTCCACTATGTCAATATTGTCTTTTGGCATTTTGAGAGATAAAATAATCCAAGAGAATCACAACGAACAACAAAAGAGAATTTGGCTTCTATTTTAAAATAAACGCGCCAAAAAGTTTATGAAAATGCACTGATTTTCACTCAATATGGTGTCTTTTTATCAAAGTATTGTTTTCTAATACGAATTAGAACACGAATGTTTGTATGTGTATATTCCAACACTTTCCACGAACGACAATGTTTGTATGTATGTATGTGTTTATCGCGATTGCGTAACACCAAATTTCTCGAGCGACACAAAAATTAACTTTCTGTTAAAGAATAATATTTATTCTTTTCGAAAAATCAAAATAATTTTCACGGCGGCAGCGATTTAAGTTAATCAACGAAAATGTGTGTGTTTATAAAGTGGACGACTATTTGGTTAAGTTGCAACAGCGAATCTGTTAAGCAACAACAACGAAAATCCAAAAATTTTTGAACCACGAAAATTTCCACTTTATTCAAAGTTTGTTCAATTAATTATGTGAATAATTAATCTACTTTAACTTAATCGCAACCGTCCTGTCACGGTTCGGCCCACCTTAATGTTTTGTATGTTCGTCCCACCCTAACGTACGCAGGTACGTTGGGCACTTTGTGTCAATTTGTTCGTCGCAACGAGAAACAACAACAACAATGCCTACATAGCTTAGGCATTTGTCTGTTACTAGTTTCGTCGTCCGTTTTGTGTTGGATGGGCAATCACAACAACAACACTGTTGTTATGATTATTCGTCAGTTCTGTATGTATGTTGACATACATATTAGTAACTGTGGCCCTTCGCTTTGTTTTGTGCGAATATTCTTATTTCTAATGTTTGATCGTTTATTTGTTTTGATCATTTCTATTTCATGTCGTTCTCATTTGTTTTGTGGCCTTTCAAGAAGGGATTGATAATAAGAATATTTTAGTTGACAAATAAACGGCTAACTATCAAAACGAAATAAATTGTGAATTTTGAACTCGAAAAAAACCCTAAGTTTTTTATTATTATTCGGGCACAAAAATAAAATCTTTTCTGTGCGAACATTTTGATAAAATTGTGAATTTGGAAATTGAATTAAATAAGTGTTTTATTTAATCTTTCAATCGGGCACGAAATTAAATTAAACTTTCTGTGCAAACATTTTGGCGACCGTGACAGGACGGTCGCGATAAAGTTAAAGTAAATTAATTATTTGCATAATTAATTGAACAAAATAGAATAAAGTGGAAACATTTGTGTTTCAAGCATTTGTGATTTTCGTTGTTGTTGTTGCCCCACAGATTCGCTGTTGCAACTTAATCAAATAGTCGTCCACTTTATAAACATAAACATTTTCGTTGATAAACTTTAATCGCTGCCGCCGTAAAAACTATATTATTTTCGAAAAGAATTATTTACATTCTTTAGCAGAAAGTGAATTTTTGTTGCTCGAATAATTTGAAGGTGTTACGCAATCGCGGTACACTCATACAAACATTAATAGTCGTTCGTGGAAAGTGTTGGAATATACACATACAAACATTCGTGTTCTAATTCGTATTAGAAAACAATACTTTGATAAAAAGACACCATATTGAGTGAAAATCAGTGCATTTTCATAAACTTTTTGGCGCTTTTATTTTAAAATAGAAGCCAAATTCTCTTTTGTTGTTCGTTGTGATTCTCTTGGATTATTTTATCTCTCAAAATGCCAAAAGACAATATTGACATCGTGGAAGAGACTGCTATTGATTCGGGACTAGCTTCTCTTAAATTGCAACGTAGCTCGATAAAGAAAAACATTGCTAACATACAGAAAAAAGTAGAAAAAGATGGTTATAAAATGGATTCGACCATTTTAGAATGTCGGCTAGAAATATTGGACTCGTACTTTAAACAATTGTGCACAATACAAAGTCAAATAGAAGCTATTAATGCTAATGACAATGAAAGAAGTGATTTAGAAGAAAAATATTATTGAATAAATATTGAAGTTATTGAAAAAAAGTCGTGGTTCAGTGTCAGTGGACAATAGTTTAATGAATGTTTCTATCGCTTGTGGATCAAATTCTCGTTTGCCTTCACTTAAGTTGCCCAATTTTGATGGAAAATATAGTGAATATCAAAGATTCATTACAGCATATAACAATATCGTTCATGAAAACCACTCAATAAGTGTTATCGAAAAATTAAATTTCTTGTTGAACTGTCTCTCGGGCCCAGCTTTAGTTGTCGTGGAACCATTTCAAGTGTGTGAAGACAATTACGAGAAAGCTTTACAAAGATTACAAGAAAGATATGATAATAAAGTGCTCATATTCTTAGAACATATCGACTCGTTATTCAACGTTCCCAAAATGCAAAAGAGTGATAGTGTTTCGTTGCGCCATCTTATTGATACCGTATCTGCTGTTCGTGGTTCGTTGTTGTCGCTCGGATCAGAGGCGGATGTTATGAATGCAATTTTAGTGCATATGGTTCTATCGAAAGTGGACAATGAAACAAAAGACAATTATGATGAGAAACAAGATTTTAAATCGTTGCCCTCATGGGATTTGTGCTATGAACTTTTAAGTCGTCGATGTCAATTCTTAGAAAGTCATAGAAAGAGAACTGAATTTCTTGAAAAAGTCATTCCAAACAAACATAACTCTCCTAGATTCAATCGGTCGGCTCATACGTTTGTCAACTCAAATTCGAATTGTTCATATTGTAACTCAAGTGGACATAACATCTCAACATGCTCGTCGTTTGCCAACATTGTCGTCTCGGAACGTTTTAATTTCGTAAAACGTAGTGGACATTGCATCAACTGCCTTCGAAAAGGTCATATGGTTTCGAAATGTCCCTCAAATTCTCGATGCAGAGTTTGTGATTCTGCACATCACACGATTTTGCATATTTTCAGTACCCCAGAACAACCCAGTACTTCAAATTCGAATAGTAATTCACCGCAACCATCAGCCAGCTCAAATCCAGTTTCGTTCGTGGCTCGTTCTTTTCGAAGAGCTATAATTCCGACTGCAGTGATTTTGATGAAGGATAATTGTGGTTCATTTCATACTGTAAGAGCTTTACTCGATTCGTGTTCTGAGTTGAATTTTATTTCGGAAGAAACAGCGAGGAGACTCAAACTTAAATTTCGTCCATTCTCACAAGAAATATCGGGAATTGCAGAAGTTCGAACTTCAATTAAGTTTTCTGTCGACACTACAATAAAATCAAGAAGTAGTTCTTTCGAGTGGTCCTCCAGTTTCGCAGTTACCAAAACAATCTCGTCTCGTCAACCTGGTGAATTGATGAATACATCACAATGGAAGATTCCGCAGAATATTGAACTCGCAGATCCGTCATTCTACAAACCTGAACGTATAGATGTGCTTCTCAGTGCAGAAGTTTTCTTCGATTTGTTGTTGGATGGCAAAATTTCGTTGGGAAATGGTCTCCCTTCACTCACAAATACTGTTTTCGGATGGATAGTTGGTGGTTCGTCGCCCAGTCGTCCCCATTCAAATTCGTTGACGTGTAACTTAATCGTAAGTACACGAGAACAAAATATTGATGAACCTTTGAACCAATTCTGGAAAGCTGAGAAGTATTCCAAGTCTCCTTCAACATACACTGAAGCAGAAAAGGTAATCGAAGATCACATTATTGAAAATAGTCGATTTGATTCTTATGGAAGGGTACAAGTTCGTCTTCCATTCAAGAAATTACCCAATTATCTTGGTAACTCATTGGAAATATCTCGTAGACGGTTTTTGTCGCTCGAAAGACGACTTGAACGTGACTCAACTTTGAAATCGATGTATGAAGCAATCATGCAAGAATATGTGTCGCTCGGGCACATGTCGCCCTACAACCAATCGTCGAATAATTCGTCTTATATAATACCTCATCATTCTGTTCTCAAGCCTCAAAGTTGTTCTACAAAACTTCGAGTCGTATTTGATGCTATCGCTCACACTTCGTCGAATCATTCGTTGAATGATATATTGATGGTCGTTCCAACAATTCAGCAGGATCTGATCACCACACTATTTTCGTTTCGTTTACACAAATACGCTCTCACTGCAGATGTCTCAAAAATATATCGGCAGTGTCGCATTGATGAACAAGATAAAAGGATTCAAATAGTTTTGTGGAGAAATAACAGAGATGATTATATAAAGGTATTCCAACTTAACATTATAACTAATGGCTTATCGGCCGCCTCTTTTTTCGCATATCGTAGTTCGTTTCTCATTGCAGATAAACATGGCACATATCATTCCTGTGGTTCGGAGGTCTTACAAGAAGATCTTTACGTCGATGACGTACTAACTGGCGCCGATAACATTGAAACTCTAGCCCTTAAAAAGGACGAGTTATTACAAATCTTGAAATTAAATGGTATCGAATTCGCTGAGCAGAATAGTAACCATGCGTCTTTCATTTCGAATGATGATACTAAAATCATCATTAATACATCGGACAACGACATTACCAAAACCTTAGGGATGTCCTGGAAACCTCTGGAAGATTATCTTATCTTATTTTATCGCTACGAGATGCCCGATGTCACAAATCCTACAAAAATATCAATTTCGTGGCTCGTATTCAAAAATCTAAAATTTTCTTGGAATTTTAAATCATCGAAAGTTGTTGGCATCAAATTTCAACCCTTACGTTGTCGATCTGCCGTTTTTCTCAGTAAAACGTGGCTCAAAATCAAACTCAAATTTGAAAATTTCGTCTCGTCGTTGCACTTTTGGACAGATTCTAAGATTGTCCTCCAGTGGCTCAAACTTAATTTATCGATTTTGAACTGTTTTGTGGCAAATCATGTCACAAAACTCCGTGAAAAAACGAGGAACATGTTTTGGAAACATGTACTAGCAAGAAGTACTCCAGCTGTAGTTGTTGCCTATTCTGAGTCTACTGTTTGTGGAAATAACGCATTTCCAGTCATTATGGATAAGCACTTAACTTATTTGAAGTGGATTCGATTAATTGTTTTTGTTTTTTGTATCCCAAACATATGTCCACTAGATCTTTTCATGAAGGTTATAGATGTCGCCCATGTGCTTCCATCGGGAATAGAAGTTGTACTCTGGAAAGTCAATAGCATTCAGGAGTCATTGCCGACAATTGCGTTGTTTTTGGAAAACTTGCAAGATAGCACTGTCATTGAGGACTGTGTTCCAATTGCTAGACGTTTAACGATCTTACCATCGACACATTGCATTTTTCTACAACGAGGTTGTCCATCGATACTGACCCCGTATATTATTATCCCACCCCAGGCAAATTGGATCCTCCATCGCTATATACGGTTTTGAACCTTACACGCTTCAACGGGCGGAGGATGTTGGAGGAGATCATCATTTAAATGTTTTGTGTTTTATGTCGATTTGTTGTCCATTTTATTTTGTATAAATTATTATATTTATTGGGTCTTAAATCTTATTATTGTATTTGAAATTTATTAATTATTCATTTTTATATTTTATTCGACCCACACTAATGTTCTATTTGTTCGTCCCACCCTAATGTGTGTAGTACATGTACTTATTCCCTTTTGTGTCGTGTCCGTCGCAACGAGAAACAACAACAACAATGCCTACACAGCTTAGACATTTGTCTGTTATTAGTTTCGTCGTCCGTTTTGTGTTGGATGGGCAATCACAACAACGACACTGTTGTTGTGATTATTCGCCAGTTCTGTATGTATGTCTGTTGACATACATATTAGTAACTGTGGCCCTTCTCTTTGTTTTGCGCGAATATTCTCGTTTCTGATGTTTCGATCGTTTTGTTTTGATCGTTTTAATTCGCTTGTGTTCCTTTTTTATTTATGTGGCACTACAAGAGGGATTAGAAATAAGATTAGTCTGTGTTTAGACACACAAATTTCTCGGGAAAGTAAATTGAGTTTTTTAGGAGAGAGCGGAGAGGAAAGAGCTCCTCAATACTCTTTTTCTACCCCCTATTGCCTAAAAACTGAATTTACTTTCCCGAGAAATTTGTGTGTCTAAACACGGACTTAGGTTTAGTTGACAAATAGCCGGCAAACCTACCAAACAAATAAATTCTGAAATCTTTATTGGAAAAACCTCCCGTGTTTTTTATTTATTTATTGCGAGCGCAAAATTTAATTTTCTGTGCGAACATTTTCAATTTGGTTTCTTGTTTTCTGATCTGGAGACAGCCAGGTGCCCTTATGAATATCGAGATGATTAAATCTGGTACTGCTAACTACCATGTTTTTTGCAGCTGCAAAGTCTATCAGCCTCATACCATTGTCAGCCTCATACCATTCGCACAGAAAAGATTTTATTTTTGTGCCCGAATAATAATAAAAAACTTAGGGTTTTTTCGAGTTCAAAATTCACAATTTATTTCGTTTTGATAGTTAGCCGTTTATTTGTCAACTAACAACAATCTTATTTTCTATCCCTTTTGTAGGGCCACAACATAAAAGGGAACGATTGAAAATTGAAACGATCAAAAAACATATAAAAACGATCAAAATATTAGAAATAAGAACATTCGCACAAAACAAAATATGAAGGGCCACAGTTGCCGATCTGTATGTGCGAAATTGCATACAGACAGAACTGCTCTTAACAATTGTTGTTGTTATGCCCATCGAACACAAAACGGACGACGAAACTAACAACAGACAAATGCCTAAGCTGTGTAGGCATAGTTGTTGTTGTTTCTCGTTGCGACGGACACGACACAAAAGGGAATAAGTACAAGTACTACACACATTAGGGTGGGACGAACGAACAAAACATTAAGGTGGGCCGAATTAATCATAAAAATTAAAAAGTTAACAAATTTCGAATTAAATTAAAATAAATAATAAAATCAAAGACCCAATACATATAACAACAAAAATCTACAAAAACATAAAAGCGTTCTCCTCCAACACCCTCCGCCCGTTGAAACGTCTAGGTTCAAACATATTGTAGCAGCAAGGGATCGTTTTTGTGGATAGGGCGACAACGGCAATAGCGAGACTACGAACGACTTGTAGCGGCTTGATAATAGATTCCCTTGACATAGATTGTTGAATACGGTGCAATTATTATTTATGTAGTTCCTGAAACATCTTTTTGGCAACAAGAAAGATTTTATGGCGGTCCGCCAAATTCGATAAGCAAAACGAGCAAGATGTACTAGTGAAGATAGTTCTTGGGGAATCATTTGGACTACGTTATTGGACTTTGAATAACTTTTCTTTGGACATCTGTTGGAGATACAAAAAACAAAAGCGATTATTCGTATACGATATAAATATGATAAAAGCTTATCTATAATGTCGAAAATGACATCATTTCCACAAATAATAGTATTGATGGCGGCAGCTTTCCGAAATTCTGGAACATCGAGTGTAAATTCGTCTTCTGTACCAGGCGAATTTGAGACATCTTTAGCTTGGACGTGTCTCCGAAATACGATTCGAGTTTCTTCTTTGGGCTTTCTGACAGTATTTACTATCAAATAGTTCAGAGTCGATGAACGAGGTTCGATCCACGCGAGTACCTTCTTAAGTATTGGCCAAAAGTACAACGACGAGACGAAATTTTCTATCTTTAGTTTGATTTTGAGCAAAGTTTTGGTGAGAAAAACGACAGCACGACGAACTAAAGATTGAACTTTGCTGGCAGCGACTTTCAACAATTTCAGATTCCAAGTAAATTTTTGATTTCTAGATACGAGCGACAAAATTGATCTTCTCAGGTTTGTGACATCGGGCAAAGCGAAGCTACAAAGAACTACATCTTGCTTAGATTTCCAGGACATATACAAGGTTTTGGTGATGTAGTTGTCCGATGTTTTTAAGGCGATTTCTTCATCATAATTCGAATTGAGAGACGAATGGTTGTTTTTCCATTTGGCCAATTCGAAACCATGCCATTTCAAGATTTGTATTAACTCGTCCCTCTTGAGAGCTAGAGTTTCGATGTTATCGGCCCAAGTTAGTACGTCATCGACGTAAAGATCTTGTGGTAAGACCTCCGAACGACTAGGATAAAATATGCTATGTTTATCTGTAATGAGAAACGAAATACGACTTGCGAAAAATGGGGCGGCCGATAAGCCATTATTAACAGTGCTAAGTTGGGATACCTTTATATAATCATCTCTGTTATCTCTCCACAAAACTATTTGAAAGCTTGTATCTTGTTCATCAATGCGAAACTGCAGATATATTTTTGAGACATCTGCAGTGAGAGCGTATTTGTGTAAACGAAACGAAAATAGTGTGGTGATCTGATCCTGCTGAATTGTTGGAACGACCATGAATATACCATTCAACGAATGATTCGACGAAGTGCGAGCGAAAGCATCAAATACGACTCGAAGTTTTGTAGAACTATATTGAGATTGATGAGATATTATATAATGCGAATTATTCAACGATAGAGTGTAGGGTGACATGTATCCGAGCGACACATATTCTTGCATGAATTCTTCATGCATCGATTTCAAAGTTGATTCACATTCAAGTCGTCTTCCGAGCGACAAAAAACGTCTACGAGTTATTTCTAGTGAGTTACCAAGATAATTGGGTAATTTCTTGAATGGAAGACGAACTTTTATTCTTCCATAAGAATCAAAACGACTATTTTCGATAAAGTGATCTTCGCAAACTTGTTCTTCTTCATTGCATGGTGTAGAAGATTTGGAATACTCTTCAATTTGCCAGATTTGTTTCGAAGTTTCATCAATATTTTGCTCTCGTGTATTTACAATTAAGTTACACGTCAACGAATTTGAATTGGAACGACTAGGCGACGAACCACCAACTATCCATCCAAAAACAGTATTTGTGAGACAAGGCAATCCATTTCCTAATGAAATTCTACCATCTATCAACAAGTCAAAGAAAACTTCTGCACTGAGAAGCACATCGATACGTTGTGGCTTGTAGAACAAGGGATCAGCGAATACAATGTTTTGGGGAATCTTCCACTGCGAAGTATTGATGAATTCGCCAGGCTGACGAGACGAAATGTTTTTAGTAACAGCAAATGTTGAGGACCACACGAACGAACTACTTCTCGATTTTATTGTAGTGTCGACAGAAAACTTAATTGCAGTTCGAACTTCTGCAATTCCCGATATTTCTTGAGAGAATGGACGAAATTTAAGTTTCAATCTCTTTGCTGTTTCTTCCGAAATAAAATTCAACTCAGAACACGAATCGAGTAAAGCTCTTACAGTATGAAATGAACCACTATTATCCTTCATCAGAATCACAGCAGTTGGAATTATTGCTCTTCGAAAAGAACGAGCCACGAACGAAACTGGATTTGAGCTGGTTGATGGTTGCGGTGAATTACTATTCGAATTTGAAGTACTGGGTTGTTCTGGGGTACTGAAAATATGCAAAATCGTGTGATGTGCAGAATCACAAACTCTGCATCGAGATTTTGAGGAACACTTCGAGACCATATGCCCTTTTCGAAGGCAGTTAATACAATGTCCATTACGTTTTACGAAATTAAAACGTTCCGAAACAACGATGTTAACGAACGACGAGCAAGTTGAGAGGTTATGTTCACTTGAGTTACAATACGAACAATTCGAATTTGAGTTGACAAAAGTATAAGCCGACCGATTGAATTTATTATTTGGTTTAGGTTTATTTGCAACGACCTTTTCAGGAAATTCAATTCTCTTTTTATGGCTTTCGAGAAACTGACAACGACGACTTAAAAGTTCGTAGCATAAATCCCATGAGGGCAACGATTTAAAATCTTGTTTCTCATCATAATCCATAGGTCGCTGGTTCAAATCCGGCTCGAAGGACCAATGTTTACGTCCACCAGGACTAGTTGTTAGGTACCTTACCCTGTACGGCACCCTCCTCGCTAACCTCTACAGATTGCACACGTCCAGCGGCAGGGACCCGGGTTCACAACAGCAAGCTCACAAACCAATGCGCAGCAACGTCTTGCCTCAAAGCCAATGTGCATTAACGACAGCCAACGACGACTCCAACAGCTCAAGTTTGGGCCGACTAAGCAACAGCTGTCGGTTCACACACAATTCGCAGCAAATACTTGCGTTAACTCTGTTGTGTATCAAGGAACCGATTCCAAAGCTTACGGTTTGCTCGGCAAAAAGCGCTGTCCACTCGGGAGCAGCCAAACACAGGAAAACCACCACAAATTATACTGCCACACAGCAACGTTCTCTGCTCAAAAAGACACTGGCAACCAGCAGGCACTGTTTACTAAAATTCCACGGTCAACAGTGAAGTCGATCTTTGTAAGGAACACAGCACCAAACCTTTTTGTTTTACAATAAAACGACGTGTTTCCTTTTCAACGTTCTGGACTTCTTTTTATTTGTATTGACAAATTGCTTTTAGTAGTTTACAGTTTGAGAATCCAAATTATAATGAACGAGTTCAAAGACAAAGAGAGAGAACGAAGTTGGTTGGTGCTGGCATGGTATGTTCTGAGAGAGGGAATGTTTTTCTGATCACTTCCTTCATGTTATTTTAAAGTGGCCGGGCCACTACAGGCACATCATACTACGTTCACACTACCTTTTACTCTATCACAACACGCTAGACACAAATACGTGTTGTTATATGAATTAAATTTAAACATAGGTTTACATCTTATGAGGGTTACAAACCAAAATTAAAAAAGGAGTGTTGCAATGCAAACAATTATTGTATCAGAGCTGTTCCAAATAAGCCCAAAAACAGGCAATAGTTTTTGTACATATATTTCATTGCCGTAAAATATGTTTCAGCATTCCGAGGTAAAATGTAACTTTTCGTGTATTGACATTGTAGGAATGAGAACCCTATACATAACTAAAAACTGTGATGTTTTCCTTTTCCTTCGTAAACAACACTCCGCACCTCTTCACAATATCAATTTACAACATCACTTAACTTACCTTCATTGTGTGCCACAAGTCCTACATGCTATAATCTCCGTAGTCCAAACAGGAATCTTCTTTCTTTCCAACATTATTCCATATTTGCCAGTTCGTTGGTATCCATTTTCATCTTCACATTACAATTGGACACTCATTACATGTAGTCCACATCCTTTACAGACTTCCGTTCTACATTCATTGTATTGGTCATACCGGCACATTAACAGCTATTCAAAAAGTCAGGCGTCTTGACCAGATAACTTACCAAAGTTGTCTAGAGCAAAAAATCAACGAACAGTTACATGACAAGTATTTCCTGCTTTTTGGTATTACGCACACAAATGTCATAAGCATTCAATTGCAATGTTTCGAGAAGTGGATAGAGAGAACGAATTTCGAGATAAGAAGGGGATCAAAGCAAAATAGATGGAGGAGACATAACAAATTGTTGTCAATTCACTGGGAATTACTAAAAATGTGGAGATCCACTGCGTATACATTGCATCAGTACTTATACGCAGTGAAGACCCAACAATTTCAAAACAATTGGAAAACTCCAACGAAAGTGAGGCATATGCTGGGCAATGGGATTACAAAACAATATTTACCATTAAGAATTATTTCTGCTACGAAATTTTATCCTTTTTTATTAGCAATAAATTATTTTTAAAAACTTATTTTTCAATTTATTTGCTCCAATGTAAAATATTTTCGCCTAAAAAAATTATTTCCGAATTTACACAAACATACTGATTTTAATTGGGTAATAAATTGTCAAAGCAGTTACCAACAATTTAGTGGTTAACAAATAATAAGAACAATAAAAAAACAATTGTTGCCTAATTGTTGTAGGCTGTGAATTATGTGATGATATATTTTTTTGTTTATGTTTTTTATTGTCAAGATTATCAAATAATAAAACAGGAATGAAAGAAAACAATAAATAAAGATTACCAATAAAAGATCCTGGACACCAAATAAGAATGTGGAAGAAATAAAAAAATTCCCATATGTGGATAATGTGAAACAATGGTATATGTGACCATTTGCTGAAGGATTTCCTTGCTCATAATAGTATTTGTTATAAAACCACAATGCAAATTATTACATAAAACAAGTAAGAGAAGGCTATAATCGGACGGGGCCGACCATACGAGGGTAGTTCGGAAACTTCTTAGCCTAGCACAAAAAGCGCGGAATAAACAGAAAAAAGTTAAGTTTTGGAAACTTCCATCTCTGTTATGAACACATGTTAAATTTTGTTTCGACCTGGCAACTCCTTCATATAGAAACAGGTGTTCAAAAAAGACGCATCCGCAATTTTTTTACAATGGAAAAATTAGAAATGCGTGCTGTCATTAAATATTTACATAAAAAAGTTTTATCGGGACAAGAAATTCATAATGATATGGTGAATGTGTTAGGTGAAAGTGCTCCTTCATATGCAACAGTAAAAAATTGGGTTGCTGAATTTTAACGTGGTCGTACAAGCATTGAAGATGAACCACGTAGTGGGCGTCCAAAAATAGCAACAACAACAGAAATTGTAGCTAAAGTGCATGATATGGTATTAAATGATCGACGAATAAAAGTGCGTGAAATTGCTAATATCATGGGCATCTCAAATGATCGAGTCCATTTAATTTTGCATGAAGAACTACAGATGAAAAGCTTTCTGCAAGATGGGTGCCGCATTTGTTAACAATCGATCAAAAACGCATAAGAATGAAAATTTCTCAAGCTTGTTTGGATCGTTTTAAGCGAAATAAAATGGATTTTAATCGTCGTTTCATAACTGTTGATGAGACATGGATCCACCACTATACTCCAGAGACAAAAGAACAATCCAAACAATGGACTGAAGCTAGAGGAAGTGCTCCAAAGAAGGCAAAAACAATTCAATCGGCTGGTAAGGTTATGGCAACGTTTTTTTGGGACTTCAAAGGTATTTTATTGATTGACTTTCTGCAAAAGGGTAAAACAATAAATTCAGAGTACTATTGCAACCTTTTGGATCAATTAAATGTACAAATTCGAGAAAAACGTCCTGGCTTACAACACAAAAAAATAATTTTTCATCAAGACAACGCACCAGCGCACAAGAGTATTTTAACAATGGCTAAAATCAACGAATTAAAGTACGAGTTGCTTGACCACCAACCTTATTCTCCTGATTTAGCTCCCAGTGACTTCTACTTGTTCCCAAGTCTAAAAAAAATCTTCCTGGCAATTGTTTTACCTCAAATGAAGATGCAATTACAGTTGTATACCACTATTTTGAAGACCTTGAGGAAAACTATTTTAATCAAGGGATAGAATTGCTAGAAAAGCGTTGGACTAAGTGTATTGAAGTTTCAGGAGATTATATTGAAAAATAAAAATATTTTTGAAAAACTAACTTTTCTCATTCATTGATAGGCTAATAAGTTTCTGAACCGCCCTCGTATAATACCCTACCCCTCTTTCTCTGACACTACTTTTCTATGAAGTTTACTTCATGTGATTGCTACATTTTCTTTATTTTATAATTGACAGACGGGCCGTTTTCTTCATAAAATTATAATTTGTATTAGGAAAATAAGAAATTACCAAAGGTATTATTACTTGGTTTTGGTGATTTTTACCGAACGCGGTGCCACTGAACCAATGTTGTAGAAAAATTTCTCTGCTACAAAATTTTTTAGTCTCATTTCCATAGAACTTGCCGTTTACAATGAAAATCGTGATAACCTAAAAAAAATCCCAAAAATGTGAAATTTGACAGCGATTTATTTAAAAAGTCCTCCAGCGTTTTTATTTAATTTAATTAACCGAGCTATACGACCTAAGGGGATTACATTGTAAAAATTGATATCTATCGAAGTCCTACACACACATCAACCGCTATGCGACGATCGTTTCGTTAACTCGTCAGGTTAAAATCCCAGGTGTAAGCACTTTTCGTTATACCCTACACCACAATGTGGATAGGGTATTTATTATAAGTTTGTTTTTGGAAAAATTCATGTAACACCGCGAAATATTCGTCGTAGACCCAAAATTCATATCTCGATGAGATAAAGCGATTTTAAGACATGTTTCCGTCGGTCCCGGCCGCCTGTCCGTCCATTAAAAAATTTATGCACGCTATTATGGATTATGGTTGAAAGGAATTACTGTCTAACATCACAGGGTGCCTGAACCAAGTTTATATGGAAGTGGATTACATCTGGGAAGTTTTTGCAGATTCTGAATCTTCAATGATCATAAATAAAAACAAGTAAAAAAGCGTTAAGTTCGGCCGGGCCGAACTTTTCATACCCTCCACCATAAAATATTCTGAAATAAAATTGAATAATTAGTTTTCATTCCTGTCCCCAACTTTAAGTGGGTACGTTAAAATGTCAGATAATGTACATAAAATGTTTCATTCGGTAGGCCCTTTTTTATGGTGCCTATATCTAACTATGTATGTTGACAATTTTTGGTGGGCTAGAAATTGGGAGGTACCGTTATATAGGGGTTTTGATGGGAGCCTTTAATGTCAAATAACTCCTAATTCGGTTAAAAATTGTAGCTAGAATCCTCAAAATACCGAAAATCGGTACATAAAGTGGGAACTTCAAATGTCATTAACAGCTAGTTCGGAGGTATGTGGGCTATACGAAAATATGAACTTAAATGAACAATTTTTGTTGGCTTTTAAATTTCAAATTACAGAAAGTTCGTCCAAAAAATAAAGCTAAGGTACGGAAAATCGGGAGGTTTGTTTTGGGGCTATACCAAAACATGGACCTACGTTCGGTTAAACATTTTAAGTAAAATCCTCAAAGTACCGAAAATCGGGAAGTATCGTTATAATGGGGCTATGTTGAAAATTGTTGTGTGGTGACCACTACAACCTTCAATTACAGTTAGTTCGGTAAAAATTTTAGCAAAAATTGCCAATTACTGAAATTTGGGATATCCGAACATGGACCAATGTTGACAATTTTTTTATGGAGAGGTGTTTTGACCACTAAGAACTTCAAATGTCAAATTACTGCTAGTTCGGTTTAATATTGTAGTTAAAATCATCAAATTACTGAAAATCGGGAGGTACTTTTATATGGGAGATTTATCAATACATCGACCTTTCTTGACAATTTTTGGTGGAGAGGAGTGATGACCACTACGGATTTCAAATGTCAAATGTTAAAATTACAGATAATTGGGTTAAAACTTGTAGGTAAAATTCTCAAAATACCGAAAATCCGTTATATGGGTATACCGAAATCCGTTAAACCGAGGTCCCGTTATATGGGGCTATACCAAACCATGGACCTACGTTCATAATTATTTCGTAACAAAGGCAAAGAGGTCCGAAGACTTTACAATAGGGCAAAACGTAAAAAAGCAGCTGTATTCTGGGACAACTACCAAACAAAACTAAAAGAATACAACAAAATGACAAGAAACGCCAAACGGAACTCCTGGAAGCTTTTTTGTGAACAGGTAGATAGCGTGAATGACGTCTCTAAAATTAAAAAGTTTCTATCTAAAACTCACTCACAACCCGAGCTTCTGGTTGATGAGACGGGTAAAAAGATGGAAACAGCCGAGGAAACTCTAAGCCTTCTGATGAGAACGCACTTCCCGTCGAGTACTACGGCACATACGGTGTCACCGATGGAGATAGCTTATGCATCAGAAGAAGCACCAAAAATCAACAACTTGATGATTAAAGAAGCAATAATGAGCTTCTCACCATACAAAGCAGCGGAACCTTACTTCAAAGGGAAGTGGACTATATTTCGTCCAATCTGGTCGAGATTTTCAATGCTTGCTTAAACTTTGCGTATACTCCATTGGCCTGGCAAGAGGCAAGGGTAGTATTCATTCCCAAGCCCGGCAAGTCAAGTTATGCAATACCAAAATCTTATCGTCCGATAAGTTTAACTTCATTCTTACTCAAAACAATGGAACGGACGGTCGACACCATGATAAAGAGTAACATCCCTAACGATATGCTCAAGTACAAACAACATGCATACGTAAAAGGTAGATCAGTGGAAACCGCATTACATGAGGTAGTACACCACATAGAGAGAACCTTCGAGATGAAATTGTATACTCTCGCAGTTTGCATCGACATCGAAGGAGCGTTCAACAACGTCAGCACCGAAACGCTAATCCACTCCTTAGACGAGTTTCAGGTAAACCGGGCCTTGAGGCACTGGATAGACCACATGCTAAGGAATAGATGGATAAGCTGCGCGCTACAAGACGTAACAAAAAGAGACAAAGTTGGTCAGGGGACGCCACAGGGGAGGAATACTATCACCTCTCCTATGGGTTACCACCATAAATAGTCTACTAAGGAACTTAACCGACGAAGGATTTGAACCCATCTGCTATGCAGACGACGTTATAATACTTCTTAGGGGAAAGAATCCAAATATACTCTGTAGAAGGGCCGAAACGGCTCTAAAAATAGCATACAACTGGGCTAGACCGAGAGGTCTAAATGTCAACCCGGAAAAAACAGAATTATGTCTATTCACTAGGAAAACGAAAATAGGAGCTTACGAAGAACCCGTTTTCCTAGATAAGATGATAAACATTTCTCCAACAATTAAGTACCTGGGAGTAATTCTAGACAGGAAACTTAAATGGAGAGACCATATTCAGGAAAGGGCTAATAAAGCCCACAGATGTTGGTCAACCTGCAGAAAAGCTATAGGCTCAAAATGGGATTTCAATCCTAGGATGACACACTGGTTATACAGAAGCGTAATTAGACCGATTCTAACCTACGCTTCTGTGGTATGGTGGACAGCTACGGACAAGAAATGCAACGTAAAAGTACTCCAAAAAGTCCAAAGAACGTGCTGCTTAAGTATTAGCGGGGCAATGAGGACTACACCAACTAGGGCTTTAGAGACAATTTTATTTGTCCACCCAATAGAAATTCAGGTAAGGTATGAGGCAGCCATCGCAGCTATAAGACTTAAGTCGATAAGCGAGTGGATCGTAAGAGACCACCAAACATACCACCAAAGCATATTACAGGTTACAACGGGTGAGTCAATAGATCATATTGTATCAGTTCGTATACCTGAAACAATTGAATCCGCCTTGTGTGAAATTTTAATACCAGACAGGGACATGTGGATCGATGGAACCCTGGAACGGATGCCAACTGGAAGCTGTGGTTTCACAGATGGGGCCGTTCTAGGGGGGAGAACGGGTCTGGGTCTATATATCGAAGACCAGGAAACTAGAATCTCCCTTCGACTGCCGGATCATAATACGATCCTACAGCCCGAAATCCGAGCGATCACACAGTGTCTGAACTGGTTTAAAGCTAACACAAGGCCAATCACTGTAAACATCCTAACGGACAGTAAAGCAGCAATTAAAGCAATAACAAGCAAGACGGTGAAATCAAAAACTGTCCTGCAGTGTAAAAAATCAATCAACGACTACTCCCACCATGGTTCTGTCAACATTATATGGGTACCAGGACATAAAGGGAATAGGGGTAACGAGATAGCCAACTCCTTGGCAAGGCAAGCCAGAGAGCAAGCTACGATAAGCCTAGATAATGCTAAGCCTTTAAAAGCGGCGCGTCTAGAGTTAAAAGCATGGGCAGAAAACGCCCATACATTCCTCTGGAATACTGAAGAGAAAGGGAAAAATACAAAAATCCTCTGGGGAAACCCAGACGAGGATAAAACAAAGGAACTCCTTCAAATGAGTAAAAAAGACATTAGTAGACTGACAGGCATCCTTACAGGACACCTAGGGCTACAAGCTCACCTGCACAAAATCGGTTGTGCAGAAAGCAGCGAATGCAGAGCATGCGGAGAGGACGACGAAACGTTGGAACACTATCTCTGTCATTGCCCAGCCTTCGCGACGCTAAGAAACCAATTTCTAGGAAATAACACTATACCAGAACTCCACCAAATTAGGGCAAGCGAGTTCAAAAACTTAAGAGATTATGTCAATGGCACAGAATTTCTTAACTGATAAATTTATTTTCTTTTCAATAAATTAAGCAATAAAAAATTTATTCCCCTTAGGCTTCCGAAATTAGAGCGCACAACAGGCCTATACTGGCTTAAGTGTATGCCCCATACGGGCATGTGGCGATTCTTATATTCGCCCCTCTTTTCAACCTAACCTAACCATAAGTTTTTTGGTCACTAAGAACCCTAAATATTAAATAATAGCTAATTCGGTCTAGAAATGTGAATTTAAACGTCAAAATACCTGAAATCGGGCGGTAACGTTATATGGGGGCTATTCCAAAACATTGATATATGTCCACTAGTTCTCTTATATAAGTTTATTGGCACTTAAGAACCCTAAATGTCAATTTATAGCTAAATCGGTCTGAAAATGTAGCTAAAAACGTCAAAATACCGTAAATCGGGGGGTACCGTTATATAGGGGCTATACCAAAACGTGGACCTATGTCCACAACTTTTGTTATATAAGTTTATTGGCACTTAAGAACCCTAAATGTCAAATTATAGCTAAATCGGTCTGAAAATTTAGCTAAAAACGTCAAAATACCGTAAATCGGGGGGTATCGTTATATGGGGGCTATACCAAAACGTAGACCTATGTCCACAAGTTTTCTTATATAAGTTTATTGACACTTAAGAACCCTAAATGTCAAATTATAGCTGCATCGGTCTGAAAATGTAGCTAAAAACGTCAAAATACCGCAAATCGGGGGTACCGTTATATGGGGGCTATACCAAAACGTGGACCTAAGTCCACAAGTTTTCTTATATAAGTTTATTGACACTTAAGAACCCTAAATGTCAAATTATAGCTAAATCGGTCTGAAAATGTAGCTAAAAACGTCAAAATACCGTAAATCGGGGGTATCGTTATATGGGGGCTATACCAAAACGTGGACCTATGTCCACAACTTTTGTTATGTAAGTTTATTGACACTTAAGAACCCTAAATGTCAAATTATAGCTAAATCGGTCTGAAAATGTAGCTTAAAACGTCAAAATACCGTAAATCGGGGGGTACCGTTATATGGGGGCTATACCAGAACGTGGACTTATGTCCACAAGTTTGTTATATAAGTTTATTGACACTTAAGAACCCTAAATGTCAAATTATAGCTAAATCGGTGTAAAAATGTAGCTAAAAACGTCAAAATACCGTAAATCGGGGGGTACCGTTATATGGGGGCTATACCAAAACGTGGAGCGATATAGCCCATCATCGAACTTGACCTGCCTGCAAACAAAAGACGCATTTTCCCAAAATTTCAGCGTCCTATCTCCATTTTTGTGGATGCTAGAGTGATTACCACAGACGGACGGACGGACGTGCACAGATCGACTCAGAATTTTACTCTGATCAAGAATATATATACTTTATAGGGTCGCAAATGAGTATTTCAATGCGTTACAAACGGAAAAACAAACTTAATATACCCTCCATACTATGGTGGAGGGTATAAAAAACCAAAAAATTCGACGAAGGACCGAGTGGACCTTACCGTCCACATTTTTTGGGGGTTTTTTAGGTTTTCACGATTTTGCTTGGAAACCGCAAGTCGGCCCCGACCCGACTATAGCCTAGGCTCACTTGTTTAAGATGGATCTTTGTAATTTAGTATAAAAGTTTCTATTACTCCTATCATGTTTGATATTGCAAACGGTCCACGTTTTGATATAGCCCCCATAGAACGGTACCACCCAATTTTTGGTATTTTGAAGGTTTTAGCCTCATTACCATACCGAAATGGCTGAAATTTGGTATATAGCCTTCATTGGGGGTATACAACTTACACCAGAAAATTGTCGGTAGAGGTCCACGCCTTTCCGGTATTTTGGGGGTTGAGGCCATTGATATGGCTGAAATTTGGTATTGGCATTCATTTGGGGTATTAAACATATGAAATTTGTCGGTATTCTAGCCCCTATAGAACGGTACCTCTCTATTTCCGGTATTTTAAAGGTTGTGGCCACAGCAACCCACCGAAATGGCTGAAATTTAATGTTTAGTCCTTCTTAGAGGTAAAAGTTTTTCTGACTGAAATTGGTCGGTATAGGTCCACGTTTCGATATAGGCCCCAAAGAACGGTACCTCCGGATTTTCGCAATTCTGAAGTTTTTTACGTCAATATCCCACCGAAAGACTGAAATTTGTTATTTAGTCTTCCTTGGGGTTATAAAATATTACAGTATGGGTCCGCGTGTTCCTATATCCCCCATAGAAGCTTGCCTCTTGATTTTCGGTATTTTCAAAGTTTTGTCGAAATATCAAAAATTTGGTATTTAGTCTTCTTTGAATCTAAAAACTTTCCGCCAGAAATTTATAGGTATAGATCGATGTTTTGATATAGCCCCATGGAACGGTACCTCCCGAATTTTGGCCTGTTTTATTTTAATTGTTTCTTTCTGTCCGCTGACTAAAGGTGACATACATTCTGCTACCTGTTTCTATATCTTCACCGCAGTATGGAGGTTAGACTAATTATGCTTTTCCGTTTGTAACGCATTGAAATAATTATTTGCGATCATATAAAGTATATATATTCTTGATCAGGATAAAATTCTATTGTAATCACTATAACTGTTGTAATCACTATAACTTTCGCAATAATTGAGCGAAAGATGTGGTATGTGGGCCCGCGTATTTGTATAGCCAATATAACGGTACCTCCCGGTTTTCGCTGTTTTGATTTTTGACCCAACTACCTGCAGTTTAACATTTGGGGCTCCCAGTGGTCACAAAACTACTCCACCAAATATTTTCAACATAGGTCCATGTCTTAGTATAGCCTCCATGTAACAGTACCCCCCGATTTTTAGTATTTTGCGGATTTTAGCTAAATTTTTTGACCCAACTACCTATAATTTAATATTTGAGGTTCCCGGAGGTCACAAAACATCTCCAACAAAAATTGTCAACATAGGTCCATGTTTCGGCATGGCCCCCATAAAACGGTAACTTTGAGATATTTGAGGTTCCCATTGGTCGCAAAACTTCTCCACTAAAAACGGTACCACCCGATTTTCATTGTTATGGGGATTTTAGCTAAAATTTTTGACCAAACAAGCAGCAGTTTCCCATTTGAAGATCTCAGTGGTCACAAAACTTCTCTACTAATAACTGAGATCATAGGTCCCGATTTTAGGCATTTAAAAAAAAAATTCACCACCAAAAATTTTCCATTGTCAGGAGTTTAGCTACATGTGTTGATCGAACTATTGGTAATTCGAAATTTGAGATTCCCAGTGATAATAAAATTTCGTCATCTAAAATTGTCAACGTAGGTCCACACTTTGATATAGCCCCATATAAAGATGGTAACCGATTCAAGAAATGTTTTGATAAATCTTCTATCCTTAGTTAGGCATTAGGGTTTCCGTGGACACAAAACACCCCCACTTAAATTTGTGGACAGAAAATAAATCTAACTAATATGTATCTTATCGTGGAGAATATAAAAAGTTCGGACCGGCCGAACTTAACGTTTTTTACTTATTACATTTTGGGTTACACGGGCTTAAGAAGCATGTAAAAACGCTTAGTATGTGTATACTCCCTCGGAGTCAAAGCAGAATATTCTAACAAATAAACCAAAGTCGATCTGCTTCAGCCAGTACATTTTAGTGTGGACTATACTGGCAAATAGTCAGATATAGCCCATCTCAACTCAATTCGTTTGGATGCTACATTCTGATAATTGTGAGTGATTCATCCGATTCATCATAGGGTACTTTTTGTTATGGACGCCCTATCAAATTTCTTGAACTGAGAGTAATTTTTGCAAAAATTTATAATTTGCTATAGACCATATCTGACAAACCTTTTGGCATTTTTTTACTCTCTGAGGCAAAGTTGTTGCAGTTGTCATAAACGCAAGTGTTGGTGTTCACATATATTTACACATATACATATGCATAATATTTATTTAGCGAACATATAGGCGAATGATTATCGGTACTAATCATACGCATAGGTTACTCCATTCCTGTTACTTTTGTTAGTTATAAGTAGAGATGGGAAATGGGTAAATAGGTAAATCCAAACTATAACAAAAGAAGACTCATAATAATGGGGGCATGACTAAAATTATATTTTTTTGAATACCGGACGAGTAAAAATATGACGAAATTTGGTCCACATTTCGGTAAATCTCTCATATATTGTGACAGCATAAGTTTGATATTTGAGAGCTTGTAGACATAAATGCTGGATCGACATCCAAACTTTATAATATATCGGATGGATTAACCCACGATTTCAGTGGATAATCTTGAGATTTAAGTCCTCCTCAACAAAGCTATACATTTTGCATTCATCGTTAAATTTTTTGTACAAGCAACTCCATCGTCCGATCTGACATATGAAGAGTTTAGTCCGCGTTGATAAACAGTTTATCTAATATTCTTTTTAATTTTCTGTTTGGTAGAAAAACAAAATTTTGATTTCAAAATAAAATTTTATTTATCCAAATAAACACCCAAAAAAGAAATTTGTGGGTATTTATCTGGTATTTACCCATGTTTTGGGTAAATACCGCGTAGAATCCCATCTATAGTTATAAGCTGGACAAAATAAGCTGTTATAATACCATCAGGGTTTCGGAGTCGAGGTATTTTTGGCTCGACTCCGACTCCGACTCCAGGCGAGTTTTTTTCACGACTCCGACTCCGACTCAGACTCCGGGTCGACTCCGAGAGTGAATTCCTATCCCACTAAAAATGAATAAAATGTGCACAATTTTTTAACTTCCTATATTTTTGCGTATATAGGCTAACGTGTTAGTTTTTCCTTACATATTCCTTAGAAAGGGCATTCGTTCGAATACATTCGAAGATATCAATACTGTTTCTCCGAATCTTACGTTGAAAAATAGCAAAGTAAGAAAGTTTTTGTGCGTTTTCCTTTTTCGAACGAGTATATTCCGGACGGAATTCTTCCGCGTGAGCAAATCTTTAAGCCTTCAAAATATGTGAAAATGATGGGGCAATACAAATCGTAAGGACTACATGCAATAAAAACTATAAGCAATTCACGGCCAAGTTTCAACATTTTAGTGTGATTAGCCTTAAATGGAGACCCCCAGTTGTAAAAATTCAATAAAAGCCATTTTTCGTGACTTTTTTCGAGAAAACTACATACGTAACTTTTTGCCAGATTTTTTTCTTCATCTTAAAAAGAAAAGTATTACGAAGTTTTCAGGTCGTCTACGAAACCTTGTTTTTATTAAAGCATTTTACGGTGCCAACCCTATCTGGAAAACTAATAAACCAATTGTCATATGTTTTTGTGGCCGTGTGGAAAATTGACCACATATTCTATGCTACTTATACTTTCTACTTTTTTCTGAAATTTGTATGTAGGGATCACCCCTTAAACTAAAATTCAGCGCTCACATTTTGAACTTTGGTGTGGAGTGGATAATATTATTGAAATATTTGAGATATATTGTGTACACCATTCAGCACGTAGGCAGATAGATGTTTTCTGGAACTGAAAAATTAGCAAACGATGAGATTTCGAGCATGAAAATATTCTACAAAAATGTTGCTAGGAAAATTTTATGTAGGGACGGTCGGTTCACTAGGACAAGAAACCGATATTGTCATGTTTTCTTTGTCCTTTATCACTTTTACCAGACCCTTTCTCATGAAAACTCTATGATTATGTACATATTTCATTGAATTTCGTATATGCAATTGATTGTGTAGAAAACTCGAATACACATTAACTATATCTGTTCTGGCGGACAGATCCGGTTATTTCAATGTTTACATCTAAAGCCCTCATTGAGTATATAATGAATCTTAGAAGGAAGATTCGCCGTTTGTCAGACTTCTGAGTTATAGCGGGATGAATCTGTCGTTAACCAACAACGAATTTATGATGCCTAATTCAGAAGCGTAACCATCCGAATTTGATATACAGTTAATAGATTATGCGAAATTTACCGAAATACATAAACATAGGTTTTTTTGATAAAGGAAATGGAAAAACTGATAAAGGACAATGAAAACGTGACAATGTCGATTTCTTGGATATGGGAAACCTACATATAATTTTCAGTGGAACATTTTTGTAGAACATTTAATTTTGTTTTACTTTTTGAGTTCAAGAACTAAAAGGACATAGAAGAACTGAGCTAGGAGGACAGCATATTTGACAGAAATGTTCCTCATTCCATTTAACTGAAAACATGTCATCTAAAAATGATGAAACAATATCTCCAAACAGAGATATTAATGGGCCGATTCTGTACAGCGAGGCGAGTCATGTCGCGTCGTCTATCGTCTCTGTGACAAAATTTAAAAAATGCACTACGTACAGCGATAGAAAATAATCGTCGATAACAAGTTATTTTTATTTTTTTTTTTATTTTTTTTAAAAAAACAGAGTTTTTTTTGAGCTTGAGGTTTTTTTATTTTATTTTTATTCGTTAGTAAAAATGTACGGCGACAGCTAATTTGTTGTCGCCGGAAAATGAACATTTCGGCGACAAAATTTGACGACGTCAGGCGATATTGCCATACGGAATCGAAAAATTGCATTTGTCAACGCGACACGACTCGCCTCGCTGTACGGAATCGGCCCATAAAATATTTTCTCAATGATTGATGGGGGTCAATCAAAAAAATCATTATGTCATGACTCAGAAATTTAAGCTATGGGATCCTTTAGGGTTCTCAATTGGGGCTTTCAGTCCCGAAAGGAATTTTCCTTCCCCAGATCTTAACTTGCATTTTGTGTCACAGGGTATTCAGTAAGATTTCCCATAGAGACCACAATGTCTTTAATAGAAGACAAGGATGACTTCTCATAAAAAACAAGATGAGAATACCAATAGAACTTTGTGAGAAGACCAGCTAGACTTCTGACGAAAGAGGTTAAAGGTCCAATCTTAATTCGATTGTCATAGAACTTTACTTTTGTTTGCAAAAATGTAACGAATCAGGATAGTAAATATCCTGTGAATTGTCATTTAACTTCGTCTAATACATAATTAGCATATATATTTTATTTCTTTCTTTTAAAATAAATAATGATTTTTAAAAAACAAGTTCTTGTTCCAAATTTAATATTACATTTCTATATCGTGGAAAAAATTTTGCCCGGAGTCGGAGTCGAGTTATTTTTTTCGACTCAGACTCCGACTCCGACTCCAGCAAAATTGCTCGACTCCGACTCGTAGACTCCGACTCCGACTCCGACTCCGAAACCCTGAATACCATACACAATGTCTCGATTACGTCGATTATGGCCGATATTTCTTCAAGCGACATGGCGTCGTATGAAATATGACGTTGATAATACCCAACAAAGAAACATTGAATTTCACCCTCAAATGTAGGGGACAAGAAAAATATTGACAAAAAACATAAAAACAATTGTGGATTCTCCTCCTGCAGGAAAAATATTTTTAAGAAAATTGTTTTTCCTAGCTTCAGTATAAAGTAAATGTAGCATCCTCCAAAATCTTTAATCGAAAATACCAATCATCATTCCTTGTTGAAAAACAAGGGAAAAATATACCCCTCAGTATTACTAAAGCAATTCCCTTTAACCGCAAACAGAATTTCCCCTTTCTTAATGGAAACCAAAAATTAATTTGCTTTTGCATAAATTTTTTGGGGTCACCAATTTTTGTTTATAATAAATATTTACCTTGTCCCCCATCCCTTTCGCCTGCATTGTATAAAGATACCACTATGGATTTCGTTCAACACATGGAAATATGAGCATGTATTAAAAGGTTACACTTGAGTTAATGGAATGGAACTTCTTCAGTGCTTAACCTTTATTTCACGAAGGGTGAAAAACACTTATTTACACAGGTGAAAGGTTTTTCCGAACCACAAGTGTTTCCACACATACCTGTATGGGTGGGTGATAAATATTTGTGGAAATTGTATTTTGAACATAAAATTGCTAAACATAATTACTTGAACAAATAACTGTTTGTATTTTTGGGTGTTGTACATAACAGCTCAATTTACATGAGGGTAGCAACGGTTTTCTAGGGGTCAATACTGGTAAGTGGAAAAAATTTCAATACGTTTTGTAGGAAACGCAACTGGCGCAAAAGTAAATAGAAATAACAGCACAGCACACATTAATAAATATTTCAGAAATGTTAACTCATAATATCTTCCACACAATATAAGGTTTCTACAGAATACAATGTCCCCGAAGGAGACTTATATATGTACATAAGAAGGCCATCAAAGGTCTGAAGGCCCTCCTAAATAAAAAAATCAATGCTAAGCATTCAATTAAAGACCACAGATATGAGGGACTTTAAAAGGGCTCTCCTGAATAAAAACATTTAATTGAATGCCCCCAAAGGTGGCTTCTACAGATATTTTTTCCTGTTACTCCTCTTGGGATCATAGGGCTTCCACAAAGCATCGCCATCTTACACGGTTACTTGCTGTTGTTTTTGCATCTCCATATGTAAAGTTATTTTGTCTTAGTTCGTGGCTTATTTTCGTCACCAGGTGTTTCTAGGACGACCTCGATTTCGTGATCCTTGGGGATTCCATTCAAGCGCCATCCTGGTTCTGCTATGAATTTTTTTTGCTTAAGGTGTGGCCAATCCTCCTCCATCTCCTACGTCTAATCTGCTTTTGTATTGGTTCCTGGTTTGTTAAGTTCCATAGTTCTATGTTACTTATAGTGTTGGGCCAGAATATCCTGCATATGATCCTGGGGCATTTGTTTATGAATACACCTGTAGCTTTTGCGTGATGGTGTTAGATACAAGCCAGGTTTCACTGCCGTATAGTAGAATCGATTTTATACAAACTTCGAATATTTTAAGCTTGGTTTTCTTGGATATATGTGTGCTTCTCCATACAACTTGCAGACGTCCAAATGCTGCTCTAGCTTTATTTAGCCTGTTGATTATGTTCGTTTCTGCACCGCTATTCGTTGTTACACTGCTTCCTAGATAGCAGAAGCTATTGACATTTTCAATTGCTTGGCCTTATAACATGATGTGTTCTGTACTGGTGTTGTTTATTCTCATGTCCCTTGTTTTCTTGATGATAATCTCAAGTTCAACATTACGAGCAAGTCTCTCCAGGTCTTCTAATTTTTACTGCATGTAGTATATCTTGTTAAGGAGAAGGCATATATCATTTGCATAGTCTAAGTCTTCGAGTTGTCGTGAGAGACTCCATGTTATGCCTCTTTTCTGAGAGCAGACTTCATTCATTATTCCATCCAGTACAATTGTGAACAGTAGGGGTGACAGAAGCATCATTGCTTTACTCCCGTCTTTGTGAGGAATGGTTGGCTTATGTTTCCGTTGCGAAGAACTGAGAGTTTTGCATTTCGTACATAGCTTTTATTATTCGGATTATTTTCTGGGGCACTCCCTTTTTGTTCAATGCTTCCCATATAGAAGTTCGTTTGATGGTGTCGAAGGCTTCCTTGAAATCGTTGAACAGTAGATTCTATTGATTGATCTTGTTCATCTCTCAGAATGTTTTCTACTTGCCTTTGATTCTTGTTTTATAACTGCTAGTACGCCATTTTTGGGTAACTTTACAATAATACCTTTCTTCCATGTTGGAGGCAGTCTTTCTTCTTCCCAAGCTGATATGATGTGAGGTCGTACAGATTTAAGGGACTTTAAAAGTTTATTCCTTCAGAAAAATATCAGCACAGGAAGCTTCTGAGGAATTGAAGGCTACCAAAACAAGTAAGAAAGTGTCAGTCGGCTTTGCCGACAGATATATGTATACCCTCTGCCTATGTTAATTGAAACTTTGAACTTTTGTGGGGAAGGTACCCTTAGGAGAGGACCGATATGGGTCATTTTATAAGTTAAACTAAATTTGGACAAAATATTAAGAGATCCAAAGTTTGGACCAAATTAGTTGCTCGTTCAAGAGATATCGTGCATACAATTTTTGTGACATTTTGATAAATATTGGGGGGAAGTACCGGATGTTGTGGACCGGTATTACTCATCTTCGAACTGATACTAAGTTTGGACAAAATATAACGAAGGCCAAAATTTGGACCAAATCGGTTGATCATTTCGAGAGTTATCGTGCTCTCCAACCACTACGTATGGTGCCATAGGTGGTTTTTTGCACCTTTCAGGCTGTTTTCTCAAAAAGTATGGACTTGCCCTTGAAAAACCTTTTACCATTATAATGGAGGCAGCAAATGCAAATTGCTTCAACAAAAATCAAAGTGGTTTGAGAGCAGGTCGTAAAGTGAACTTATCCGAAATTTTGTATGGGAGGTATCCGAATGAGAGGACACATACAGTCCATATTCGAATGATGTCTAGTATTCTCATGTGAATGAGAATCACACTCACTTTTCGGCTGTTCCAAAGAAACACCAAACTCAAAATATTTTGCAACATGTCAGCACGTATCAACTAAGAATTCTTCGAACTCTGTGAGTTGAAAAGAACACCAACACAGTTGCCTGTGAGGTTGTTATTGGAATTTTGTTTTTTTTTTTTAACTTTTGAACTTTTGTGGGGGATGTGCCTGAAGGAGTGGACCGATATGGCTCATTTTCGAACTTAAAGTAAGCTTGGACAAAATATTACGAAGCCCAAATTTTACACCGAATCGGCAGTTTCGTTCGAGAGTTAACTGGCGCTCCAACAACTACACACGGTGTCATAGGAGGTTTTTTTGCCCCTTTCTGGCTATTTTCTCAGAACGGACTTGGCCCTGGTAAAACTTTTACAGTCGTATGGCAGTAGTGAGTACAAGTTGCGACAGCAAAAATCAAAGCGATTCAAGAACTGGTCCTAAACTGAACTTTTCCGATATTTTGTGTGAGAGTTACCCGAAGGAGTTGACATGTTGATTCCATATTGAAACCTTATCTATGTCTGGTAGAAACTTTACAATGTCTAAAGTATGGACCAAATCAGTCACTCCCTTCAACAATTATAGTGCGCACAAAATTTCCGAACATTTTCAAACTTTTGTGGGGGAGGTACCGGAAGGAGTGGCCCGATGTAACCCATTTTCGAACTTTAACTAAGTTGAATTGTCTGAAACACATTTCGTCCTAACATACTTGGGGTCTAAAACCATTATTTCGATGAGACACATTTATGAAAGTGTAATACCCTCGTTAGCATAAATGCTGAGGGTATAAAAATTAATTCGATGGGCAATGGTGGTTGTGTCTCCGACCCTAGGTACTTATTTAGGGCCTAAACACCCGCCCACGCCCATTTTGTTAAATATGTTTTATCTCAGAAACTACTAAACCCATTTTTCAAAAAATTTCAGAGAATGTATAGGGATGACCCCTGGTGAAAATAGGCCGGAGCGTGGTGGGGAGGTAACCCGCTATTTATGTAAATCTTGCAAACGTAACGGTTTGAAAATGAATTTGCCATGGTGGTTGTGTCCCCACCCTAGGTCCTTATTTTGGACCTAAAGGCCTTTTTTAAATATGTTATATCTCCAAAATTTCTGAACTGATTTTTATGTAATTTTCGGATGATGTACAGGGATGTCCTCTGGTGAAAATAACCTACATATATTGTGGAATTTCGGGTTTTAAACATGAATTCGATTGACAATGGTGGTTGTGTCTCCACCCCTAGGCACTTATTTGTAGCCTTAAGACCGGACCACGGCCACTTTTTTAAAAATGTTATATCTCCAAAACTTCTGAACCGATTTCCATGTCATTTTAAGATGATGTACAGGGTGGTCTCAGTGGTGGAAAACGCTATATATTTTGTTGAATTTCGTTGTTATGCATAACGAAGCTTTGTTTTTATTGGAAAGCAAGTGTTTAGATTAGAAGTCGACATATCGATAGCTATAGCTTCGTCAGGTATGTAAAACACATTATAAGAAGTTGCCACTATATACTCACTTGAAGGACACACATGCAACATTAAATAGTAGCTATCATCTGGAACGAATGTGCGATGGCACATAAAAATTCCCTAGAAGCTTTAGATCGATTCTTGAAGGATTTAAGAAGTAATTCAAGTTTAGATTTCAAACAAACACTTCCAATTATACTATTCCAGCAGATGACATAAAGTCATGTCTCAAGTCATCAGTTCTTTAGCGGTATGTTAAAATTGCATATCGACACCAAATTTTTTATTTATAGTCACTTGCAAATCCCGACTAATTAGCGATGCAAAAAAATATAATTATATTAAGAAAAGGTAAAATAAAACTGTTTCAAGGGCCAGCAACCGGGACCGGGTCGGCTAGTATAATATAAACAAGTACGAATGGCGTTAAGTTCGGCCGAGCCGAACTTGTTATACCCTCCACTACGAGTTGTAATGAAGTAAAATGGAACAATTAGTTTCCTTTCGTTTATGAAGAAGACCAAATACCAAATTTAAATTTCAGCAATTTCGGTTAAACTATATGGCCTACCTTCAAAATGCCCAATTTCAGAAGGTACCGTTCTGTGGGCTATATCAAAACGTGGATATATACCTAAAAATTTTTGGGGGAACTTTTTTATATTCAAAGAAGACTAAATACCAAATATCCGATAATTCGGTAAGATAATATGGCTAAAACCTTAAAAATACCGAAAATCAAGCGATACGCTTCTATGGGGGATATAGGAAGACGTAGGCCTATACTGATAATTCTCTTCTGGAATATTTTATAACCTCATGGAAGACTAAATAACAAATTTCAGTCTTTGGGTGTGATATTGACGTCATAACCTTCAGAATTACGAAAATCGAAAGGTACCGTTCAATAGGGGCTATATCAAAACGTGGGCCTATACCGACGAATTTCAGTCGGAAAGGCTTGTACCTCCAACGTAGACTAAATATAAAATGTCAGTCATTTCAGTGGGTTGTGGCCACAACCACAAAATACCAAATATTGGGAGGTACCAACAAATTCAGCGGCGAAAGTTGCATACCCCCAACGAAGACTAAATACTACTTTTCAGCCATTTCCATGGATTATTGTGACCCCAACCTTCAAAATAACAAAAATCGGGAGGTACAGTTCTATGGGAGCTATATTAAGGCGTGGACATGTACCGACAAGTTTATGGGGGAACATTTTATTTTTTTATTTATAATACCTACGATGATGAAATCCCAAATTTCAGCCATTTCGGAGGAATATTGATGCCACAACCTTCAAAATACCGAAAATCGGAAGGTACCGTTCTATGGGGGTTATATGAAAGCATGGACATATACAGACAAATTTCATATGGAAAGTTTTATAACCCCAACGAACACTAAATACCAATTTTCAACCATTTCAATGGATTTTTCTGACCACAACCTTCAAAATACCGAAAATCGGGAAGTACCGTTCTATGAGCGCTATATGAAGGCGTGAACCTACATATATCGACAAATTAATAGGGGAAAGTTCTATACCCCCAACCGAAGACTAAATACCAAATTTCAGCCATTTCGATGTGATAATGAATCTAAAACCTTCAAAATATCGGAAATCGGGAGGTACAGTTCTATGGGGCTATATGGAGAAATGGACCTATACCGACAAATTTCATATGGAAAGTTTTAAACTCCCAACGAAGACTAAATACAAAATGTCTGTCATTTCAATGGATTATTGTGGCCGCAACTTTCCAAATACGGAAAACGGGAGGTACCGTTCTATGGACTCTATATGAAGGCGTGGACCTATACTGACAAAATTCTGGGGGAAAAATTTCTACCCTCAACGTAGACTCTATCTGATGAAGAATATATAGGGTCTACGATGAATAATTCGATGTGTTACAAACGGAATGACAAATTGAATTATACCCTTCATATTATGGTGGAGGGTATAATATGAGGCTTCGTTAGAAAATAAAAGCAAAAAAGAAGGAGGAAATCAATGTTACAGATGCATATATGGTATACGTAATACCAATAATAATAAGTAATACCAGTAACACTGTGAACCGAAAATTTGGGGCAGAGATAATTCCTTTTGGGAATGAAAGCCCTTGGTGAGTATATTAAGAATCCCGAAGGACAGTGATGAAGTTTCTGCTGAAGACCCTGTAAGGCATCTGAAATTAGCGTTATATCTTTGTTAACTGCAGTTTTAGCTTATTTACGAGATGACATGTCTTCAGTCAAATCGAATGAGGATTATTTGACTTTCTATCTAGCTTCCTTCAATGTCTTTTTCCTCCCTTATTTTAAGAATCTCTATAAAAGTACCACTGGATGACGTTTTTCAGTTTCGAAATGTTTGGCAAAAATGTCGCTCAGAAAATTTTAGTTACGGCTCTCATCGACAACTAATTGAGTTTGTCTGGTCTTCATAGTTCTTTTGTGTATTTACACAGTTTTTGTTCAGAAAAAGACTGTTTTTTGAAAAAATATTTGAATTGGTTTTGTTTTCAATCAAACAAACTTTTCCTACAACAACAAGAGTTTGGTAGTATTTCGAACGAATTTAAATTCGAATCGTTATAGAGAAAGAGGTCATTATTGGTAGTTCGAATAAACAGAATATACAAAAACACAAAACATAGTTTTCTGATCCAAAAAACAGGGTAAATGTCAAAAATGATCATGATAACGCGACAAAATCGATTAGTTGTCAATGAGAGCCGTACCAACAATTTTCTGAGCGATATTTTTGCAGAACACTTCGAAGCTGAAAAACGTCATCTTGTGGTACTTTTATAGACATGTCATCTTATAAATAAGCTAAAACAACACTTAACAAAGATATAACGCTAATTTCAGATGCCTTACAGGGTCTTCAGCAGAAACTTCATCACGCCATAATTTGGAAGTTCGACTCACGGCGGATTTTTCCTTGGTGATTCTTAATACACTCACTAAGGGATTTCGCCCCCAAAAGGAATTATCCTGCCCCAGATTTTCACCTCCATTTTGTGTCACAGTGTAATCAATAATTCTACGATAACTTTAATAATTCTAATTCACAAATAAATATAAGGAAGTCAATACGTATACGTTTTTCAATACGTTTTTTTTTCAATACGTTTTTCCGCACCTGCTCCTTCCAAATTCGTTCCTTTTTGCCAATTTGTTTGTAAACGTACTTGTTTAATGCCTTTAAATACTTGTATTATGTTCTGGCACATCTTAGCAATTAGCTTTACGTGACTCTCTTTTTCTCTCTGAGTCGCTTTGCCTTTCACTGAAATACAAAACAAACTGCAATTTGTGGTTTTAATGGTTTGACCACAACAGCATTCGAATGACTTAAAACTTTTTGTGTGGGATACTTAGGCCACAAAACATGCCGAATAGATTTACAGGAAATTGCCAAGATTAATTGTTGAGTGTGAACTAGAGGAGATATCAGACACATGTTTGTTAAACGGAAAAAAAGAACGTACCAGGCAGCCCAGTGAAATAGGTTAATCAATATTTATTAAATGCTACAAAAAGTTGCTTTCCAATTGAATAAAGCTGTTATTGGATTTCAACATCTGTTATGTAACTATATTTAGTAAATTTGCTGAATTCAATTATTTTTAAGCAAATCAACAATAAATAATTATCTCCCTAGGGATGAACAACAAAAAATTTTTCACTTATTTTAGAAAGTAATTGAGCAAAATATTTATGACACTAAATTTTTGACATACCACACATATGCATATCTAAACATCTAATTGCAATTGTTTAAAAAATACTAAAACCAAACAAAAATATTAAAAAAAAGTAACAAAAAAAAACCGGAAAATACTAAAAACTAAAACTATTTTGCATGCTGTGGAATTTGTCATGATGCAGTACTCGAACTCTAAATTGAATTCATTAAATGTTCATGTAATTTTCGTTTCTAGTAACGACGAGATATTTACACAGCGCAACCAGGAAAAAAACGTACACAATGGCGTATACATATTGACACCACTCACACTTCTAGGGGAACCCTCCACTATAGGGGACACCGAAATCTTCTAAAATATTACCAGATTTTGAAATAAATTAAAGTGTTAAATTAAATTAAATGATTTATTCCTACAAATACCTTCATTGTTCTCTAAGAGATACGACTGAGACGAATATATTTTCAGTAACTTCATCAACAAAATTTTTATTCCCAGAACAAAAACACTCCTATTGACACATGCAGCTTAAACCAGGAAAAAATGTAAGCCATAACCAACTGGTAAATTTTAACATCTCAGGCCATCCTTTAAATGGGTTTTAATCTTTAAATAAAACTCTATCGGGTAATGTTCATTTTGAAATGCGTGTGAATCGCGAAATCCTCAAAATAGCTTGATGAGCATGTGGTTTACCAGTACACCGAATTCTTCTCTTTTAATTTTTACACATTTGCCACAGTTTGGACGCTAAGATGTAGCATTGCCTGCACAATTTGCCCAAAGTGCATACACTATTTTGCGCATCCGACGTCACTACCATCCAAGAAAAATACATCGATGTTAACCTATTTCGATAAAATCCATCAAGAACCGTGGATGTAGCATCACACACTATTTTTGGAATAATTCGGATACAGCTCTCATGTCACTAAATTTTTTAAATCGCTGTTTTCGCAAAAACGCGAGTGATGTGTGAGTTTCTTCATTGAAAAGGAAACGATCCACAGAAAACGTGGCTAAATCCGCTATATTTCCAAAAACATTTTACGCACATTTTTCGGTTTTTGCAGGTGCTGTTTCGCCGTTATAGTGGATGGATTTTCACGACTTATGATTTATATGATCCGGACCGTCAAAAAAACTAAAATATCTTGGGGTCCCAGTACAATAAGACGGATATTGTAAATACTGTACCCCAAAAATAGGGTTTTTCGAAAAAAATATCGCACTAAATTTTGGCCTTTGGCAGTGGATTACTGAGATGCTGTCTGGGCTACATGGTGAAAAATTTGAGATCATTTTTATAAAAAATTCAAGTTCAACTTAATTTTTATAAAAGTCGGGATATCTCCGAAACTAGAAGAGATAGAGCAAATCTGGCAAAAATTCGGGATCATTTTTATAAAAGTCGAGATATCTCCGAAACTAGAAGAGATAGAGCAAATCTGGCAAAAATTCGGGATCATTTTTATAAAAGTCGCGATATCTCCGAAACTAGAAGAGATAGAGCAAATCTGGCAAAAATTCGATATCATTTTTATAAAAGTCGCGATATCTCCGAAACTAGAAGAGATAGAGCAAATCTGGCAAAAATTCGGGATCATTTTTATAAAAGTCGCGATATCTCCGAAACTAGAAGAGATAGAGCAAATCTGGCAAAAATTCGATATCATTTTTATAAAAGTCGCGATATCTCCGAAACTAGAAGAGATAGAGCAAATCTGGCAAAAATTCGGGATCATTTTTATAAAAGTCGAGATATCTCCGAAACTAGAAGAGATAGAGCAAATCTGGCAAAAATTCGGGATCATTTTTATAAAAGTCGCGATATCTCCGAAACTAGAAGAGATAGAGCAAATCTGGCAAAAATTCGATATCATTTTTATAAAAGTCGCGATATCTCCGAAACTAGAAGAGATAGAGCAAATCTGGCAAAAATTCGGGATTATTTTTACAAAAGTCGCGATATCTCCGAAACAAGAAGAGATAGAGCAAATCTGGCAAAAATTCGGGATCATTTTTATAAAAGTCGCGATATCTCCGAAACTAGAAGAGATAGAGCAAATCTGCAAAAATTCGGGATCATTTTTATAAAAGTCGAGATATCTCCGAAACTAGAAGAGATAGAGAAAATCTGGCAAAAATTCGATATCATTTTTATAAAAGTCTCTGTATCTCCGAAACTAGAAGAGATAGAGCAAATCTGGCAAAAATTCGATATCATTTTTATAAAAGTCGCGATATCTCCGAAACTAGAAGAGATAGACCAAATCTGGCAAAATTCGGGATCATTTTTATAAAGGTCGCGATATCTCCGAAACTAGAAGAGATAGACCAAATCTGGCAAAAATTCGGAATCATTTTTATAAAAGTCGCGATATCTCCGAAACTAGAAGAGATAGAGCAAATCTGGCAAAAATTCGATATCATTTTTATAAAAGTCTCTGTATCTCCGAAACTAGAAGAGATAGAGCAAATCTGGCAAAAATTCGATATCATTTTTATAAAAGTCGCGATATCTCCGAAACTAGAAGAGATAGAGCAAATCTGGCAAAAATTCGGGATCATTTTTATAAAAGTCGCGATATCTCCGAAACTAGAAGAGATAGAGCAAATCTGGCAAAAATTCGATATCATTTTTATAAAAGTCGCGATATCTCCGAAACTAGAAGAGATAGACCAAATCTGGCAAAAATTCGGGATCATTTTTATAAAGGTCGCGATATCTCCGAAACTAGAAGAGATAGACCAAATCTGGCAAAAATTCGGAATCATTTTTATAAAAGTCGCGATATCTCCGAAACTAGAAGAGATAGAGCAAATCTGGCAAAAATTCGATATCATTTTTATAAAAGTCTCTGTATCTCCGAAACTAGAAGAGATAGAGCAAATCTGGCAAAAATTCGATATCATTTTTATAAAAGTCGCGATATCTCCGAAACTAGAAGAGATAGAGCAAATCTGGTAAAAATTCGGGATCATTTTTATAAAAGTCGCGATATCTCCGAAACTAGAAGAGATAGAGCAAATCTGGCAAAAATTCGATATCATTTTTATAAAAGTCGCGATATCTCCGAAACTAGAAGAGATAGAGCAAATCTGGCAAAAATTCGGGATCATTTTTATAAAAGTCGCGATATCTCCGAAACTAGAAGAGATAGAGCAAATCTGGCAAAAATTCGATATCATTTTTATAAAAGTCTCTGTATCTCCGAAACTAGAAGAGATAGAGCAAATCTGGCAAAAATTCGATATCATTTTTATAAAAGTCGCGATATCTCCGAAACTAGAAGAGATAGAGCAAATCTGGCAAAAATTCGATATCATTTTTATAAAAGTCGCGATATCTCCGAAACTAGAAGAGATAGACCAAATCTGGTAAAAATTCGGGATCATTTTTATAAAGGTCGCGATATCTCCGAAACTAGAAGAGATAGACCAAATCTGGCAAAAATTCGGGATCATTTTTATAAAAGTCGCGATATCTCCGAAACTAGAAGAGATAGAGCAAATCTGGCAAAAAATTCGATATCATTTTTATAAAAGTCTCTGTATCTCCGAAACTAGAAGAGATAGAGCAAATCTGGCAAAAATTCGATATCATTTTTATAAAAGTCGCGATATCTCCGAAACTAAAAGAGATAAAGCAAATCTGGCAAAAATTCGGGATCATTTTTATAAAAGTCACGATATCTCCGAAACTAGAAGAGATAGAGCAAATCTGGCAAAAATTCGATATCATTTTTATAAAAGTCGCGATATCTCCGAAACTAGAAGAGATAGAGCAAATCTGGCAAAAATTCGGGATCATTTTTATAAAGGTCGCGATATCTCCGAAACTAGAAGAGATAGACCAAATCTGGCAAAAATTCGGGATCATTTTTATAAAGGTCGCGATATCTCCGAAACTAGAAGAGATAGACCAAATCTGGCAAAAATTCGGGATCATTTTTATAAAGGTCGCGATATCTCCGAAACTAGAAGAGATAGAGCAAATCTGGCAAAAATTCGATATCATTTTTATAAAAGTCGCGATATCTCCGAAACTAGAAGAGATAGAGCAAATCTGGCAAAAATTCGGGATCATTTTTATAAAAGTCGCGATATCTCCGAAACTAGAAGAGATAGAGCAAATCTGGCAAAAATTCGGGATCATTTTTATAAAAGTCGCGATATCTCCGAAACTAGAAGAGATAGAGCAAATCTGGCAAAAATTCGATATCATTTTTATAAAAGTCGCGATATCTCCGAAACTAGAAGAGATAGAGCAAATCTGGCAAAAATTCGGGATCATTTTTATAAAAGTCGCGATATCTCCGAAATTAGAAGAGATAGAGCAAATCTGGCAAAAATTCGGGATCATTTTTATAAAAGTCGCGATATCTCCGAAACTAGAAGAGATAGAGCAAATCTGGCAAAAATTCGATATCATTTTTATAAAAGTCGCGATATCTCCGAAACTAGAAGAGATAGAGCAAATCTGGCAAAAATTCGGGATCATTTTTATAAAGGTCGCGATATCTCCGAAACTAGAAGAGATAGAGCAAATCTGGCAAAAATTCGGGATCATTTTTATAAAGGTCGCGATATCTCCGAAACTAGAAGAGATAGACCAAATCTGGCAAAAATTCGGGATCATTTTTATAAAGGTCGCGATATCTCCGAAACTAGAAGAGATAGACCAAATCTGGCAAAAATTCGGGATCATTTTTATAAAGGTCGCGATATCTCCGAAACTAGAAGAGATAGACCAAATCTGGCAAAAATTCGGGATCATTTTTATAAAGGTCGCGATATCTCCGAAACTAGAAGAGATAGAGCAAATCTGGCAAAAATTCGGGATCATTTTTATAAAGGTCGCGATATCTCCGAAACTAGAAGAGATAGACCAAATCTGGCAAAAATTCGGGATCATTTTTATAAAGGTCGCGATATCTCCGAAACTAGAAGAGATAGACCAAATCTGGCAAAAATTCGGGATCATTTTTATAAAGGTCGCGATATCTCCGAAACTAGAAGAGATAGAGCAAATCTGGCAAAAATTCGATATCATTTTTATAAAAGTCGCGATATCTCCGAAACTAGAAGAGATAGAGCAAATCTGGCAAAAATTCGGGATCATTTTTATAAAGGTCGCGATATCTCCGAAACTAGAAGAGATAGACCAAATCTGGCAAAAATTCGGGATCATTTTTATAAAAGTCGCGATATCTCCGAAACTAGAAGAGATAGAGCAAATCTGGCAAAAATTCGATATCATTTTTATAAAAGTCGCGATATCTCCGAAACTAGAAGAGATAGAGCAAATCTGGCAAAAATTCGGGATCATTTTTATAAAAGTCGCGATATCTCCGAAATTAGAAGAGATAGAGCAAATCTGGCAAAAATTCGATATCATTTTTATAAAAGTCGCGATATCTCCGAAACTAGAAGAGATAGAGCAAATCTGGCAAAAATTCGATATCATTTTTATAAAAGTCGCGATATCTCCGAAACTAGAAGAGATAGAGCAAATCTGGCAAAAATTCGGGATCATTTTTATAAAGGTCGCGATATCTCCGAAACTAGAAGAGATAGACCAAATCTGGCAAAAATTCGATATCATTTTTATAAAAGTCGCGATATCTCCGAAACTAGAAGAGATAGAGCAAATTTGGCAAAAATTCGGGATCATTTTTATAAAAGTCGCGATATCTCCGAAACTAGAAGAGATAGAGCAAATCTGGCAAAAATTCGATATCATTTTTATAAAAGTCGCGATATCTCCGAAACTAGAAGAGATAGAGCAAATCTGGAATCATTTTTATAAAAGTCGCGATATCTCCGAAACTAAAAGAGATAGAGCAAATCTGGCAAAAATTCGAGATCATTTTTATAAAAGTCGCGATATCTCCAAAACTAGAAGAGATAGAGCAAATCTGGAATCATTTTTATAAAAGTCGCGATATCTCCGAAACTAAAAGAGATAGAGCAAATCTGGCAAAAATTCGAGATCATTTTTATAAAAGTCGCGATATCTCCGAAACTAGAAGAGATAGAGCAAATCTGGCAAAAATTCGGGATCATTTTTATAAAAGTCGCGATATCTCCGAAACTAGAAGAGATAGAGCAAATCTGGCAAAAATTCGATATCATTTTAATAAAAGTCGCGATATCTCCGAAACTAGAAGAGATAGAGCAAATCTGGCAAAAATTCGGGATCATTTTTATAAAGGTCGCGATATCTCCGAAACTAGAAGAGATAGACCAAATCTGGCAAAAATTCGATATCATTTTTATAAAAGTCGCGATATCTCCGAAACTAGAAGAGATAGAGCAGATTTGGCAAAAATTCGGGATCATTTTTATAAAAGTCGCGATATCTCCGAAACTAGAAGAGATAGAGCAAATCTGGCAAAAATTCGATATCATTTTTATAAAAGTCGCGATATCTCCGAAACTAGAAGAGATAGAGCAAATCTGGCAAAAATTCGGGATCATTTTTATAAAAGTCGCGATATCTCCGAAACTAGAAGAGATAGAGCAAATCTGGCAAAAATTCGGGATCATTTTTATAAAAGTCGCGATATCTCCGAAACTAGAAGAGATAGACCAAATCTGGCAAAAATTCGGGATCATTTTTATAAAAGTCGCGATATCTCCGAAACTAGAAGAGATAGAGCAAATCTGGCAAAATTCGGGATCATTTTTATAAAGGTCGCGATATCTCCGAAACTAGAAGAGATAGAGCAAATCTGGCAAAAATTCGAGATCATTTTTATAAAAGTCGCGATATCTCCGAAACTAGAAGAGATAGAGCAAATCTGGCAAAAATTCGATATCATTTTTATAAAAGTCGCGATATCTCCGAAACTAGAAGAGATAGAGCAAATTTGGCAAAAATTCGGGATCATTTTTATAAAAGTCGCGATATCTCCGAAACTAGAAGAGATAGAGCAAATCTGGCAAAAATTCGATATCAGTTTTATAAAAGTCGCGATATCTCCGAAACTAGAAGAGATAGAGCAAATCTGGCGAAAATTCGGGATCATTTTTATGAAAGTCGCGATATCTCCGAAACTAGAAGAGATAGAGCAAATCTGGCAAAAATTCGATATCATTTTTATAAAAGTCGCGATATCTCCGAAACTAGAAGAGATAGAGCAAATCTGGCAAAAATTCGATATCATTTTTATAAAAGTCTCTGTATCTCCGAAACTAGAAGAGATAGAGCAAATTTGGCAAAAATTCGGGATCATTTTTATAAAAGTCGCGATATCTCCGAAACTAGAAGAGATAGAGCAAATCTGGCAAAAATTCGATATCAGTTTTATAAAAGTCGCGATATCTCCGAAACTAGAAGAGATAGAGCAAATTTGGCAAAAATTCGGGATCATTTTTATAAAAGTCGCGATATCTCCGAAACTAGAAGAGATAGAGCAAATTTGGCAAAAATTCGGGATCATTTTTATAAAAGTCGCGATATCTCCGAAACTAGAAGAGATAGAGCAAATCTGGCAAAAATTCGATATCAGTTTTATAAAAGTCGCGATATCTCCGAAACTAGAAGAGATAGAGCAAATTTGGCAAAAATTCGGGATCATTTTTATAAAAGTCGCGATATCTCCGAAACTAGAAGAGATAGAGCAAATCTGGCAAAAATTCGATATCAGTTTTATAAAAGTCGCGATATCTCCGAAACTAGAAGAGATAGAGCAAATTTGGCAAAAATTCGGGATCATTTTTATAAAAGTCGCGATATCTCCGAAACTAGAAGAGATAGAGCAAATTTGGCGAAAATTCGGGATCATTTTTATAAAAGTCGCGATATCTCCGAAACTAGAAGAGATAGAGCAAATCTGGCAAAAATTCGATATCATTTTTATAAAAGTCGCGATATCTCCGAAACTAGAAGAGATAGAGCAAATTTGGCAAAAATTCGGGATCATTTTTATAAAAGTCGCGATATCTCCGAAACTAGAAGAGATAGAGCAAATCTGGCAAAAATTCGATATCAGTTTTATAAAAGTCGCGATATCTCCGAAACTAGAAGAGATAGAGCAAATTTGGCAAAAATTCGGGATCATTTTTATAAAAGTCGCGATATCTCCGAAACTAGAAGAGATAGAGCAAATCTGGCAAAAATTCGATATCATTTTCATAAAAGTCGCGATATCTCCGAAACTAGAAGAGATAGAGCAAATCTGGCAAAAATTCGATATCATTTTTATAAAAGTCGCGATATCTCCGAAACTAGAAGAGATAGAGCAAATCTGGCAAAAATTCGATATCATTTTTATAAAAGTCTCTGTATCTCCGAAACTAGAAGAGATAGAGCAAATCTGGCAAAAATTCGATATCATTTTTATAAAAGTCGCGATATCTCCGAAACTAGAAGAGATAGAGCAAATCTGGCGAAAATTCGGGATCATTTTTATGAAAGTCGCGATATCTCCGAAACTAGAAGAGATAGAGCAAATCTGACAAAAATTCGATATCATTTTTATAAAAGTCGCGATATCTCCGAAACTAGAAGAGATAGAGCAAATCTGGCAAAAATTCGATATCATTTTTATAAAAGTCTCTGTATCTCCGAAACTAGAAGAGATAGAGCAAATCTGGCAAAAATTCGATATCATTTTTATAAAAGTCGCGATATCTCCGAAACTAGAAGAGATAGAGCAAATCTGGCGAAAATTCGGGATCATTTTTATGAAAGTCGCGATATCTCCGAAACTAGAAGAGATAGAGCAAATCTGGCAAAAATTCGATATCATTTTTATAAAAGTCGCGATATCTCCGAAACTAGAAGAGATAGAGCAAATCTGGCAAAAATTCGATATCATTTTTATAAAAGTCTCTGTATCTCCGAAACTAGAAGAGATAGAGCAAATCTGGCAAAAATTCGATATCATTTTTATAAAAGTCGCGATATCTCCGAAACTAGAAGAGATAGAGCAAATCTGGCGAAAATTCGGGATCATTTTTTAAAAGTCGCGATATCTCCGAAACTAGAAGAGATAGAGCAAATCTGGCAAAAATTCGATATCATTTTTATAAAAGTCGCGATATCTCCGAAACTAGAAGAGATAGAGCAAATCTGGCAAAAATTCGATATCATTTTTATAAAAGTCTCTGTATCTCCGAAACTAGAAGAGATAGAGCAAATCTGGCAAAAATTCGATATCATTTTTATAAAAGTCGCGATATCTCCGAAACTAGAAGAGATAGAGCAAATCTGGCGAAAATTCGGGATCATTTTTTAAAAGTCGCGATATCTCCGAAACTAGAAGAGATAGAGCAAATCTGGCAAAAATTCGATATCATTTTTATAAAAGTCGCGATATCTCCGAAACTAGAAGAGATAGAGCAAATCTGGCGAAAATTCGGGATCATTTTTATAAAAGTCGCGATATCTCCGAAACTAGAAGAGATAGAGCAAATCTGGCAAAAATTCGATATCATTTTTATAAAAGTCGCGATATCTCCGAAACTAGAAGAGATAGAGCAAATCTGGCAAAAATTCGGCATCATTTTTATAAAAGTCGCGATATCTCCGAAACTAGAAGAGATAGAGCAAATCTGGCAAAAATTCGGGATCATTTTTATAAAAGTCGCGATATTTTCGAAACTAGAAGAGATAGAGCAAATCTGGCAAAAATTCGATATCATTTTTATAAAAGTAGCGATATCTCCAAAACTAGAAGAGATAGAGCAAATCTGGCAAAAATTCGATATCATTTTTATAAAAGTCGCGATATCTCCGAAACTAGAAGAGATAGAGCAAATCTGGCAAAAATTCGATATCATTTTTATAAAAGTCGCGATATCTCCGAAACTAGAAGAGATAGAGCAAATCTGGCAAAAATTCGATATCATTCGGGATCATTTTTATAAAAGTCGCGATATCTCCGAAACTAGAAGAGGTAGAGCAAATCTGGCAAAAATTCGATATCATTCGGGATCATTTTTATAAAAGTCGCGATATCTCCGAAACTAGAAGAGATAGAGCAAATCTGGCAAAAATTCGATATCATTCGGGATCATTTTTATAAAAGTCACGATATCTCCGAAACTAGAAGAGATAGAGCAAATCTGGCAAAAATTCGATATCATTCGGGATCATTTTTATAAAAGTCACGATATCTCCGAAACTAGAAGAGATAGAGCAAATCTGGCAAAAATTCGGGATCATTTTTATAAAAGTCGCGATATCTCCGAAACTAGAAGAGATAGAGCAAATCTGGCAAAAATTCGATATCATTCGGGATCATTTTTATAAAAGTCACGATATCTCCGAAACTAGAAGAGATAGAGCAAATCTGGCAAAAATTCGATATCATTCGGGATCATTTTTATAAAAGTCGCGATATCTCCGAAACTAGAAGAGATAGAGCAAATCTGGCAAAAATTCGGGATCATTTTTATAAAAGTTGCGATATCTCCGAAACTAGAAGAGATAGAGCAAATCTGGCAAAAATTCGATATCATTTTTATAAAAGTCGCGATATCTCCGAAACTAGAAGAGATAGAGCAAATTTGGCAAAAATTCGGGATCATTTTTATAAAAGTCGCGATATCTCCGAAACTAGAAGAGATAGAGCAAATCTGGCAAAAATTCGATATCATTTTTATAAAAGTCGCGATATCTCCGAAACTAGAAGAGATAGAGCAAATCTGGCAAAAATTCGGCATCATTTTTATAAAAGTCGCGATATCTCCGAAACTAGAAGAGATAGAGCAAATCTGGCAAAAATTCGGGATCATTTTTATAAAAGTCGCGATATTTTCGAAACTAGAAGAGATAGAGCAAATCTGGCAAAAATTCGATATCATTTTTATAAAAGTAGCGATATCTCCAAAACTAGAAGAGATAGAGCAAATCTGGCAAAAATTCGATATCATTTTTATAAAAGTCGCGATATCTCCGAAACTAGAAGAGATAGAGCAAATCTGGCAAAAATTCGATATCATTCGGGATCATTTTTATAAAAGTCGCGATATCTCCGAAACTAGAAGAGGTAGAGCAAATCTGGCAAAAATTCGATATCATTCGGGATCATTTTTATAAAAGTCGCGATATCTCCGAAACTAGAAGAGATAGAGCAAATCTGGCAAAAATTCGATATCATTCGGGATCATTTTTATAAAAGTCGCGATATCTCCGAAACTAGAAGAGATAGAGCAAATCTGGCAAAAATTCGATATCATTCGGGATCATTTTTATAAAAGTCACGATATCTCCGAAACTAGAAGAGATAGAGCAAATCTGGCAAAAATTCGATATCATTCGGGATCATTTTTATAAAAGTCGCGATATCTCCGAAACTAGAAGAGATAGAGCAAATCTGGCAAAAATTCGGGATCATTTTTATAAAAGTCGCGATATCTCCGAAACTAGAAGAGATAGAGCAAATCTGGCAAAAATTCGATATCATTCGGGATCATTTTTATAAAAGTCACGATATCTCCGAAACTAGAAGAGATAGAGCAAATCTGGCAAAAATTCGATATCATTCGGGATCATTTTTATAAAAGTCGCGATATCTCCGAAACTAGAAGAGATAGAGCAAATCTGGCAAAAATTCGGGATCATTTTTATAAAAGTTGCGATATCTCCGAAACTAGAAGAGATAGAGCAAATCTGGCAAAAATTCGATATCATTTTTATAAAAGTCGCGATATCTCCGAAACTAGAAGAGATAGAGCAAATTTGGCAAAAATTCGGGATCATTTTTATAAAAGTCGCGATATCTCCGAAACTAGAAGAGATAGAGCAAATCTGGCAAAAATTCGATATCATTTTTATAAAAGTCGCGATATCTCCGAAACTAGAAGAGATAGAGCAAATCTGGCAAAAATTCGATATCATTTTTATAAAAGTCGCGATATCTCCGAAACTAGAAGAGATAGAGGAAATCTGGCAAAAATTCGATATCATTTTTATAAAAGTCGCGATATCTCCGAAACTAGAAGAGATAGAGCAAATCTGGCAAAAATTCGGGATCATTTTTATAAAAGTCGCGATATCTCCGAAACTAGAAGAGATAGAGCAAATCTGGCAAAAATTCGGGATCATTTTTATAAAGGTCGCGATATCTCCAAAACTAGAAGAGATAGAGCAAATCTGGCAAAAATTCGATATCATTTTTATAAAAGTCGCGATATCTCCGAAACTAGAAGAGATAGAGCAAATCTGGCAAAAATTCGGGATCATTTTTATAAAGGTCGCGATATCTCCAAAACTAGAAGAGATAGAGCAAATCTGGCAAAAATTCGATATCATTTTTATAAAAGTCGCGATATCTCTGAAACTAGAAGAGATAGAGCAAATCTGGCAAAAATTCGGGATCATTTTTATAAAGGTCGCGATATCTCCAAAACTAGAAGAGATAGAGCAAATCTGGCAAAAATTCGATATCATTTTTATAAAAGTCGCGATATCTCTGAAACTAGAAGAGATAGAGCAAATCTGGCAAAAATTCGGGATCATTTTTATAAAAGTCGCGATATCTCCGAAATTAGAAGAGATAGAGCAAATCTGGCAAAAATTCGATATCATTTTTATAAAAGTCGCGATATCTCCGAAACTAGAAGAGATAGAGCAAATCTGGCAAAAATTCGATATCATTTTTATAAAAGTCGCGATATCTCCGAAACTAGAAGAGATAGAGCAAATCTGGCAAAAATTCGGGATCATTTTTATAAAGGTCGCGATATCTCCGAAACTAGAAGAGATAGACCAAATCTGGCAAAAATTCGATATCATTTTTATAAAAGTCGCGATATCTCCGAAACTAGAAGAGATAGAGCAAATCTGGCAAAAATTCGGGATCATTTTTATAAAGGTCGCGATATCTCCGAAACTAGAAGAGATAGAGCAAATTTGGCAAAAATTCGGGATCATTTTTATAAAAGTCGCGATATCTCCGAAACTAGAAGAGATAGAGCAAATCTGGCAAAAATTCGATATCATTTTTATAAAAGTCGCGATATCTCCGAAACTAGAAGAGATAGAGCAAATCTGGCAAAAATTCGGGATCATTTTTATAAAAGTCGCGATATCTCCAAAACTAGAAGAGATAGAGCAAATCTGGAATCATTTTTATAAAAGTCGCGATATCTCCGAAACTAAAAGAGATAGAGCAAATCTGGCAAAAATTCGAGATCATTTTTATAAAAGTCGCGATATCTCCGAAACTAGAAGAGATAGAGCAAATCTGGCAAAAATTCGGGATCATTTTTATAAAAGTCGCGATATCTCCGAAACTAGAAGAGATAGAGCAAATCTGGCAAAAATTCGGGATCATTTTTATAAAGGTCGCGATATCTCCGAAACTAGAAGAGATAGACCAAATCTGGCAAAAATTCGATATCATTTTTATAAAAGTCGCGATATCTCCGAAACTAGAAGAGATAGAGCAAATCTGGCAAAAATTCGGGATCATTTTTATAAAAGTCGCGATATCTCCGAAACTAGAAGAGATAGAGCAAATCTGGCAAAAATTCGGGATCATTTTTATAAAAGTCGCGATATCCCCGAAACTAGAAGAGATAGAGCAAATCTGGCAAAAATTCGGGATCATTTTTATAAAGGTCGCGATATCTCCGAAACTAGAAGAGATAGACCAAATCTGGCAAAAATTCGATATCATTTTTATAAAAGTCGCGATATCTCCGAAACTAGAAGAGATAGAGCAAATCTGGCAAAAATTCGGGATCATTTTTATAAAAGTCGCGATATCTCCGAAACTAGAAGAGATAGAGCAAATCTGGCAAAAATTCGGGATCATTTTTATAAAAGTCGCGATATCTCCGAAACTAGAAGAGATAGAGCAAATCTGGCAAAAATTCGATATCATTTTTATAAAAGTCGCGATATCTCCGAAACTAGAAGAGATAGAGCAAATCTGGCAAAAATTCGGGATCATTTTTATAAAGGTCGCGATATCTCCGAAACTAGAAGAGATAGACCAAATCTGGCAAAAATTCGATATCATTTTTATAAAAGTCGCGATATCTCCGAAACTAGAAGAGATAGAGCAAATCTGGCAAAAATTCGGGATCATTTTTATAAAAGTCGCGATATCTCCGAAACTAGAAGAGATAGAGCAAATCTGGCAAAAATTCGGGATCATTTTTATAAAAGTCGCGATATCTCCGAAACTAGAAGAGATAGAGCAAATCTGGCAAAAATTCGGGATCATTTTTATAAAAGTCGCGATATCTCCGAAACTAGAAGAGATAGAGCAAATCTGGCAAAAATTCGATATCAGTTTTATAAAAGTCGCGATATCTCCGAAACTAGAAGAGATAGAGCAAATCTGGCAAAAATTCGGGATCATTTTTATAAAAGTCGCGATATCTCCGAAACTAGAAGAGATAGAGCAAATTTGGCAAAAATTCGGGATCATTTTTATAAAAGTCGCGATATCTCCGAAACTAGAAGAGATAGAGCAAATCTGGCAAAAATTCGATATCAGTTTTATAAAAGTCGCGATATCTCCGAAACTAGAAGAGATAGAGCAAATCTGGCAAAAATTCGGGATCATTTTTATAAAAGTCGCGATATCTCCGAAACTAGAAGAGATAGAGCA